>NC_086453.1:379951469-380252257 GCF_028390025.1 Pseudophryne corroboree
CAGACAATGACAGTGAGGACTGTGCTCTGTGTGCCGCCAGGTGATCAGGAGACCCCCCCCCTGTGTTACCCAGACAGTGACAGTGAGGACTGTGCTCTGTGTGCCGCCCGGTGATCAGGAGACCCCCCCCCCCCCTGTGTTACCCAGACAATGACAGTGAGGACTGCGCTCTGTGTGCCGCCAGGTGATCAGGAGACCCCCCCCTGTGTTACCCAGACAGTGACAGTGAGGACTGTGCTCTGTGTGCCGCCCGGTGATCAGGAGACCCCCCCCTGTGTTACCCAGACAGTGACAGTGAGGGACTGCGCTCTGTGTGCCGCCATGTGATCAGGAGACCCCCCCCCCTGTGTTACCCAGACAGTGACAGTGAGGACTGTGCTCTGTGTGCCGCCCGGTGATCAGGAGACCCCCCCTGTGTTACCCAGACAATGACAGTGAGGACTGCGCTCTGTGTGCTGCCAGGTGATCAGGAGACCCCCCCTGTGTTACCCAGACAGTGACAGTGAGGACTGTACTCTGTGTGCCGCTCGGTGATCAGGAGACCCCCCCCCCGCCCCCCCGTGTTACCCAGACAGTGACAGTGAGGACTGTGCTCTGTGTGCCGCCCGGTGATCAGGAGACCCCCCCCCCCCCCCCCGTGTTACCCAGACAGTGACAGTGAGGACTGCGCTCTGTGTGCCGCCCGGTGATCAGGAGACCCCCCCTGTGTTACCCAGACAATGACAGTGAGGACTGCGCTCTGTGTGCCGCCCGGTGATCAGGAGACCCCCCCTGTGTTACCCAGACAATGACAGGTAGGACTGCGCTCTGTGTGCCACCAGGTGATCAGGAGACCCCCCCTGTGTTACCCAGACAATGACAGTGAGGACTGCGCTCTGTGTGCCGCCCGGTGATCAGGAGACCCCCCCTGTGTTACCCAGACAATGACAGGTAGGACTGCGCTCTGTGTGCCGCCAGGTGATCAGGAGACCCCCCCTGTGTTACCCAGACAGTGACAGTGAGGACTGTGCTCTGTGTGCCGCCCGGTGATCAGGAGACCCCCCCCCCTGTGTTACCCAGACAATGACAGTGAGGACTGTGCTCTGTGTGCCGCCAGGTGATCAGGAGACCCCCCCTGTGTTACCCAGACAATGACAGTGAGGACTGCGCTCTGTGTGCCGCCCGGTGATCAGGAGACCCCCCCTGTGTTACCCAGACAGTGACAGTGAGGACTGTGCTCTGTGTGCCGCCCGGTGATCAGGAGACCCCCCTGTGTTACCCAGACAATGACAGTGAGGACTGTGCTCTGTGTGCCGCCCGGTGATCAGGAGACCCCCCCTGTGTTACCCAGACAATGACAGGTAGGACTGTGCTCTGTGTGCCGCCCCGGTGATCAGGAGACCCCCCCTGTGTTACCCAGACAATGACAGTGAGGACTGTGCTCTGTGTGCCGCCAGGTGATCAGGAGACCCCCCCCTGTGTTACCCAGACAGTGACAGTGAGGACTGTGCTCTGTGTGCCGCCCGGTGATCAGGAGACCCCCCCCCCCCCCCTGTGTTACCCAGACAATGACAGTGAGGACTGCGCTCTGTGTGCCGCCAGGTGATCAGGAGACCCCCCCTGTGTTACCCAGACAGTGACAGTGAGGACTGTGCTCTGTGTGCCGCCCGGTGATCAGGAGACCCCCCCTGTGTTACCCAGACAGTGACAGTGAGGACTGCGCTCTGTGTGCCGCCAGGTGATCAGGAGACCCCCCCCCCTGTGTTACCCAGACAGTGACAGTGAGGACTGTGCTCTGTGTGCCGCCCGGTGATCAGGAGACCCCCCCTGTGTTACCCAGACAATGACAGTGAGGACTGCGCTCTGTGTGCTGCCAGGTGATCAGGAGACCCCCCCTGTGTTACCCAGACAGTGACAGTGAGGACTGTACTCTGTGTGCCGCTCGGTGATCAGGAGACCCCCCCCCGCCCCCCCCGTGTTACCCAGACAGTGACAGTGAGGACTGTGCTCTGTGTGCCGCCCGGTGATCAGGAGACCCCCCCCCCCCCCCCCCGTGTTACCCAGACAGTGACAGTGAGGACTGCGCTCTGTGTGCCGCCCGGTGATCAGGAGACCCCCCCTGTGTTACCCAGACAATGACAGTGAGGACTGCGCTCTGTGTGCCGCCCGGTGATCAGGAGACCCCCCCCTGTGTTACCCAGACAATGACAGGTAGGACTGCGCTCTGTGTGCCACCAGGTGATCAGGAGACCCCCCCTGTGTTACCCAGACAATGACAGTGAGGACTGCGCTCTGTGTGCCGCCCGGTGATCAGGAGACCCCCCCTGTGTTACCCAGACAATGACAGGTAGGACTGCGCTCTGTGTGCCGCCAGGTGATCAGGAGACCCCCCCTGTGTTACCCAGACAGTGACAGTGAGGACTGTGCTCTGTGTGCCGCCCGGTGATCAGGAGACCCCCCCCCCCTGTGTTACCCAGACAATGACAGTGAGGACTGTGCTCTGTGTGCCGCCAGGTGATCAGGAGACCCCCCCTGTGTTACCCAGACAATGACAGTGAGGACTGCGCTCTGTGTGCCGCCCGGTGATCAGGAGACCCCCCCTGTGTTACCCAGACAGTGACAGTGAGGACTGTGCTCTGTGTGCCGCCCGGTGATCAGGAGACCCCCCTGTGTTACCCAGACAATGACAGTGAGGACTGTGCTCTGTGTGCCGCCCGGTGATCAGGAGACCCCCCCTGTGTTACCCAGACAATGACAGTGAGGACTGTGCTCTGTGTGCCGCCCGGTGATCAGGAGACCCCCCCTGTGTTACCCAGACAATGACAGTGAGGACTGTGCTCTGTGTGCCGCCCGGTGATCAGGAGACCCCCCCTGTGTTACCCAGACAATGACAGTGAGGACTGCGCTCTGTGTGCCGCCCGGTGATCAGAAGACCCCCCCTGTGTTACCCAGACAATGACAGTGAGGACTGTGCTCTGTGTGCCGCCCGGTGATCAGGAGACCCCCCCTGTGTTACCCAGACAATGACAGTGAGGACTGCGCTCTGTGTGCCGCCCGGTGATCAGGAGACCCCCCCTGTGTTACCCAGACAATGACAGTGAGGACTGCGCTCTGTGTGCCGCCCGGTGATCAGGAGACCCCCCCTGTGTTACCCAGACAATGACAGTGAGGACTGAGCTCTGTGTGCCGCCCGGTGATCAGAAGACCCCCCCTGTGTTACCCAGACAATGACAGTGAGGACTGTGCTCTGTGTGCCGCCCGGTGATCAGGAGACCCCCCCTGTGTTACCCAGACAATGACAGTGAGGACTGCGCTCTGTGTGCCGCCCGGTGATCAGGAGACCCCCCCTGTGTTACCCAGACAGTGACAGTGAGGACTGCGCTCTGTGTGCCGCCCGGTGATCAGGAGACATCCCCCTGTGTTACCCAGACAATGACAGTGAGGACTGTGCTCTGTGTGCCGCCCGGTGATCAGGAGACCCCCCCCGCCCCCCCCGTGTTACCCAGACAGTGACAGTGAGGACTGTGCTCTGTGTGCCGCCCGGTGATCAGGAGACCCCCCCCCGCCCCCCCGTGTTACCCAGACAGTGACAGTGAGGACTGTGCTCTGTGTGCCGCCCGGTGATCAGGAGACCCCCCCTGTGTTACCCAGACAGTGACAGTGAGGACTGTGCTCTGTGTGCCGCCCGGTGATCAGGAGACCCCCCCTGTGTTACCCAGACAGTGACAGTGAGGACTGTGCTCTGTGTGCCGCCCGGTGATCAGGAGACCCCCCCTGTGTTACCCAGACAGTGACAGTGAGGACTGTGCTCTGTGTGCCGCCCAGTGATCAGGAGACCCCCCTGTGTTATCCAGACAGTGACTGTGAGGACTGTGCTCTGTGTGCCGCCAGGTGATCAGGAGCCCCCCCCCCCACCCCCCCTGTGTTACCCAGACAGTGACAGTGAGGACTGTGCTCTGTGTGCCGCCCGGTGATCAGGAGACCCCCCCTGTGTTACCCAGACAATGACAGTGAGGACTGTGCTCTGTGTGCCGCCCGGTGATCAGGAGACCCCCCCCTGTGTTACCCAGACAATGACAGTGAGGACTGCGCTCTGTGTGCCGCCCGGTGATCAGAAGACCCCCCCTGTGTTACCCAGACAATGACAGTGAGGACTGTGCTCTGTGTGCCGCCCGGTGATCAGGAGACCCTCCCCTGTGTTACCCAGACAATGACAGTGAGGACTGCGCTCTGTGTGCCGCCCGGTGATCAGGAGACCCCCCCTGTGTTACCCAGACAATGACAGTGAGGACTGCGCTCTGTGCCGCCCGGTGATCAGGAGACCCCCCCTGTGTTACCCAGACAATGACAGTGAGGACTGCGCTCTGTGTGCTGGCCGGTGATCAGAAGACCCCCCCTGTGTTACCCAGACAATGACAGTGAGGACTGCGCTCTGTGTGCTGCCAGGTGATCAGGAGACCCCCCCCTGTGTTACCCAGACAATGACAGTGAGGACTGTGCTCAGTGTGCCGCCCGGTGATCAGGAGACCCCCCCTGTGTTACCCAGACAATGACAGTGAGGACTGCGCTCTGTGTGCTGCCAGGTGATCAGGAGACCCCCCCTGTGTTACCCAGACAGTGACAGTGAGGACTGCGCTCTGTGTGCCGCCCGGTGATCAGGAGACCCCCCCCCCCTGTGTTACCCAGACAGTGACAGTGAGGACTGTGCTCTGTGTGCCGCCCGGTGATCAGGAGACCCCCCCTGTGTTACCCAGACAATGACAGTGAGGACTGCGCTCTGTGTGCTGCCAGGTGATCAGGAGACCCCCCCCTGTGTTACCCAGACAGTGACAGTGAGGACTGTGCCCTGTGTGCCGCCCGGTGATCAGGAGACCCCCCCTGTGTTACCCAGACAGTGACAGTGAGGACTGCGCTCTGTGTGCCGCCCGGTGATCAGGAGACCCCCCCCTGTGTTACCCAGACAGTGACAGTGAGGACTGTGCTCTGTGTGCCGCCCGGTGATCAGGAGACCCCCCAGTGTTACCCAGACAGTGACAGTGAGGACTGTGCTCTGTGTGCCGCCAGGTGATCAGGAGACCCCCCCCCCCCCCTCCGTGTTACCCAGACAGTGACAGTGAGGACTGCGCTCTGTGTGCCGCCCGGTGATCAGGAGACCCCCCCTGTGTTGCCCAGACAATGACAGTGAGGACTGCGCTCTGTGTGCCGCCAGGTGTTCAGGAGACCCCCCCCCCCTGTGTTACCCAGACAATGACAGTGAGGACTGCGCTCTGTGTGCTGCCCGGTGATCAGGAGACCCCCCCTGTGTTACCCAGACAGTGACAGTGAGGACTGCGCTCTGTGTGCCGCCCAGTGATCAGGAGACCCCCCCCCCTGTGTTACCCAGACAGTGACAGTGAGGACTGTGCTCTGTGTGCCGCCCGGTGATCAGGAGACCCCCCCTGTGTTACCCAGACAATGACAGTGAGGACTGCGCTCTGTGTGCTGCCAGGTGATCAGGAGACCCCCCCTGTGTTACCCAGACAGTGACAGTGAGGACTGTGCTCTGTGTGCCGCTCGGTGATCAGGAGACCCCCCCTGTGTTACCCAGACAGTGACAGTGAGGACTGCGCTCTGTGTGCCGCCCGGTGATCAGGAGACCCCCCCTGTGTTACCCAGACAGTGACAGTGAGGACTGTGCTCTGTGTGCCGCCCGGTGATCAGGAGACCCCCCCAGTGTTACCCAGACAGTGACAGTGAGGACTGTGCTCTGTGTGCCGCCCGGTGATCAGGAGACCCCCCCTGCGTTACCCAGACAATGACAGTGAGGACTGTGCTCTGTGTGCCGCCAGGTGATCAGGAGACCCCCCCCTGTGTTACCCAGACAATGACAGTGAGGACTGTGCTCTGTGTGCCGCCAGGTGATCAGGAGACCCCCCCCTGTGTTACCCAGACAATGACAGTGAGGACTGTACTCTGTGTGCCGCCAGGTGATCAGGAGACCCCCCCCCCCCCCCCTGTGTTACCCAGACAATGACAGTGAGGACTGCGCTCTGTGTGCCGCCCGGTGATCAGGAGACCCCCCCTGTGTTACCCAGACAATGACAGGTCGGACTGCGCTCTGTGTGCCGCCAGGTGATCAGGAGACCCCCCCTGTGTTACCCAGACAATGACAGTGAGGACTGCGCTCTGTGTGCCGCCCGGTGATCAGGAGACCCCCCCCCCCTGTGTTAACCAGACAATGACAGTGAGGACTGCGCTCTGTGTGCCGCCCGGTGATCAGGAGACCCCCCCCCCCTGTGTTAACCAGACAATGACAGTGAGGACTGCGCTCTTGTGTGCCGCCCGGTGATCAGGAGACCCCCCCTGTGTTACCCAGACAATGACAGGTAGGACTGCGCCCTGTGTGCCGCCAGGTGATCAGGAGACCCCCCCCTGTGTTACCCAGACAATGACAGTGAGGACTGCGCTCTGTGTGCCGCCCGGTGATCAGGAGACCCCCCCCCCCTGTGTTAACCAGACAATGACAGTGAGGACTGCGCTCTGTGTGCCGCCCGGTGATCAGGAGACCCCCCCTGTGTTACCCAGACAATGACAGGTAGGACTGCGCTCTGTGTGCCGCCAGGTGATCAGGAGACCCCCCCTGTGTTACCCAGACAATGACAGTGAGGACTGCGCTCTGTGTGCCGCCCGGCGATCAGGAGACCCCCCCCCCCCCCCCCCTGTGTTACCCAGGCAATGACAGGTAGGACTGTGCTCTGTGTGCCGCCCGGTGATCAGGAGACCCCCCTGTGTTACCCAGACAATGACAGTGAGGACTGTGCTCTGTGTGCCGCCAGGTGATCAGGAGACCCCCCCCCTGTGTTACCCAGACAGTGACAGTGAGGACTGTGCTCTGTGTGCCGCCCGGTGATCAGGAGACCCCCCCCCCCTGTGTTACCCAGACAATGACAGTGAGGACTGCGCTCTGTGTGCCGCCAGGTGATCAGGAGACCCCCCCTGTGTTACCCAGACAGTGACAGTGAGGACTGTGCTCTGTGTGCCGCCCGGTGATCAGGAGACCCCCCCTGTGTTACCCAGACAGTGACAGTGAGGACTGCGCTCTGTGTGCCGCCAGGTGATCAGGAGACCCCCCCCCCCTGTGTTACCCAGACAGTGACAGTGAGGACTGTGCTCTGTGTGCCGCCCGGTGATCAGGAGACCCCCCCTGTGTTACCCAGACAATGACAGTGAGGACTGCGCTCTGTGTGCTGCCAGGTGATCAGGAGACCCCCCCTGTGTTACCCAGACAGTGACAGTGAGGACTGTGCTCTGTGTGCCGCTCGGTGATCAGGAGACCCCCCCTGTGTTACCCAGACAGTGACAGTGAGGACTGCGCTCTGTGTGCCGCCCGGTGATCAGGAGACCCCCCCTGTGTTACCCAGACAGTGACAGTGAGGACTGTGCTCTGTGTGCCGCCCGGTGATCAGGAGACCCCCCCAGTGTTACCCAGACAGTGACAGTGAGGACTGTGCTCTGTGTGCCGCCAGGTGATCAGGAGACCCCCCCCCCCCCCCCCCCCGTGTTACCCAGACAGTGACAGTGAGGACTGCGCTCTGTGTGCCGCCCGGTGATCAGGAGACCCCCCCTGTGTTGCCCAGACAATGACAGTGAGGACTGCGCTCTGTGTGCCGCCAGGTGATCAGGAGACATCCCCCCCTGTGTTACCCAGACAATGACAGTGAGGACTGCGCTCTGTGTGCCACCAGGTGATCAGGAGGACCCCCCCCCCTGTGTTACGCAGACAATGACAGTGAGGACTGCGCTCTGTGTGCCGCCCGGTGATCAGGAGACCCCCCCTGTGTTACCCAGACAATGACAGTGAGGACTGTGCTCTGTGTGCCGCCCGGTGATCAGGAGACCCCCCCTGCGTTACCCAGACAATGACAGTGAGGACTGTGCTCTGTGTGCCGCCAGGTGATCAGGAGACCCCCCCCCCTGTGTTACCCAGACAATGACAGGTAGGACTGTGCTCTGTGTGCCGCCCGGTGATCAGGAGACCCCCCCCTGTGTTACCCAGACAATGACAGGTAGGACTGTGCTCTGTGTGCCGCCCGGTGATCAGGAGACCCCCCCCCCCTGTGTTAACCAGACAATGACAGTGAGGACTGCGCTCTGTGTGCCGCCCGGTGATCTGGAGACCCCCCCTGTGTTACCCAGACAATGACAGGTAGGACTGCGCTCTGTGTGCCGCCAGGTGATCAGGAGACCCCCCCTGTGTTACCCAGACAATGACAGTGAGGACTGCGCTCTGTGTGCCGCCCGGTGATCAGGAGACCCCCCCCCCCTGTGTTACCCAGACAATGACAGTGAGGACTGCGCTCTGTGTGCCGCCCGGTGATCAGGAGACCCCCCCCTGTGTTACCCAGACAATGACAGTGAGGACTGTGCTCTGTGTGCCGCCAGGTGATCAGGAGACCCCCCCCTGTGTTACCCAGACAGTGACAGTGAGGAATGCGCTCTGTGTGCCGCCAGGTGATCAGGAGACCCCCCCCCCTGTGTTACCCAGACAATGACAGTGAGGACTGCGCTCTGTGTGCCGCCAGGTGATCAGGAGACCCCCCCTGTGTTACCCAGACAATGACAGTGAGGACTGCGCTCTGTGTGCCGCCAGGTGATCAGGAGACCCCCCCTGTGTTACCCAGACAGTGACAGTGAGGACTGTGCTCTGTGTGCCGCCAGGTGATCAGGAGACCCCCCCCCCCTGTGTTACCCAGACAATGACAGTGAGGACTGCGCTCTGTGTGCCGCCAGGTGATCAGGAGACCCCCCCTGTGTTACCCAGACAATGGAAGTGAGGACTGTGCTCTGTGAGCCGCCCGGTGATCAGGAGACCCCCCCTGTGTTACCCAGACAATGACAGTGAGGACTGTGCTCTGTGTGCCGCCCGGTGATCAGGAGACCCCCCCTGTGTTACCCAGACAATGACAGTGAGGACTGCGCTCTGTGTGCTGCCCGGTGATCAGAAGACCCCCCCTGTGTTACCCAGACAATGACAGTGAGGACTGTGCTCTGTGTGCCGCCCGGTGATCAGGAGACCCCCCCTGTGTTACCCAGACAATGACAGTGAGGACTGTGCCCTGTGTGCCGCCCGGTGATCAGGAGACCCCCCCTGTGTTACCCAGACAATGACAGTGAGGACTGCGCTCTGTGTGCCGCCCGGTGATCAGAAGACCCCCCCTGTGTTACCCAGACAATGACAGTGAGGACTGTGCTCTGTGTGCCGCCCGGTGATCAGGAGACCCCCCCTGTGTTACCCAGACAATGACAGTGAGGACTGCGCTCTGTGTGCCGCCCGGTGATCAGGAGACCCCCCCTGTGTTACCCAGACAGTGACAGTGAGGACTGCGCTCTGTGTGCCGCCCGGTGATCAGGAGACCCCCCCTGTGTTACCCAGACAGTGACAGTGAGGACTGTGCTCTGTGTGCTGCCCGGTGATCAGGAGACCCCCCCTGTGTTACCCAGACAGTGACAGTGAGGACTGTGCTCTGTGTGCCGCCCGGTGATCAGGAGACCCCCCCTGTGTTACCCAGACAATGACAGTGAGGACTGCGCTCTGTGTGCCGCCAGGTGATCAGGAGACCCCCCCCTGTGTTACCCAGACAATGACAGTGAGGACTGCGCTCTGTGTGCCGCCCGGTGATCAGGAGACATCCCCCTGTGTTACCCAGACAATGACAGTGAGGACTGTGCTCTGTGTGCCGCCCGGTGATCAGGAGACCCCCCCCCGCCCCCCCGTGTTACCCAGACAGTGACAGTGAGGACTGTGCTCTGTGTGCCGCCCGGTGATCAGGAGACCCCCCCTGTGTTACCCAGACAGTGACAGTGAGGACTGTGCTCTGTGTGCCGCCCGGTGATCAGGAGACCCCCCCTGTGTTACCCAGACAGTGACAGTGAGGACTGTGCTCTGTGTGCCGCCCGGTGATCAGGAGACCCCCCCTGTGTTACCCATACAGTGACAGTGAGGACTGTGCTCTGTGTGCCGCCCAGTGATCAGGAGACCCCCCCTGTGTTACCCAGACAGTGACTGTGAGGACTGTGCTCTGTGTGCCGCCAGGTGATCAGGAGACCCCCCCCCCCCCTGTGTTACCCAGACAGTGACAGTGAGGACTGTGCTCTGTGTCCCGCCCGGTGATCAGGAGACCCCCCCTGTGTTACCCAGACAGTGACAGTGAGGTCTGCGCTCTGTGTGCCGCCCGGTGATCAGGAGACCCCCCCCCCCCCCCTGTGTTACCCAGACAATGACAGTGAGGACTGCGCTCTGTGTGCCGCCCGGTGATCAGGAGACCCCCCTGTGTTACCCAGACAATGACAGTGAGGACTGTGCTCTGTGTGCCGCCCGGTGATCAGGAGACCCCCCCCTGTGTTACCCAGACAGTGACAGTGAGGACTGTGCTCTGTGTGCCGCCCGGTGATCAGGAGACCCCCCCTGTGTTACCCAGACAATGACAGTGAGGACTGTGCCCTGTGTGCCGCCCGGTGATCAGGAGACCCCCCCTGTGTTACCCAGACAATGACAGTAAGGACTGCGCTCTGTGTGCCGCCCGGTGATCAGAAGACCCCCCCTGTGTTACCCAGACAATGACAGTGAGGACTGTGCTCTGTGTGCCGCCCGGTGATCAGGAGACCCCCCCCTGTGTTACCCAGACAATGACAGTGAGGACTGCGCTCTGTGTGCCGCCCGGTGATCAGGAGACCCCCCCTGTGTTACCCAGACAATGACAGTGAGGACTGCGCTCTGTGTGCCGCCAGGTGATCAGGAGACCCCCCCTGTGTTACCCAGACAATGACAGTGAGGACTGCGCTCTGTGTGCCGCCCGGTGATCAGGAGACCCCCCCTGTGTTACCCAGACAGTGACAGTGAGGACTGCGCTCTGTGTGCCGCCCGGTGATCAGGAGACCCCCCCCCTGTGTTACCCAGACAATGACAGTGAGGACTGTGCTCTGTGTGCCGCCCAGTGATCAGGAGACCCCCCCCCCCCCCCCGTGTTACCCAGACAGTGACAGTGAGGACTGTGCTCTGTGTGCCGCCCGGTGATCAGGAGACCCCCCCTGTGTTACCCAGACAATGACAGTGAGGACTGCGCTCTGTGTGCCGCCCGGTGATCAGAAGACCCCCCCCCTGTGTTACCCAGACAATGACAGTGAGGACTGCGCTCTGTGTGCCGCCCGGTGATCAGGAGACCCCCCCTGTGTTACCCAGACAATAATGGTTACTGGAAGTTGTGTAGCGTAAGATTTCCTTGTCTTCAAATGTATGATGAATAGACCCCAAAGACTTCCCGTTAATGGTCGCCGGCCCCCAATAACAATAGGGCGTGATGCAACAACTGACCTGTAACACTGTGATGTACTCCGTGATGCCGGGCTGTAGGATTTACCTTCTTCTATGGCGTAACCATTTAACACCAAAATCAGCGTTACTTTCTGTTTTTTTATATTTAAAGCCACCAAATGGTGCTACATTTCCTTACACACAAGGGAACCGGGGGTTAAAATGTCCCGGGAAGGGTTTGACCGGGATGTGGGACTTCCAGTGACAAAACTAGGAGGATTTCAGCAGTCCGGGCGGTTGCTATGGGTAACGATGATAGCTCTCGGCAGCAGTACTACAAGACTGTGGGCACAGAGTCAGACTGGCCCACAGGGGTACCAGGGAAACCACCGGTAGGCCCCACTGCCTGAGGGCCCACTCCTTCCTCTAGGGATCAGGTTCCAGACTGTGCACTTTATACATGGTAGATATGTTGCATTACACTGCACTAGACTATTGTGTATTTCAAGCCTCTATGGAGGCTGGCCACACCCCTTTGTAGGCTGGCCACACCCCTAAGTATGGGCCCCTATAACTGAATTCCCCCGGTGGGCCCTTCATGCTCCAGTCCGACACTGACTGTGTGTGTGACACCTGGGTAATCCTTGTATGTATGTGACATGGTTACAGGCCTGTCTGGGTAGCAGGGAAGCACGCTGAAGGCTTTGTGCTGAAATCTCTGTAGCTCAGACTGGAAAACGCAGAAAACTTATCTGAATTCTATACTCTGCAGATCGGGCGATGCTCTGCAGGTTGGGCGATGCTCTGCAGAACCCAGACTGGGACCCGGAGGAACGGGATACTCTGAAGAGAAAGATCATTCTTTTTGCATCAAATGTATTTTTAACGTTCCTAAAATGTCCTTTGGGAGCTGAACGTTGGGAATCTGCACTAGAAAGTGAATCCGAGGCACTGACATTAGCGACGCACTGACATTAAAATGTTGTGACATTAGAATGACTTTGTGTGTGATAGATTATGCAGTTAGGAACCAGAAGGCCGACTCCAGGCTGCAAATCTCAGGCAGCCTCGACATTTATTTCTGCTAGTTTTCATCCTTATGTAACGTTTCATCTTACACGGGAGAGAAGGAGGCAGAAGAGAATAACGAGGTGAGAGCCACGGTTACATGAGAGGAGCCATGGAAACTCCTGTGACAGCGAGACATTTGTCTGGAGCAGTCGTTCTCCATCACAGTCCTCCAGGTGTGGCTTTATAGCGTTCCTCGTGTGACAGGTGGCCTTGTTAGGGGTCACTAGGGACCGCTGCTGCACAGCGTAACCAGCTGGAGAAGTATGGAGGGGTTGGGAGGTGAGAACGGGCAGCGAGGGCTGGTGATTAGCGCGGGGATAGAGTTATCTGCTGTCTGGTGACAAGCACACGGATAACAGATGCAGCAATAAGTGACACTCAACCTGCACATTCTGTCAGCTATCTGGTGTCTTCCAATGGCCCCGGGTTATTGTATGGCAATAGGGGAGCAGGACAGCATGTGGCATAGGAGGCAGCGGCCTGTGTCTGTCTGATAATCGCTGCCTGTGACCGGGTAACGGCCTGTGTCTGTCTGATAATCGCTGTGACCGGGTAGCGGCCTGTGTCTGTCTGATAATTGCTGTGACCGGGTAACGGCCTGTGTCTGTCTGATAATTGCTGTGACCGGGTAGCGGCCTGTGTCTGTCTGATAATCCCTGTGACCGGGTAGCGGCCTGTGTCTGTCTGATAATCGCTGTGACCGGGTAGCGGCCTGTGTCTGTCTGATAATCGCTGTGACCGGGTAGCGGCCTGTGTCTGTCTGATAATTGCTGTGACCGGGTAGCGGCCTGTGTCTGTCTGATAATTGCTGTGACCGGGTAACGGCCTGTGTCTGTCTGATAATCGCTGTGACCGGGTAACGGCCTGTGTCTGTCTGATAATTGCTGTGACCGGGTAGCGGCCTGTGTCTGTCTGATAATCGCTGTGACCGGGTAGCGGCCTGTGTCTGTCTGATAATTGCTGTGACCGGGTAACGGCCTGTGTCTGTCTGATAATTGCTGTGACCGGGTAGCGGCCTGTGTCTGTCTGATAATCGCTGTGACCGGGTAGCGGCCTGTGTCTGTCTGATAATCGCTGTGTAGCGGCCTGTGTCTGTCTGATAATCGCTGTGACCGGGTAGCGGCCTGTGTCTGTCTGATAATCGCTGTGACCGGGTAGCGGCCTGTGTCTGTCTGATAATCGCTGTGACCTGTTAGCGGCCTGTGTCTGTCTGATAATCGCTGTGTAGCGGCCTGTGTCTGTCTGATAATCGCTGTGACCGGGTAGCGGCCTGTGTCTGTCTGATAATCGCTGTGACCAGGTAGCGGCCTGTGTCTGTCTGATAATCGCTGTGTAGCGGCCTGTGTCTGTCTGATAATCGCTGTGACCGGGTAGCGGCCTGTGTCTGTCTGATAATCGCTGTGACCGGGTAGCGGCCTGTGTCTGTCTGATAATCGCTGTGTAGCGGCCTGTGTCTGTCTGATAATCGCTGTGTAGCGGCCTGTGTCTGTCTGATAATCGCTGTGACCGGGTAGCGGCCTGTGTCTGTCTGATAATCGCTGTGACCGGGTAGCGGCCTGTGTCTGTCTGATAATCGCTGTGTAGCGGCCTGTGTCTGTCTGATAATCGCTGTGACCAGGTAGCGGCCTGTGTCTGTCTGATAATCGCTGTGACCGGGTAGCGGCCTGTGTCTGTCTGATAATCGCTGTGACCTGGTAGCGGCCTGTGTCTGTCTGATAATCGCTGTGACCGGGTAGCGGCCTGTGTCTGTCTGATAATCGCTGTGACCGGGTAGCGGCCTGTGTCTGTCTGATAATCGCTGTGACCAGGTAGCGGCCTGTGTCTGTCTGATAATCGCTGTGACCGGGTAGCGGCCTGTGTCTGATAATCGCTGTGACCGGGTAGCGGCCTGTGTCTGTCTGATAATCGCTGTGACCGGGTAGCGGCCTGTGTCTGTCTGATAATCGCTGTGACCTGGTAGCGGCCTGTGTCTGTCTCATAATCGCTGTGACCGGGTAGCGGCCTGTGTCTGTCTGATAATTGCTGTGACCGGGTAGCGGCCTGTGTCTGTCTGATAATCGCTGTGACCGGGTAGCGGCCTGTGTCTGTCTCATAATCGCTGTGACCGGGTAGCGGCCTGTGTCTGTCTGATAATCGCTGTGACCGGGTAGCGGCCTGTGTCTGTCTGATAATCGCTGTGACCGGGTAGCGGCCTGTGTCTGTCTCATAATCGCTGTGACCGGGTAGCGGCCTGTGTCTGTCTGATAATCGCTGTGACCGGGTAGCGGCCTGTGTCTGTCTCATAATCGCTGTGACCGGGTAGCGGCCTGTGTCTGTCTGATAATCGCTGTGACCTGGTAGCGGCCTGTGTTTGTCTCATAATCGCTGTGACCGGGTAGCGGCCTGTGTCTGTCTGATAATCGCTGTGACCGGGTAGCGGCCTGTGTCTGTCTGATAATCGCTGTGACCTGGTAGCGGCCTGTGTCTGTCTGATAATCGCTGTGACCTGGTAGCGGCCTGTGTCTGTCTGATAATCGCTGTGACCGGGTAGTGGCCTGTGTCTGTCTGATAATCGCTGTGACCGGGTAGTGGCCTGTGTCTGTCTGATAATCGCTGTGACCGGGTAGCGGCCTGTGTCTGTCTCATAATCGCTGTGACCTGGTAGCGGCCTGTGTCTGTCTGATAATCGCTGTGTAGCGGCCTGTGTCTGTCTGATAATTGCTGTGACCGGGTAGCGGCCTGTGTCTGTCTGATGATCGCTGTGACCGGGTAGCGGCCTGTGTCTGCCTGATAATCGCTGTGACCGGGTAGCGGCCTGTGTCTGTCTGATAGTCGCTGTGACCTGGTAGCGGCCTGTGTCTGTCTGATAGTCGCTGTGTAGCGGCCTGTCTCTGTCTGATAATCGCTGTGACCGGGTAGCGGCCTGTGTCTGTCTGATAATCGCTGTGACCTGGTAGCGGCCTGTGTCTGTCTGATAATCGCTGTGACCGGGTAGTGGCCTGTGTCTGTCTGATAATCGCTGTGACCGGGTAGCGGCCTGTGTCTGTCTGATAATCGCTGTGACCGGGTAGCGGCCTGTGTCTGTCTGATAATCGCTGTGACCGGGTAGCGGCCTGTGTCTGTCTGATAATCGCTGTGACCGGGTAGCGGCCTGTGTCTGTCTGATAATCGCTGTGACCGGGTAGCGGCCTGTGTCTGTCTGATAATCGATGTGACCGGGTAGCGGCCTGTGTCTGTCTGATAATCGCTGTGTAGCGGCCTGTCTCTGTCTGATAATCGCTGTGACCGGGTAGCGGCCTGTGTCTGTCTGATAGTCGCTGTGACCTGGTAGCGGCCTGTGTCTGTCTGATAGTCGCTGTGACCTGGTAGCGGCCTGTGTCTGTCTGATAATCGCTGTGACCTGGTAGCGGCCTGTGTCTGTCTGATAGTCGCTGTGACCTGGTAGCGGCCTGTGTCTGTCTGATAGTCGCTGTGACCTGGTAGCGGCCTGTGTCTGTCTGATAATCGCTGTGACCTGGTAGCGGCCTGTGTCTGTCTGATAGTCGCTGTGACCTGGTAGCGGCCTGTGTCTGTCTGATAGTCGCTGTGACCTGGTAGCGGCCTGTGTCTGTCTGATAATCGCTGTGACCTGGTAGCGGCCTGTGTCTGTCTGATAATCGCTGTGACCTGGTAGCGGCCTGTGTCTGTCTGATAGTCGCTGTGACCTGGTAGCGGCCTGTGTCTGTCTGATAGTCGCTGTGACCTGGTAGCGGCCTGTGTCTGTCTGATAGTCGCTGTGACCAGGTAGCGGCCTGTGTCTGTCTGATAATCGCTGTGACCGGGTAGCGGCCTGTGTCTGTCTGATAATCGCTGTGACCGGGTAGCGGCCTGTGTCTGTCTGATAGTCGCTGTGACCTGGTAGCGGCCTGTGTCTGTCTGATAATCGATGTGACCGGGTAGCGGCCTGTGTCTGTCTGATAATCGCTGTGACCGGGTAGCGGCCTGTGTCTGTCTGATAATCGCTGTGACCGGGTAGCGGCCTGTGTCTGTCTGATAATCGCTGTGACCGGGTAGCGGCCTGTGTCTGTCTGATAATCGCTGTGACCGGGTAGCGGCCTGTGTCTGTCTGATAATCGCTGTGACCGGGTAGCGGCCTGTGTCTGTCTGATAATCGCTGTGACCGGGTAGCGGCCTGTGTCTGTCTGATAATCGCTGTGACCGGGTAGCGGCCTGTGTCTGTCTGATAATCGCTGTGACCTGGTAGCGGCCTGTGTCTGTCTGATAGTCGCTGTGACCGGGTAGCGGCCTGTGTCTGTCTGATAATCGGTGTGACCAGGTAGCGGCCTGTGTCTGTCTGATAATCGCTGTGACCGGGTAGCGGCCTGTGTCTGTCTGATAATCGCTGTGACCTGGTAGCGGCCTGTGTCTGTCTGATAATCGCTGTGACCGGGTAGCGGCCTGTGTCTGTCTGATAATCGCTGTGACCGGGTAGCGGCCTGTGTCTGTCTGATAATCGATGTGACCGGGTAGCGGCCTGTGTCTGTCTGATAATTGCTGTGACCGGGTAGCGGCCTGTCTCTGTCTGATAATCGCTGTGACCGGGTAGCGGCCTGTGTTTGTGATAATCGCTGTGACCGGGTAGTGGCCTGTGTCTGTCTGATAATCGCTGTGACCGTGTAGCGGCCTGTGTTTGTGATAATCGCTGTGACCGGGTAGCGGCCTGTGTCTGTCTGATAATCGCTGTGTAGCGGCCTGTCTCTGTCTGATAATCGCTGTGACCGGGTAGCGGCCTGTGTCTGTCTGATAATCTCTGTGACCGGGTAGCGGCCTGTCTCTGTCTGATAATCGCTGTGTAGCGGCCTGTGTCTGTCTGATAATCGCTGTGTAGCGGCCTGTGTCTGTCTGATAATCGCTGTGACCGGGTAGCGGCCTGTGTCTGTCTGATAATCGCTGTGACCGGGTAGCGGCCTGTGTCTGTCTGATAATCGCTGTGACCTGTTAGCGGCCTGTGTCTGTCTGATAATCGCTGTGTAGCGGCCTGTGTCTGTCTGATAATCGCTGTGACCGGGTAGCGGCCTGTGTCTGTCTGATAATCGCTGTGACCAGGTAGCGGCCTGTGTCTGTCTGATAATCGCTGTGTAGCGGCCTGTGTCTGTCTGATAATCGCTGTGACCGGGTAGCGGCCTGTGTCTGTCTGATAATCGCTGTGACCGGGTAGCGGCCTGTGTCTGTCTGATAATCGCTGTGTAGCGGCCTGTGTCTGTCTGATAATCGCTGTGTAGCGGCCTGTGTCTGTCTGATAATCGCTGTGACCGGGTAGCGGCCTGTGTCTGTCTGATAATCGCTGTGACCGGGTAGCGGCCTGTGTCTGTCTGATAATCGCTGTGTAGCGGCCTGTGTCTGTCTGATAATCGCTGTGACCAGGTAGCGGCCTGTGTCTGTCTGATAATCGCTGTGACCGGGTAGCGGCCTGTGTCTGTCTGATAATCGCTGTGACCTGGTAGCGGCCTGTGTCTGTCTGATAATCGCTGTGACCGGGTAGCGGCCTGTGTCTGTCTGATAATCGCTGTGACCGGGTAGCGGCCTGTGTCTGTCTGATAATCGCTGTGACCAGGTAGCGGCCTGTGTCTGTCTGATAATCGCTGTGACCGGGTAGCGGCCTGTGTCTGATAATCGCTGTGACCGGGTAGCGGCCTGTGTCTGTCTGATAATCGCTGTGACCGGGTAGCGGCCTGTGTCTGTCTGATAATCTCTGTGACCGGGTAGCGGCCTGTCTCTGTCTGATAATCGCTGTGACCGGGTAGCGGCCTGTGTCTGTCTGATAATCGCTGTGACCTGGTAGCGGCCTGTGTCTGTCTCATAATCGCTGTGACCGGGTAGCGGCCTGTGTCTGTCTGATAATTGCTGTGACCGGGTAGCGGCCTGTGTCTGTCTGATAATCGCTGTGACCGGGTAGCGGCCTGTGTCTGTCTCATAATCGCTGTGACCGGGTAGCGGCCTGTGTCTGTCTGATAATCGCTGTGACCGGGTAGCGGCCTGTGTCTGTCTGATAATCGCTGTGACCGGGTAGCGGCCTGTGTCTGTCTCATAATCGCTGTGACCGGGTAGCGGCCTGTGTCTGTCTGATAATCGCTGTGACCTGGTAGCGGCCTGTGTCTGTCTGATAATCGCTGTGACCTGGTAGCGGCCTGTGTCTGTCTGATAGTCGCTGTGACCTGGTAGCGGCCTGTGTCTGTCTGATAGTCGCTGTGACCTGGTAGCGGCCTGTGTCTGTCTGATAATCGCTGTGACCTGGTAGCGGCCTGTGTCTGTCTCATAATCGCTGTGACCGGGTAGCGGCCTGTGTCTGTCTCATAATCGCTGTGACCGGGTAGCGGCCTGTGTCTGTCTGATAATCGCTGTGACCGGGTAGCGGCCTGTGTCTGTCTGATAATCGCTGTGACCTGGTAGCGGCCTGTGTCTGTCTGATAATCGCTGTGACCGGGTAGTGGCCTGTGTCTGTCTGATAATCGCTGTGACCGGGTAGTGGCCTGTGTCTGTCTGATAATCGCTGTGACCGGGTAGCGGCCTGTGTCTGTCTCATAATCGCTGTGACCTGGTAGCGGCCTGTGTCTGTCTGATAATCGCTGTGTAGCGGCCTGTGTCTGTCTGATAATTGCTGTGACCGGGTAGCGGCCTGTGTCTGTCTGATGATCGCTGTGACCGGGTAGCGGCCTGTGTCTGCCTGATAATCGCTGTGACCGGGTAGCGGCCTGTGTCTGTCTGATAGTCGCTGTGACCTGGTAGCGGCCTGTGTCTGTCTGATAGTCGCTGTGTAGCGGCCTGTGTCTGTCTGATAATCGCTGTGACCGGGTAGCGGCCTGTGTCTGTCTGATAATCGCTGTGACCGGGTAGCGGCCTGTGTCTGTCTGATAATTGCTGTGACCGGGTAGCGGCCTGTGTCTGTCTGACAATCGCTGTGACCGGGTAGCGGCCTGTGTCTGTCTGATAATCGCTGTGACCGGGTAGCGGCCTGTGTCTGTCTGATAATCGCTGTGACCGGGTAGCGGCCTGTGTCTGTCTGATAATCGCTGTGACCGGGTAGCGGCCTGTGTCTGTCTGATAATCGATGTGACCGGGTAGCGGCCTGTGTCTGTCTGATAATCGCTGTGTAGCGGCCTGTCTCTGTCTGATAATCGCTGTGACCGGGTAGCGGCCTGTGTCTGTCTGATAATCGCTGTGACCGGGTAGCGGCCTGTGTCTGTCTGTTAATCGCTGTGACCTGGTAGCGGCCTGTGTCTGTCTGATAGTCGCTGTGACCTGGTAGCGGCCTGTGTCTGTCTGATAGTCGCTGTGACCTGGTAGCGGCCTGTGTCTGTCTGATAATCGCTGTGACCTGGTAGCGGCCTGTGTCTGTCTGATAGTCGCTGTGACCTGGTAGCGGCCTGTGTCTGTCTGATAGTCGCTGTGACCTGGTAGCGGCCTGTGTCTGTCTGATAATCGCTGTGACCTGGTAGCGGCCTGTGTCTGTCTGATAATCGCTGTGACCTGGTAGCGGCCTGTGTCTGTCTGATAGTCGCTGTGACCTGGTAGCGGCCTGTGTCTGTCTGATAGTCGCTGTGACCAGGTAGCGGCCTGTGTCTGTCTGATAATCGCTGTGACCGGGTAGCGGCCTGTGTCTGTCTGATAATCGCTGTGACCGGGTAGCGGCCTGTGTCTGTCTGATAGTCGCTGTGACCTGGTAGCGGCCTGTGTCTGTCTGATAATCGATGTGACCGGGTAGCGGCCTGTGTCTGTCTGATAATCGCTGTGACCGGGTAGCGGCCTGTGTCTGTCTGATAATCGCTGTGACCGGGTAGCGGCCTGTGTCTGTCTGATAATCGCTGTGACCGGGTAGCGGCCTGTGTCTGTCTGATAATCGCTGTGACCGGGTAGCGGCCTGTGTCTGTCTGATAATCGCTGTGACCGGGTAGCGGCCTGTGTCTGTCTGATAATCGCTGTGACCGGGTAGCGGCCTGTGTCTGTCTGATAATCGCTGTGACCGGGTAGCGGCCTGTGTCTGTCTGATAATCGCTGTGACCGGGTAGCGGCCTGTGTCTGTCTGATAATCGCTGTGACCTGGTAGCGGCCTGTGTCTGTCTGATAGTCGCTGTGACCGGGTAGCGGCCTGTGTCTGTCTGATAGTCGCTGTGACCGGGTAGCGGCCTGTGTCTGTCTGATAATCGCTGTGACCGGGTAGCGGCCTGTGTCTGTCTGATAATCGCTGTGACCGGGTAGCGGCCTGTGTCTGTCTGATAATCGCTGTGACCGGGTAGCGGCCTGTGTCTGTCTGATAATTGCTGTGACCGGGTAGCGGCCTGTGTCTGTCTGATAATCGCTGTGACCGGGTAGCGGCCTGTGTCTGTCTGATAATCGCTGTGTAGCGGCCTGTGTCTGTCTGATAATCGCTGTGTAGCGGCCTGTGTCTGTCTGATAATCGCTGTGACCGGGTAGCGGCCTGTGTCTGTCTGATAATCGCTGTGACCGGGTAGCGGCCTGTGTCTGTCTGATAATCGCTGTGTAGCGGCCTGTGTCTGTCTGATAATCGCTGTGACCAGGTAGCGGCCTGTGTCTGTCTGATAATCGCTGTGACCGGGTAGCGGCCTGTGTCTGTCTGATAATCGCTGTGACCTGGTAGCGGCCTGTGTCTGTCTGATAATCGCTGTGACCGGGTAGCGGCCTGTGTCTGTCTGATAATCGCTGTGACCGGGTAGCGGCCTGTGTCTGTCTGATAATCGCTGTGACCAGGTAGCGGCCTGTGTCTGTCTGATAATCGCTGTGACCGGGTAGCGGCCTGTGTCTGATAATCGCTGTGACCGGGTAGCGGCCTGTGTCTGTCTGATAATCGCTGTGACCGGGTAGCGGCCTGTGTCTGTCTGATAATCTCTGTGACCGGGTAGCGGCCTGTCTCTGTCTGATAATCGCTGTGACCGGGTAGCGGCCTGTGTCTGTCTGATAATCGCTGTGACCTGGTAGCGGCCTGTGTCTGTCTCATAATCGCTGTGACCGGGTAGCGGCCTGTGTCTGTCTGATAATTGCTGTGACCGGGTAGCGGCCTGTGTCTGTCTGATAATCGCTGTGACCGGGTAGCGGCCTGTGTCTGTCTCATAATCGCTGTGACCGGGTAGCGGCCTGTGTCTGTCTGATAATCGCTGTGACCGGGTAGCGGCCTGTGTCTGTCTGATAATCGCTGTGACCGGGTAGCGGCCTGTGTCTGTCTCATAATCGCTGTGACCGGGTAGCGGCCTGTGTCTGTCTGATAATCGCTGTGACCTGGTAGCGGCCTGTGTCTGTCTGATAATCGCTGTGACCTGGTAGCGGCCTGTGTCTGTCTGATAGTCGCTGTGACCTGGTAGCGGCCTGTGTCTGTCTGATAGTCGCTGTGACCTGGTAGCGGCCTGTGTCTGTCTGATAATCGCTGTGACCTGGTAGCGGCCTGTGTCTGTCTCATAATCGCTGTGACCGGGTAGCGGCCTGTGTCTGTCTCATAATCGCTGTGACCGGGTAGCGGCCTGTGTCTGTCTGATAATCGCTGTGACCGGGTAGCGGCCTGTGTCTGTCTGATAATCGCTGTGACCTGGTAGCGGCCTGTGTCTGTCTGATAATCGCTGTGACCGGGTAGTGGCCTGTGTCTGTCTGATAATCGCTGTGACCGGGTAGTGGCCTGTGTCTGTCTGATAATCGCTGTGACCGGGTAGCGGCCTGTGTCTGTCTCATAATCGCTGTGACCTGGTAGCGGCCTGTGTCTGTCTGATAATCGCTGTGTAGCGGCCTGTGTCTGTCTGATAATTGCTGTGACCGGGTAGCGGCCTGTGTCTGTCTGATGATCGCTGTGACCGGGTAGCGGCCTGTGTCTGCCTGATAATCGCTGTGACCGGGTAGCGGCCTGTGTCTGTCTGATAGTCGCTGTGACCTGGTAGCGGCCTGTGTCTGTCTGATAGTCGCTGTGTAGCGGCCTGTGTCTGTCTGATAATCGCTGTGACCGGGTAGCGGCCTGTGTCTGTCTGATAATCGCTGTGACCGGGTAGCGGCCTGTGTCTGTCTGATAATTGCTGTGACCGGGTAGCGGCCTGTGTCTGTCTGACAATCGCTGTGACCGGGTAGCGGCCTGTGTCTGTCTGATAATCGCTGTGACCGGGTAGCGGCCTGTGTCTGTCTGATAATCGCTGTGACCGGGTAGCGGCCTGTGTCTGTCTGATAATCGCTGTGACCGGGTAGCGGCCTGTGTCTGTCTGATAATCGATGTGACCGGGTAGCGGCCTGTGTCTGTCTGATAATCGCTGTGTAGCGGCCTGTCTCTGTCTGATAATCGCTGTGACCGGGTAGCGGCCTGTGTCTGTCTGATAATCGCTGTGACCGGGTAGCGGCCTGTGTCTGTCTGTTAATCGCTGTGACCTGGTAGCGGCCTGTGTCTGTCTGATAGTCGCTGTGACCTGGTAGCGGCCTGTGTCTGTCTGATAGTCGCTGTGACCTGGTAGCGGCCTGTGTCTGTCTGATAATCGCTGTGACCTGGTAGCGGCCTGTGTCTGTCTGATAGTCGCTGTGACCTGGTAGCGGCCTGTGTCTGTCTGATAGTCGCTGTGACCTGGTAGCGGCCTGTGTCTGTCTGATAATCGCTGTGACCTGGTAGCGGCCTGTGTCTGTCTGATAATCGCTGTGACCTGGTAGCGGCCTGTGTCTGTCTGATAGTCGCTGTGACCTGGTAGCGGCCTGTGTCTGTCTGATAGTCGCTGTGACCAGGTAGCGGCCTGTGTCTGTCTGATAATCGCTGTGACCGGGTAGCGGCCTGTGTCTGTCTGATAATCGCTGTGACCGGGTAGCGGCCTGTGTCTGTCTGATAGTCGCTGTGACCTGGTAGCGGCCTGTGTCTGTCTGATAATCGATGTGACCGGGTAGCGGCCTGTGTCTGTCTGATAATCGCTGTGACCGGGTAGCGGCCTGTGTCTGTCTGATAATCGCTGTGACCGGGTAGCGGCCTGTGTCTGTCTGATAATCGCTGTGACCGGGTAGCGGCCTGTGTCTGTCTGATAATCGCTGTGACCGGGTAGCGGCCTGTGTCTGTCTGATAATCGCTGTGACCGGGTAGCGGCCTGTGTCTGTCTGATAATCGCTGTGACCGGGTAGCGGCCTGTGTCTGTCTGATAATCGCTGTGACCGGGTAGCGGCCTGTGTCTGTCTGATAATCGCTGTGACCGGGTAGCGGCCTGTGTCTGTCTGATAATCGCTGTGACCTGGTAGCGGCCTGTGTCTGTCTGATAGTCGCTGTGACCGGGTAGCGGCCTGTGTCTGTCTGATAGTCGCTGTGACCGGGTAGCGGCCTGTGTCTGTCTGATAATCGCTGTGACCGGGTAGCGGCCTGTGTCTGTCTGATAATCGCTGTGACCGGGTAGCGGCCTGTGTCTGTCTGATAATCGCTGTGACCGGGTAGCGGCCTGTGTCTGTCTGATAATTGCTGTGACCGGGTAGCGGCCTGTGTCTGTCTGATAATCGCTGTGACCGGGTAGCGGCCTGTGTCTGTCTGATAATCGCTGTGACCGGGTAGCGGCCTGTGTCTGTCTGATAATTGCTGTGACCGGGTAACGGCCTGTGTCTGTCTGATAATCGCTGTGACCGGGTAGCGGCCTGTGTCTGTCTGATAATCGCTGTGACCGGGTAGCGGCCTGTGTCTGTCTGATAATCGGTGTGACCAGGTAGCGGCCTGTGTCTGTCTGATAATCGCTGTGACCGGGTAGCGGCCTGTGTCTGTCTGATAATCGCTGTGACCTGGTAGCGGCCTGTGTCTGTCTGATAATCGCTGTGACCGGGTAGCGGCCTGTGTCTGTCTGATAATCGCTGTGACCTGGTAGCGGCCTGTGTCTGTCTGATAATCGCTGTGACCTGGTAGCGGCCTGTGTCTGTCTGATAATCGCTGTGACCTGGTAGCGGCCTGTCTCTGTCTGATAATCGCTGTGACCGGGTAGCGGCCTGTGTTTGTGATAATCGCTGTGACCGGGTAGCGGCCTGTGTCTGTCTGATAATCGCTGTGACCGTGTAGCGGCCTGTGTTTGTGATAATCGCTGTGACCGGGTAGCGGCCTGTGTCTGTCTGATAATCGCTGTGTAGCGGCCTGTCTCTGTCTGATAATCGCTGTGACCGGGTAGCGGCCTGTGTCTGTCTGATAATCTCTGTGACCGGGTAGCGGCCTGTCTCTGTCTAATAATTGATGTGACCGGGTAGCGGCCTGTGTCTGTCTGATAATCGCTGTGACCGGGTAGCGGCCTGTGTCTGTCTGATAATCGCTGTGACCGGGTAGCGGCCTGTGTCTGTCTGATAGTCACTGTGACCGGGTAGCGGCCTGTGTCTGTCTGATAGTCGCTGTGACCTGGTAGCGGCCTGTGTCTGTCTGATAATCGCTGTGTAGCGGCCTGTGTCTGTCTGATAATCGCTGTGACCGGGTAGCGGCCTGTGTCTGTCTGATAATCGCTGTGTAGCGGCCTGTGTCTGTCTGATAATCGCTGTGACCGGGTAGCGGCCTGTGTCTGTCTGATAATCGCTGTGTAGCGGCCTGTGTCTGTCTGATAATCGCTGTGACCGGGTAGCGGCCTGTGTCTGTCTGATAATTGCTGTGACCGGGTAACGGCCTGTGTCTGTCTGATAATCGCTGTGACCGGGTAGCGGCCTGTGTCTGTCTGATAATCGCTGTGACCGGGTAGCGGCCTGTGTCTGTCTGATAATCGGTGTGACCAGGTAGCGGCCTGTGTCTGTCTGATAATCGCTGTGACCGGGTAGCGGCCTGTGTCTGTCTGATAATCGGTGTGACCAGGTAGCGGCCTGTGTCTGTCTGATAATCGATGTGACCGGGTAGCGGCCTGTGTCTGTCTGATAATTGCTGTGACCGGGTAGCGGCCTGTCTCTGTCTGATAATCGCTGTGACCGGGTAGCGGCCTGTGTTTGTGATAATCGCTGTGACCGGGTAGCGGCCTGTGTCTGTCTGATCGCTGTGACCGTGTAGCGGCCTGTGTTTGTGATAATCGCTGTGACCGGGTAGCGGCCTGTGTCTGTCTGATAATCGCTGTGTAGCGGCCTGTCTCTGTCTGATAATCGCTGTGACCGGGTAGCGGCCTGTGTCTGTCTGATAATCTCTGTGACCGGGTAGCGGCCTGTCTCTGTCTAATAATTGATGTGACCGGGTAGCGGCCTGTGTCTGTCTGATAATCGCTGTGACCGGGTAGCGGCCTGTGTCTGTCTGATAATCGCTGTGACCGGGTAGCGGCCTGTGTCTGTCTGATAGTCACTGTGACCGGGTAGCGGCCTGTGTCTGTCTGATAGTCGCTGTGACCTGGTAGCGGCCTGTGTCTGTCTGATAATTGCTGTGTAGCGGCCTGTGTCTGTCTGATAATCGCTGTGACCGGGTAGCGGCCTGTGTCTGTCTGATAATCGCTGTGTAGCGGCCTGTGTCTGTCTGATAATCGCTGTGACCGGGTAGCGGCCTGTGTCTGTCTGATAATCGCTGTGTAGCGGCCTGTGTCTGTCTGATAATCGCTGTGACCGGGTAGCGGCCTGTGTCTGTCTGATAATCGCTGTGACCGGGTAGCGGCCTGTGTCTGTCTGATAATCGCTGTGACCTGGTAGCGGCCTGTGTCTGTCTGATAATCGCTGTGACCGGGTAGCGGCCTGTGTCTGTCTGATAATCGCTGTGACCTGTTAGCGGCCTGTGTCTGTCTGATAATCGCTGTGTAGCGGCCTGTGTCTGTCTGATAATCGCTGTGACCAGGTAGCGGCCTGTGTCTGTCTGATAATCGCTGTGTAGCGGCCTGTGTCTGTCTGATAATCGCTGTGACCGGGTAGCGGCCTGTGTCTGTCTGATAATCGCTGTGACCTGGTAGCGGCCTGTGTCTGTCTGATAATCGCTGTGACCGGGTAGCGGCCTGTGTCTGTCTGATAATCGCTGTGTAGCGGCCTGTGTCTGTCTGATAATCGCTGTGACCGGGTAGCGGCCTGTGTCTGTCTGATAATCGCTGTGACCGGGTAGCGGCCTGTGTCTGTCTGATAATCGCTGTGTAGCGGCCTGTGTCTGTCTGATAATCGCTGTGACCGGGTAGCGGCCAGTGTCTGTCTGATAATCGCTGTGACCGGGTAGCGGCCTGTGTCTGTCTGATAATCGCTGTGACCGGGTAGCGGCCTGTGTCTGTCTGATAATCGCTGTGACCAGGTAGCGGCCTGTGTCTGTCTGATAATCGCTGTGACCGGGTAGCGGCCTGTGTCTGTCTGATAATCGCTGTGACCAGGTAGCGGCCTGTGTCTGTCTGATAATCGCTGTGACCGGGTAGCGGCCTGTGTCTGATAATCGCTGTGACCGGGTAGCGGCCTGTGTCTGTCTGATAATCGCTGTGACCGGGTAGCGGCCTGTGTCTGTCTGATAATCGCTGTGACCTGGTAGCGGCCTGTGTCTGTCTCATAATCGCTGTGACCGGGTAGCGGCCTGTGTCTGTCTGATAATCGCTGTGACCGGGTAGCGGCCTGTGTCTGTCTCATAATCGCTGTGACCGGGTAGCGGCCTGTGTCTGTCTGATAATCGCTGTGACCGGGTAGCGGCCTGTGTCTGTCTGATAATCGCTGTGACCGGGTAGCGGCCTGTGTCTGTCTGATAATCGATGTGACCAGGTAGCGGCCTGTGTCTCTGTCTGATAATCGCTGTGACCGGGTAGCGGCCTGTGTCTGTCTGATAATCGCTGTGACCTGGTAGCGGCCTGTGTCTGTCTGATAATCGATGTGACCGGGTAGCGGCCTGTGTCTGTCTGATAATCGCTGTGACCTGGTAGCGGCCTGTGTCTGTCTGATAATCGCTGTGACCTGGTAGCGGCCTGTGTCTGTCTGATAATCGCTGTGACCTGGTAGCGGCCTGTGTCTGTCTGATAATCGCTGTGTAGCGGCCTGTGTCTGTCTGATAATCGCTGTGACCGGGTAGCGGCCTGTGTCTGTCTGATAATCGATGTGACCGGGTAGCGGCCTGTCTCTGTCTGATAATCGCTGTGACCTGGTAGCGGCCTGTGTCTCTCTGATAATCGCTGTGACCGGGTAGCGGCCTGTGTCTGTCTGATAATCGCTGTGACCGGGTAGCGGCCTGTGTCTGTCTGATAATCGCTGTGACCTGGTAGCGGCCTGTGTCTGTCTGATAATCGCTGTGTAGCGGCCTGTGTCTGTCTGATAATCGCTGTGACCGGGTAGCGGCCTGTGTCTGTCTGATAATCGATGTGACCGGGTAGCGGCCTGTCTCTGTCTGATAATCGCTGTGACCTGGTAGCGGCCTGTGTCTCTCTGATAATCGCTGTGACCGGGTAGCGGCCTGTGTCTGTCTGATAATCGCTGTGACCGGGTAGCGGCCTGTGTCTGTCTGATAATCGCTGTGACCGGGTAGCGGCCTGTGTCTGTCTGATAATCGATGTGACCAGGTAGCGGCCTGTGTCTGTCTGATAATCGCTGTGACCTGGTAGCGGCCTGTGTCTCTCTGATAATCGCTGTGACCGGGTAGCGGCCTCTGTCTGATAATCGCTGTGACCGGGTAGCGGCCTGTGTCTGTCTGATAATCGCTGTGACCGGGTAGCGGCCTGTGTCTGTCTGATAATCGATGTGACCGGGTAGCGGCCTGTGTCTGTCTGATAATCGATGTGACCGGGTAGCGGCCTGTGTCTGTCTGATAATCGCTGTGACCAGGTAGCGGCCTGTGTCTGTCTGATAATCGCTGTGACCGGGTAGCGGCCTGTGTCTGTCTGATAATCGCTGTGACCAGGTAGCGGCCTGTGTCTGTCTGATAATCGCTGTGACCGGGTAGCGGCCTGTGTCTGTTTCATAATCGCTGTGACCGGTTAGCGGCCTGTGTCTGATAATCGCTGTGACCGGGTAGCGGCCTGTGTCTGTCTGATAATCGCTGTGACCGGGTAGCGGCCTGTGTCTGTCTGATAGTCGCTGTGACCGGGTAGCGGCCTGTGTCTGTCTGATAATTGCTGTGACCTGGTAGCGGCCTGTGTCTGTCTGATAATCGCTGTGACCGGGTAGCGGCCTGTGTCTGTCTGATAATCGCTGTGACCGGGTAGCGGCCTGTGTCTGTCTGATAATCGCTGTGACCGGGTAGCGGCCTGTGTCTGTCTGATAGTCGCTGTGACCTGGTAGCGGCCTGTGTCTGTCTGATAATCGCTGTGACTGGGTAGCGGCCTGTGTCTGTCTGATAATCGCTGTGACCGGGTAGCGGCCTGTGTCTGTCTGATAATCGCTGTGACCGGGTAGTGGCCTGTGTCTGTCTGATAATCGCTGTGACCGGGTAGCGGCCTGTGTCTGTCTGATAATTGCTGTGACCGGGTAGCGGCCTGTGTCTGTCTGACAATCGCTGTGACCGGGTAGCGGCCTGTGTCTGTCTGATAATCGCTGTGACCGGGTAGCGGCCTGTGTCTGTCTGATAATCGCTGTGACCGGGTAGCGGCCTGTGTCTGTCTGATAATCGCTGTGACCGGGTAGCGGCCTGTGTCTGTCTGATAATCGATGTGACCGGGTAGCGGCCTGTGTCTGTCTGATAATCGCTGTGTAGCGGCCTGTCTCTGTCTGATAATCGCTGTGACCGGGTAGCGGCCTGTGTCTGTCTGATAGTCGCTGTGACCTGGTAGCGGCCTGTGTCTGTCTGATAGTCGCTGTGACCTGGTAGCGGCCTGTGTCTGTCTGATAATCGCTGTGACCTGGTAGCGGCCTGTGTCTGTCTGATAGTCGCTGTGACCTGGTAGCGGCCTGTGTCTGTCTGATAGTCGCTGTGACCTGGTAGCGGCCTGTGTCTGTCTGATAATCGCTGTGACCTGGTAGCGGCCTGTGTCTGTCTGATAGTCGCTGTGACCTGGTAGCGGCCTGTGTCTGTCTGATAGTCGCTGTGACCTGGTAGCGGCCTGTGTCTGTCTGATAATCGCTGTGACCTGGTAGCGGCCTGTGTCTGTCTGATAGTCGCTGTGACCAGGTAGCGGCCTGTGTCTGTCTGATAATCGCTGTGACCGGGTAGCGGCCTGTGTCTGTCTGATAATCGCTGTGACCGGGTAGCGGCCTGTGTCTGTCTGATAGTCGCTGTGACCTGGTAGCGGCCTGTGTCTGTCTGATAATCGATGTGACCGGGTAGCGGCCTGTGTCTGTCTGATAATCGCTGTGACCGGGTAGCGGCCTGTGTCTGTCTGATAATCGCTGTGACCGGGTAGCGGCCTGTGTCTGTCTGATAATCGCTGTGACCTGTTAGCGGCCTGTGTCTGTCTGATAATCGCTGTGTAGCGGCCTGTGTCTGTCTGATAATCGCTGTGACCAGGTAGCGGCCTGTGTCTGTCTGATAATCGCTGTGTAGCGGCCTGTGTCTGTCTGATAATCGCTGTGACCGGGTAGCGGCCTGTGTCTGTCTGATAATCGCTGTGACCTGGTAGCGGCCTGTGTCTGTCTGATAATCGCTGTGACCGGGTAGCGGCCTGTGTCTGTCTGATAATCGCTGTGTAGCGGCCTGTGTCTGTCTGATAATCGCTGTGACCGGGTAGCGGCCTGTGTCTGTCTGATAATCGCTGTGACCGGGTAGCGGCCTGTGTCTGTCTGATAATCGCTGTGTAGCGGCCTGTGTCTGTCTGATAATCGCTGTGACCGGGTAGCGGCCAGTGTCTGTCTGATAATCGCTGTGACCGGGTAGCGGCCTGTGTCTGTCTGATAATCGCTGTGTAGCGGCCTGTGTCTGTCTGATAATCGCTGTGACCGGGTAGCGGCCTGTGTCTGTCTGATAATCGCTGTGACCAGGTAGCGGCCTGTGTCTGTCTGATAATCGCTGTGACCGGGTAGCGGCCTGTGTCTGTCTGATAATCGCTGTGACCAGGTAGCGGCCTGTGTCTGTCTGATAATCGCTGTGACCGGGTAGCGGCCTGTGTCTGATAATCGCTGTGACCGGGTAGCGGCCTGTGTCTGTCTGATAATCGCTGTGACCGGGTAGCGGCCTGTGTCTGTCTGATAATCGCTGTGACCTGGTAGCGGCCTGTGTCTGTCTCATAATCGCTGTGACCGGGTAGCGGCCTGTGTCTGTCTGATAATCGCTGTGACCGGGTAGCGGCCTGTGTCTGTCTCATAATCGCTGTGACCGGGTAGCGGCCTGTGTCTGTCTGATAATCGCTGTGACCGGGTAGCGGCCTGTGTCTGTCTGATAATCGCTGTGACCGGGTAGCGGCCTGTGTCTGTCTGATAATCGATGTGACCAGGTAGCGGCCTGTGTCTCTGTCTGATAATCGCTGTGACCGGGTAGCGGCCTGTGTCTGTCTGATAATCGCTGTGACCTGGTAGCGGCCTGTGTCTGTCTGATAATCGATGTGACCGGGTAGCGGCCTGTGTCTGTCTGATAATCGCTGTGACCTGGTAGCGGCCTGTGTCTGTCTGATAATCGCTGTGACCTGGTAGCGGCCTGTGTCTGTCTGATAATCGCTGTGACCTGGTAGCGGCCTGTGTCTGTCTGATAATCGCTGTGTAGCGGCCTGTGTCTGTCTGATAATCGCTGTGACCGGGTAGCGGCCTGTGTCTGTCTGATAATCGATGTGACCGGGTAGCGGCCTGTCTCTGTCTGATAATCGCTGTGACCTGGTAGCGGCCTGTGTCTCTCTGATAATCGCTGTGACCGGGTAGCGGCCTGTGTCTGTCTGATAATCGCTGTGACCGGGTAGCGGCCTGTGTCTGTCTGATAATCGCTGTGACCGGGTAGCGGCCTGTGTCTGTCTGATAATCGATGTGACCAGGTAGCGGCCTGTGTCTGTCTGATAATCGCTGTGACCTGGTAGCGGCCTGTGTCTCTCTGATAATCGCTGTGACCGGGTAGCGGCCTCTGTCTGATAATCGCTGTGACCGGGTAGCGGCCTGTGTCTGTCTGATAATCGCTGTGACCGGGTAGCGGCCTGTGTCTGTCTGATAATCGATGTGACCGGGTAGCGGCCTGTGTCTGTCTGATAATCGATGTGACCGGGTAGCGGCCTGTGTCTGTCTGATAATCGATGTGACCGGGTAGCGGCCTGTGTCTGTCTGATAATCGCTGTGACCGGGTAGCGGCCTGTGTCTGTCTGATAATCGCTGTGACCGGGTAGCGGCCTGTGTCTGTCTGATAATCGCTGTGACCGGGTAGCGGCCTGTGTCTGTCTGATAATCGCTGTGACCGGGTAGCGGCCTGTGTCTGTCTGATAGTCGCTGTGACCTGGTAGCGGCCTGTGTCTGTCTGATAATCGCTGTGACTGGGTAGCGGCCTGTGTCTGTCTGATAATCGCTGTGACCGGGTAGCGGCCTGTGTCTGTCTGATAATCGCTGTGACCGGGTAGCGGCCTGTGTCTGTCTGATAATCGCTGTGACCTGGTAGCGGCCTGTGTCTGTCTGATAATCGCTGTGACCGGGTAGCGGCCTGTGTCTGTCTGATAATCGCTGTGACCGGGTAGCGGCCTGTGTCTGTGATAATCGCTGTGACCGGGTAGCGGCCTGTGTCTGTCTGATAGTCGCTGTGACCGGGTAGCGGCCTGTGTCTGTCTGATAGTCGCTGTGACCGGGTAGCGGCCTGTGTCTGTCTGATAGTCGCTGTGACCGGGTAGCGGCCTGTGTCTGTCTGATAATTGCTGTGACCTGGTAGCGGCCTGTGTCTGTCTGATAATCGCTGTGACCGGGTAGCGGCCTGTGTCTGTCTGATAATCGGTGTGACCGGGTAGCGGCCTGTGTCTGTCTGATAATCGCTGTGACCGGGTAGCGGCCTGTGTCTGTCTGATAATCGCTGTGACCTGGTAGCGGCCTGTGTCTGTCTGATAATCGCTGTGACCGGGTAGCGGCCTGTGTCTGTCTGATAATCGCTGTGACCGGGTAGCGGCCTGTGTCTGTGATAATCGCTGTGACCGGGTAGCGGCCTGTGTCTGTCTGATAGTCGCTGTGACCGGGTAGCGGCCTGTGTCTGTCTGATAATTGCTGTGACCTGGTAGCGGCCTGTGTCTGTCTGATAATCGCTGTGACCGGGTAGCGGCCTGTGTCTGTCTGATAATCGGTGTGACCGGGTAGCGGCCTGTGTCTGTCTGATAATCGCTGTGACCGGGTAGCGGCCTGTGTCTGTCTGATAATCGCTGTGACCGGGTAGCGGCCTGTGTCTGTCTGATAATCGCTGTGACCTGGTAGCGGCCTGTGTCTGTCTGATAGTCGCTGTGACCGGGTAGCGGCCTGTGTCTGTCTGATAATCGCTGTGACCTGGTAGCGGCCTGTGTCTGTCTGATAGTCGCTGTGACCGGGTAGCGGCCTGTGTCTGTCTGATAATCGCTGTGACCGGGTAGCGGCCTGTATCTGTCTGATAATCGCTGTGACCGGGTAGCGGCCTGTGTCTGTCTGATAATCGCTGTGACCTGGTAGCGGCCTGTGTCTGTCTGATAGTCGCTGTGACCGGGTAGCGGCCTGTGTCTGTCTGATAATCGCTGTGACCTGGTAGCGGCCTGTGTCTGTCTGATAATCGGTGTGACCAGGTAGCGGCCTGTGTCTGTCTGATAATCGCTGTGACCGGGTAGCGGCCTGTGTCTGTCTGATAATCGCTGTGACCGGGTAGCGGCCTGTGTCTGTCTGATAATCGCTGTGACCGGGTAGCGGCCTGTGTCTGTCTGATAATCGCTGTGACCTGGTAGCGGCCTGTGTCTGTCTGATAGTCGCTGTGACCGGGTAGCGGCCTGTGTCTGTCTGATAATCGCTGTGACCTGGTAGCGGCCTGTGTCTGTCTGATAATCGGTGTGACCAGGTAGCGGCCTGTGTCTGTCTGATAATCGCTGTGACCGGGTAGCGGCCTGTGTCTGTCTGATAATCGCTGTGACCGGGTAGCGGCCTGTGTCTGTCTGATAATCGCTGTGACCGGGTAGCGGCCTGTGTCTGTCTGATAATCGCTGTGACCGGGTAGCGGCCTGTGTCTGTCTGATAATCGCTGTGACCGGGTAGCGGCCTGTGTCTGTCTGATAATCGCTGTGACCGGGTAGCGGCCTGTGTCTGTCTGATAATCGATGTGACCGGGTAGCGGCCTGTGTCTGTCTGATAATTGCTGTGACCGGGTAGCGGCCTGTGTCTGTCTGATAATCGCTGTGACCGGGTAGCGGCCTGTCTCTGTCTGATAATCGCTGTGACCGGGTAGCGGCCTGTGTTTGTGATAATCGCTGTGACCGGGTAGCGGCCTGTGTCTGTCTGATAATCGCTGTGACCGTGTAGCGGCCTGTGTTTGTGATAATCGCTGTGACCGGGTAGCGGCCTGTGTCTGTCTGATAATCGCTGTGTAGCGGCCTGTCTCTGTCTGATAATCGCTGTGACCGGGTAGCGGCCTGTGTCTGTCTGATAATCTCTGTGACCGGGTAGCGGCCTGTCTCTGTCTAATAATTGATGTGACCGGGTAGCGGCCTGTGTCTGTGATAATCGCTGTGACCGGGTAGCGGCCTGTGTCTGTCTGATAATCGCTGTGACCGGGTAGCGGCCTGTGTCTGTCTGATAATCGCTGTGACCGGGTAGCGGCCTGTGTCTGTCTGATAATCGCTGTGTAGCGGCCTGTGTCTGTCTGATAATCGCTGTGACCGGGTAACGGCCTGTGTCTGTCTGATAATCGCTGTGACCTGGTAGCGGCCTGTGTCTGTCTGATAATCGCTGTGACCGGGTAGCGGCCTGTGTCTGTCTGATAATCGCTGTGTAGCGGCCTGTGTCTGTCTGATAATCGCTGTGTAGCGGCCTGTGTCTGTCTGATGATCGATGTGACCGGGTAGCGGCCTGTGTCTGTCTGATGATCGATGTGACCGGGTAGCGGCCTGTGTCTGTCTGATAATCACTGTGACCGGGTAGCGGCCTGTGTCTGTCTGATAATCGCTGTGACCAGGTAGCGGCCTGTGTCTGTCTGATAGTCGCTGTGACCAGGTAGCGGCCTGTGTCTGTCTGATAATCGCTGTGACCGGGTAGCGGCCTGTGTCTGTCTGATAATCGCTGTGACCGGGTAGCGGCCTGTCTCTGTCTGATAATCGCTGTGACCTGGTAGCGGCCTGTGTCTGTCTGATAATCGCTGTGACCTGGTAGCGGCCTGTGTCTGTCTGATAATCGCTGTGACCGGGTAGCGGCCTGTGTCTGTCTGATAATCGCTGTGACCGGGTAGCGGCCTGTGTCTGTCTGATAATCGCTGTGACCGGGTAGCGGCCTGTGTCTGTCTGATAATCGCTGTGACCGGGTAGCGGCCTGTGTCTGTCTGATAATCGCTGTGTAGCGGCCTGTGTCTGTCTGATAATCGCTGTGACCGGGTAACGGCCTGTGTCTGTCTGATAGTCGCTGTGACCTGGTAGCGGCCTGTGTCTGTCTGATAATCGATGTGACCGGGTAGCGGCCTGTGTCTGCCTGATAATCGCTGTGACCGGGTAGCGGCCTGTCTCTGTCTGATAATCGCTGTGACCGGGTAGCGGCCTGTGTCTGCCTGATAATCGCTGTGACCGGGTAGCGGCCTGTGTCTGTCTGATAATCGCTGTGACCGGGTAGCGGCCTGTGTCTGTCTGATAATCGCTGTGACCGGGTAGCGGCCTGTGTCTGTCTGATAGTCGCTGTGACCGGGTAGCGGCCTGTGTCTGTCTGATAGTCGCTGTGACCTGGTAGCGGCCTGTGTCTGTCTGATAGTCGCTGTGACCTGGTAGCGGCCTGTGTCTGTCTGATAATCGCTGTGACCGGGTAGCGGCCTGTCTCTGTCTGATAATTGCTGTGACCGGGTAGCGGCCTGTGTCTGTCTGATAATCGCTGTGACCGGGTAGCGGCCTGTGTCTGTCTGATAGTCGCTGTGACCGGGTAGCGGCCTGTGTCTGTCTGATAGTCGCTGTGACCGGGTAGCGGCCTGTGTCTGTCTGATAATCGCTGTGACCGGGTAGCGGCCTGTGTCTGTCTGATAATCGCTGTGACCGGGTAGCGGCCTGTGTCTGTCTGATAATCGCTGTGACCGGGTAGCGGCCTGTGTCTGTCTGATAATCGCTGTGACCGGGTAGCGGCCTGTGTCTGTCTGATAATCGCTGTGACCTGGTAGCGGCCTGTGTCTGTCTGATAATCGCTGTGACCTGGTAGCGGCCTGTGTCTGTCTGATAATCACTGTGACCGGGTAGCGGCCTGTGTCTGTCTGATAATCGCTGTGACCGGGTAGCGGCCTGTGTCTGTCTGATAATCGCTGTGACCGGGTAGCGGCCTGTGTCTGTCTGATAATTGCTGTGACCGGGTAGCGGCCTGTCTCTGTCTGATAATCGCTGTGACCGGGTAGCGGCCTGTGTCTGTCTGATAATTGCTGTGACCGGGTAACGGCCTGTGTCTGTCTGATAATCGCTGTGACCGGGTAGCGGCCTGTGTCTGTCTGATAATCGCTGTGACCGGGTAGCGGCCTGTGTCTGTCTGATAATCGGTGTGACCGGGTAGCGGCCTGTGTCTGTCTGATAATCGCTGTGACCGGGTAGCGGCCTGTGTCTGTCTGATAATCGCTGTGACCGGGTAGCGGCCTGTGTCTGTCTGATAATCGCTGTGACCGGGTAGCGGCCTGTGTCTGTCTGATAATCGCTGTGACCTGGTAGCGGCCTGTGTCTGTCTGATAGTCGCTGTGACCGGGTAGCGGCCTGTGTCTGTCTGATAATCGCTGTGACCGGGTAGCGGCCTGTGTCTGTCTGATAGTCGCTGTGACCGTGTAGCGGCCTGTGTTTGTGATAATCGCTGTGACCGGGTAGCGGCCTGTGTCTGTCTGATAATCGCTGTGTAGCGGCCTGTCTCTGTCTGATAATCGCTGTGACCGGGTAGCGGCCTGTGTCTGTCTGATAATCTCTGTGACCGGGTAGCGGCCTGTCTCTGTCTAATAATTGATGTGACCGGGTAGCGGCCTGTGTCTGTCTGATAATCGCTGTGACCGGGTAGCGGCCTGTGTCTGTCTGATAGTCGCTGTGACCTGGTAGCGGCCTGTGTCTGTCTGATAATCGCTGTGACCGGGTAGCGGCCTGTCTCTGTCTGATAATTGATGTGACCGGGTAGCGGCCTGTGTCTGTCTGATAATCGCTGTGACCGGGTAGCGGCCTGTGTCTGTCTGATAATCGCTGTGACCGGGTAGCGGCCTGTGTCTGTCTGATAGTCACTGTGACCGGGTAGCGGCCTGTGTCTGTCTGATAGTCGCTGTGACCTGGTAGCGGCCTGTGTCTGTCTGATAATCGCTGTGTAGCGGCCTGTGTCTGTCTGATAATCGATGTGACCGGGTAGCGGCCTGTGTCTGTCTGATAATCGCTGTGACCAGGTAGCGGCCTGTGTCTGTCTGATAATCGCTGTGACCTGGTAGCGGCCTGTGTCTGTCTGATAATCGCTGTGACCTGGTAGCGGCCTGTGTCTGTCTGATAATCGCTGTGACCTGGTAGCGGCCTGTGTCTGTCTGATAATCGATGTGACCGGGTAGCGGCCTGTGTCTGTCTGATAATCGCTGTGACCTGGTAGCGGCCTGTGTCTGTCTGATAATCGCTGTGACCGGGTAGCGGCCTGTGTCTGCCTGATAATCGCTGTGACCGGGTAGCGGCCTGTGTCTGTCTGATAATCGCTGTGACCGGGTAGCGGCCTGTGTCTGCCTGATAATCGCTGTGACCGGGTAGCGGCCTGTGTCTGCCTGATAATCGCTGTGACCGGGTAGCGGCCTGTGTCTGCCTGATAATCGCTGTGACCGGGTAGCGGCCTGTGTCTGTCTGATAATCGCTGTGTAGCGGCCTGTGTCTGTCTGATAATCGCTGTGACCGGGTAGCGGCCTGTGTCTGTCTGATAATCGCTGTGTAGCGGCCTGTGTCTGTCTGATAATCGCTGTGACCGGGTAGCGGCCTGTGTCTGTCTGATAATCGCTGTGTAGTGGCCTGTGTCTGTCTGATAATCGCTGTGACCGGGTAGCGGCCTGTGTCTGTCTGATAATCGCTGTGACCGGGTAGCGGCCTGTGTCTGTCTGATAGTCGCTGTGTAGCGGCCTGTCTCTGTCTGATAATTGCTGTGACCGGGTAGCGGCCTGTGTCTGTCTGATAATCGCTGTGACCTGGTAGCGGCCTGTGTCTGTCTGATAATCGCTGTGACCGGGTAGCGGCCTGTGTCTGTCTGATAATCGCTGTGACCGGGTAGCGGCCTGTGTCTGTCTGATAGTCGCTGTGACCGGGTAGCGGCCTGTGTCTGCATAATCGCTGTGACCGGGTAGCGGCCTGTGTCTGTCTGATAATCGCTGTGACCGGGTAGCGGCCTGTGTCTGTCTGATAGTCGCTGTGACCGGGTAGCGGCCTGTGTCTGTCTGATAATCGCTGTGACCTGGTAGCGGCCTGTGTCTGTGATAATCGCTGTGACCGGGTAGCGGCCTGTGTCTGTCTGATAATCGCTGTGACCTGGTAGCGGCCTGTGTCTGTCTGATAATCGCTGTGACCGGGTAGCGGCCTGTGTCTGTCTGATAATCGCTGTGACCGGGTAGCGGCCTGTGTCTGTCTGATAGTCGCTGTGACCGGGTAGCGGCCTGTGTCTGTCTGATAATCGCTGTGACCGGGTAGCGGCCTGTGTCTGTCTGATAGTCACTGTGACCGGGTAGCGGCCTGTGTCTGTCTGATAATCGCTGTGACCTGGTAGCGGCCTGTGTCTGTCTGATAATCGCTGTGACCGGGTAGCGGCCTGTGTCTGTCTGATGATCGCTGTGACCGGGTAGCGGCCTGTGTCTGTCTGATAATCGATGTGACCGGGTAGCGGCCTGTGTCTGTCTGATAATCGCTGTGAGCAGGTAGCGGCCTGTGTCTGTCTGATAATCGCTGTGACCGGGTAGCGGCCTGTCTCTGTCTGATGATCGATGTGACCGGGTAGCGGCCTGTGTCTGTCTGATAATCGCTGTGACCGGGTAGCGGCCTGTGTCTGTCTGATAGTTGCTGTGACCAGGTAGCGGCCTGTGTCTGTCTGATCATCGATGTGACCGGGTAGCGGCCTGTGTCTGTGATAATCGCTGTGACCGTGTAGCGGCCTGTGTCTGTCTGATAATCGCTGTGACCGGGTAGCGGCCTGTCTCTGTCTGATAATCGCTGTGACCGGGTAGCGGCCTGTGTCTGTCTGATAATCGCTGTGACCTGTTAGCGGCCTGTGTCTGTCTGATAATCGCTGTGACCGGGTAGCGGCCTGTGTCTGTCTGATAATCGCTGTGACCTGTTAGCGGCCTGTGTCTGTCTGATAATCGCTGTGACCGGGTAGCAGCCTGTGTCTGTCTGATAATCGCTGTGACCGGGTAGCGGCCTGTGTCTGTCTGATAATCGCTGTGACCGGGTAGCGGCCTGTGTCTGTCTGATAATTGATGTGACCGGGTAGCGGCCTGTGTCTGTCTGATAATCGCTGTGACCGGGTAGCGGCCTGTGTCTGTCTGATAATCGCTGTGACCGGGTAGCGGCCTGTGTCTGTCTGATAATTGATGTGACCGGGTAGCGGCCTGTGTCTGTCTGATAATCGCTGTGACCGGGTAGCGGCCTGTGTCTGTCTGATAATCGATGTGACCGGGTAGCGGCCTGTGTCTGTCTGATAATCGCTGTGACCTGGTAGCGGCCTGTGTCTGTCTGATAATCGCTGTGACCGGGTAGCGGCCTGTGTCTGTCTGATAATTGATGTGACCGGGTAGCGGCCTGTGTCTGTCTGATAATTGCTGTGACCGGGTAGCGGCCTGTGTCTGTCTGATAATCGCTGTGACCTGGTAGCGGCCTGTGTCTGTATGATAATCGCTGTGACCTGGTAGCGGCCTGTGTCTGTCTGATAATCGCTGTGACCTGGTAGCGGCCTGTGTCTGTATGATAATCGCTGTGACCAGGTAGCGGCCTGTGTCTGTCTGATAATCGCTGTGACCGGGTAGCGGCCTGTGTCTGTCTGATAGTCGCTGTGACCTGGTAGCGGCCTGTGTCTGTCTGATAATCGCTGTGACCGGGTAGCGGCCTGTGTCTGTCTGATAATCGCTGTGACCGGGTAGCGGCCTGTGTCTCTCTGATAATCGCTGTGACCGGGTAGCGGCCTGTGTCTGTCTGATAATTGCTGTGACCGGGTAGCAGCCTGTGTCTGTCTGATAGTCGCTGTGACCAGGTAGCGGCCTGTGTCTGTCTGATAATCGCTGTGACCGGGTAGCGGCCTGTGTCTGTCTGATAATTGATGTGACCGGGTAGCGGCCTGTGTCTGTCTGATAATCGCTGTGACCGGGTAGCGGCCTGTGTCTGTCTGATAATTGCTGTGACCGGGTAGCGGCCTGTGTCTGTCTGATAATCGCTGTGACCGGGTAGCGGCCTGTGTCTGTCTGATAATCGCTGTGACCGGGTAGCGGCCTGTGTCTGTCTGATAATCGCTGTGACCGGGTAGCGGCCTGTGTCTGTCTGATAATCGCTGTGACCGGGTAGCGGCCTGTGTCTGTCTGATAATCGATGTGACCGGGTAGCGGCCTGTCTCTGTCTGATAATCGCTGTGTAGCGGCCTGTGTCTGTCTGATAATCGCTGTGACCGGGTAGCGGCCTGTGTCTGTCTGATAATCGATGTGACCGGGTAGCGGCCTGTCTCTGTCTGATAATCGCTGTGTAGCGGCCTGTCTCTGTCTGATAATCGCTGTGACCGGGTAGCGGCCTGTGTCTGTCTGATAATCGCTCTTACCGGGTAGCGGCCTGTGTCTGTCTGATAATCGCTGTGACCGGGTAGCGGCCTGTGTCTGTCTGATAGTCGCTGTGACCGGGTAGCGGCCTGTGTCTGTCTGATAATCGCTGTGTAGCGGCCTGTGTCTGTCTGATAATTGATGTGACCGGGTAGCGGCCTGTGTCTGTCTGATAATCGCTGTGTAGCGGCCTGTGTCTGTCTGATAATCGCTGTGACCGGGTAGCGGCCTGTGTCTGTCTGATAGTCGCTGTGACCTGGTAGCGGCCTGTGTCTGTCTGATAATCGCTGTGACCGGGTAGCGGCCTGTGTCTGTCTGATGATCGCTGTGACCGGGTAGCGGCCTGTGTCTGTCTGATAATCGCTGTGACCGGGTAGCGGCCTGTGTCTGTCTGATAATCGCTGTGACCTGGTAGCGGCCTGTGTCTGTCTGATAGTCGCTGTGACCGGGTAGCGGCCTGTGTCTGTCTGATAATCGCTGTGACCGGGTAGCGGCCTGTGTCTGTGATAATCGCTGTGACCGGGTAGCGGCCTGTCTCTGTCTGATAATCGCTGTGACCGGGTAGCGGCCTGTGTCTGTCTGATAGTCGCTGTGTAGCGGCCTGTCTCTGTCTGATAATCGCTGTGACCGGGTAGCGGCCTGTGTCTGTCTGATAATCCCTGTGACCTGGTAGCGGCCTGTGTCTGTCTGATAATCGCTGTGACCTGGTAGCGGCCTGTGTCTGTCTGATAATCCCTGTGACCTGGTAGCGGCCTGTGTCTGTCTGATAATCGCTGTGACCTGGTAGCGGCCTGTGTCTGTCTGATGATCGCTGTGACCGGGTAGCGGCCTGTGTCTGTCTGATAATCGCTGTGACCGGGTAGCGGCCTGTGTCTGTCTGATAATCGCTGTGACCTGGTAGCGGCCTGTGTCTGTCTGATAATTGCTGTGACCGGGTAGCGGCCTGTGTCTGTGATAATCGCTGTGACCGGGTAGCGGCCTGTGTCTGTCTGATAATCGCTGTGACCGGGTAGCGGCCTGTGTCTGTCTGATAATCGCTGTGACCGGGTAGCGGCCTGTGTCTGTCTGATAATCGCTGTGACCTGGTAGCGGCCTGTGTCTGTCTGATAATCGCTGTGACCGGGTAGCGGCCTGTGTCTGCCTGATAATCGCTGTGACCGGGTAGCGGCCTGTGTCTGTCTGATAATTGCTGTGACCTGGTAGCGGCCTGTGTCTGTCTGATAATCGCTGTGACCGGGTAACGGCCTGTGTCTGTCTGATAATCGCTGTGACCGGGTAACGGCCTGTGTCTGTCTGATAATTGCTGTGACCGGGTAGCGGCCTGTGTCTGTCTGATAATTGCTGTGACCGGGTAGCGGCCTGTGTCTGTCTGATAATCGCTGTGACCGGGTAGCGGCCTGTGTCTGCCTGATAATCGCTGTGACCGGGTAGCGGCCTGTGTCTGTCTGATAATCGCTGTGTAGCGGCCTGTGTCTGTCTGATAATCGCTGTGACCGGGTAGCGGCCTGTGTCTGTCTGATAATCGCTGTGTAGCGGCCTGTGTCTGTCTGATAATCGCTGTGACCGGGTAGCGGCCTGTGTCTGTCTGATAATCGCTGTGACCGGGTAGCGGCCTGTGTCTGTCTGATAATCGCTGTGACCGGGTAGCGGCCTGTGTCTGTCTGATAATCGCTGTGTAGCGGCCTGTGTCTGTCTGATAATCGCTGTGACCGGGTAGCGGCCTGTGTCTGTGATAATCGCTGTAACCGGGTAGCGGCCTGTCTCTGTCTAATAATCGCTGTGACCGGGTAGCGGCCTGTGTCTGTCTGATAGTCGCTGTGTAGCGGCCTGTCTCTGTCTGATAATCGCTGTGACCGGGTAGCGGCCTGTGTCTGTCTGATAATCGCTGTGACCTGGTAGCGGCCTGTGTCTGTCTGATAATCCCTGTGACCTGGTAGCGGCCTGTGTCTGTCTGATAATCGCTGTGACCTGGTAGCGGCCTGTGTCTGTCTGATGATCGCTGTGACCGGGTAGCGGCCTGTGTCTGTCTGATAATCGCTGTGACCGGGTAGCGGCCTGTGTCTGTCTGATAATCGCTGTGACCGGGTAGCGGCCTGTGTCTGTCTGATAGTCGCTGTGTAGCGGCCTGTCTCTGTCTGATAATTGCTGTGACCGGGTAGCGGCCTGTGTCTGTCTGATAATCGCTGTGACCTGGTAGCGGCCTGTGTCTGTCTGATAATCGCTGTGACCGGGTAGCGGCCTGTGTCTGTCTGATAATCGCTGTGACCGGGTAGCGGCCTGTGTCTGTCTGATAGTCGCTGTGACCGGGTAGCGGCCTGTGTCTGCATAATCGCTGTGACCGGGTAGCGGCCTGTGTCTGTCTGATAATCGCTGTGACCGGGTAGCGGCCTGTGTCTGTCTGATAGTCGCTGTGACCGGGTAGCGGCCTGTGTCTGTCTGATAATCGCTGTGACCTGGTAGCAGCCTGTGTCTGTGATAATCGCTGTGACCGGGTAGCGGCCTGTGTCTGTCTGATAATCGCTGTGACCTGGTAGCGGCCTGTGTCTGTCTGATAATCGCTGTGACCGGGTAGCGGCCTGTGTCTGTCTGATAATCGCTGTGACCGGGTAGCGGCCTGTGTCTGTCTGATAGTCGCTGTGACCGGGTAGCGGCCTGTGTCTGTCTGATAATCGCTGTGACCGGGTAGCGGCCTGTGTCTGTCTGATAGTCACTGTGACCGGGTAGCGGCCTGTGTCTGTCTGATAATCGCTGTGACCTGGTAGCGGCCTGTGTCTGTCTGATAATCGCTGTGACCGGGTAGCGGCCTGTGTCTGTCTGATGATCGCTGTGACCGGGTAGCGGCCTGTGTCTGTCTGATAATCGATGTGACCGGGTAGCGGCCTGTGTCTGTCTGATAATCGCTGTGAGCAGGTAGCGGCCTGTGTCTGTCTGATAATCGCTGTGACCGGGTAGCGGCCTGTCTCTGTCTGATGATCGATGTGACCGGGTAGCGGCCTGTGTCTGTCTGATAATCGCTGTGACCGGGTAGCGGCCTGTGTCTGTCTGATAGTCGCTGTGACCAGGTAGCGGCCTGTGTCTGTCTGATCATCGATGTGACCGGGTAGCGGCCTGTGTCTGTGATAATCGCTGTGACCGTGTAGCGGCCTGTGTCTGTCTGATAATCGCTGTGACCGGGTAGCGGCCTGTCTCTGTCTGATAATCGCTGTGACCGGGTAGCGGCCTGTGTCTGTCTGATAATCGCTGTGACCTGTTAGCGGCCTGTGTCTGTCTGATAATCGCTGTGACCGGGTAGCGGCCTGTGTCTGTCTGATAATCGCTGTGACCTGTTAGCGGCCTGTGTCTGTCTGATAATCGCTGTGACCGGGTAGCAGCCTGTGTCTGTCTGATAATCGCTGTGACCGGGTAGCGGCCTGTGTCTGTCTGATAATCGCTGTGACCGGGTAGCGGCCTGTGTCTGTCTGATAATTGATGTGACCGGGTAGCGGCCTGTGTCTGTCTGATAATCGCTGTGACCGGGTAGCGGCCTGTGTCTGTCTGATAATCGCTGTGACCGGGTAGCGGCCTGTGTCTGTCTGATAATTGATGTGACCGGGTAGCGGCCTGTGTCTGTCTGATAATCGCTGTGACCGGGTAGCGGCCTGTGTCTGTCTGATAATCGATGTGACCGGGTAGCGGCCTGTGTCTGTCTGATAATCGCTGTGACCTGGTAGCGGCCTGTGTCTGTCTGATAATCGCTGTGACCGGGTAGCGGCCTGTGTCTGTCTGATAATTGATGTGACCGGGTAGCGGCCTGTGTCTGTCTGATAATTGCTGTGACCGGGTAGCGGCCTGTGTCTGTCTGATAATCGCTGTGACCTGGTAGCGGCCTGTGTCTGTATGATAATCGCTGTGACCTGGTAGCGGCCTGTGTCTGTCTGATAATCGCTGTGACCTGGTAGCGGCCTGTGTCTGTATGATAATCGCTGTGACCAGGTAGCGGCCTGTGTCTGTCTGATAATCGCTGTGACCGGGTAGCGGCCTGTGTCTGTCTGATAGTCGCTGTGACCTGGTAGCGGCCTGTGTCTGTCTGATAATCGCTGTGACCGGGTAGCGGCCTGTGTCTGTCTGATAATCGCTGTGACCGGGTAGCGGCCTGTGTCTCTCTGATAATCGCTGTGACCGGGTAGCGGCCTGTGTCTGTCTGATAATTGCTGTGACCGGGTAGCAGCCTGTGTCTGTCTGATAGTCGCTGTGACCAGGTAGCGGCCTGTGTCTGTCTGATAATCGCTGTGACCGGGTAGCGGCCTGTGTCTGTCTGATAATTGATGTGACCGGGTAGCGGCCTGTGTCTGTCTGATAATCGCTGTGACCGGGTAGCGGCCTGTGTCTGTCTGATAATTGCTGTGACCGGGTAGCGGCCTGTGTCTGTCTGATAATCGCTGTGACCGGGTAGCGGCCTGTGTCTGTCTGATAATCGCTGTGACCGGGTAGCGGCCTGTGTCTGTCTGATAATCGCTGTGACCGGGTAGCGGCCTGTGTCTGTCTGATAATCGCTGTGACCGGGTAGCGGCCTGTGTCTGTCTGATAATCGATGTGACCGGGTAGCGGCCTGTCTCTGTCTGATAATCGCTGTGTAGCGGCCTGTGTCTGTCTGATAATCGCTGTGACCGGGTAGCGGCCTGTGTCTGTCTGATAATCGATGTGACCGGGTAGCGGCCTGTCTCTGTCTGATAATCGCTGTGTAGCGGCCTGTCTCTGTCTGATAATCGCTGTGACCGGGTAGCGGCCTGTGTCTGTCTGATAATCGCTCTTACCGGGTAGCGGCCTGTGTCTGTCTGATAATCGCTGTGACCGGGTAGCGGCCTGTGTCTGTCTGATAGTCGCTGTGACCGGGTAGCGGCCTGTGTCTGTCTGATAATCGCTGTGTAGCGGCCTGTGTCTGTCTGATAATTGATGTGACCGGGTAGCGGCCTGTGTCTGTCTGATAATCGCTGTGTAGCGGCCTGTGTCTGTCTGATAATCGCTGTGACCGGGTAGCGGCCTGTGTCTGTCTGATAGTCGCTGTGACCTGGTAGCGGCCTGTGTCTGTCTGATAATCGCTGTGACCGGGTAGCGGCCTGTGTCTGATGATCGCTGTGACCGGGTAGCGGCCTGTGTCTGTCTGATAATCGCTGTGACCGGGTAGCGGCCTGTGTCTGTCTGATAATCGCTGTGACCTGGTAGCGGCCTGTGTCTGTCTGATAGTCGCTGTGACCGGGTAGCGGCCTGTGTCTGTCTGATAATCGCTGTGACCGGGTAGCGGCCTGTGTCTGTGATAATCGCTGTGACCGGGTAGCGGCCTGTCTCTGTCTGATAATCGCTGTGACCGGGTAGCGGCCTGTGTCTGTCTGATAGTCGCTGTGTAGCGGCCTGTCTCTGTCTGATAATCGCTGTGACCGGGTAGCGGCCTGTGTCTGTCTGATAATCCCTGTGACCTGGTAGCGGCCTGTGTCTGTCTGATAATCGCTGTGACCTGGTAGCGGCCTGTGTCTGTCTGATAATCCCTGTGACCTGGTAGCGGCCTGTGTCTGTCTGATAATCGCTGTGACCTGGTAGCGGCCTGTGTCTGTCTGATGATCGCTGTGACCGGGTAGCGGCCTGTGTCTGTCTGATAATCGCTGTGACCGGGTAGCGGCCTGTGTCTGTCTGATAATCGCTGTGACCTGGTAGCGGCCTGTGTCTGTCTGATAATTGCTGTGACCGGGTAGCGGCCTGTGTCTGTGATAATCGCTGTGACCGGGTAGCGGCCTGTGTCTGTCTGATAATCGCTGTGACCGGGTAGCGGCCTGTGTCTGTCTGATAATCGCTGTGACCGGGTAGCGGCCTGTGTCTGTCTGATAATCGCTGTGACCTGGTAGCGGCCTGTGTCTGTCTGATAATCGCTGTGACCGGGTAGCGGCCTGTGTCTGCCTGATAATCGCTGTGACCGGGTAGCGGCCTGTGTCTGTCTGATAATTGCTGTGACCTGGTAGCGGCCTGTGTCTGTCTGATAATCGCTGTGACCGGGTAACGGCCTGTGTCTGTCTGATAATCGCTGTGACCGGGTAACGGCCTGTGTCTGTCTGATAATTGCTGTGACCGGGTAGCGGCCTGTGTCTGTCTGATAATTGCTGTGACCGGGTAGCGGCCTGTGTCTGTCTGATAATCGCTGTGACCGGGTAGCGGCCTGTGTCTGCCTGATAATCGCTGTGACCGGGTAGCGGCCTGTGTCTGTCTGATAATCGCTGTGTAGCGGCCTGTGTCTGTCTGATAATCGCTGTGACCGGGTAGCGGCCTGTGTCTGTCTGATAATCGCTGTGTAGCGGCCTGTGTCTGTCTGATAATCGCTGTGACCGGGTAGCGGCCTGTGTCTGTCTGATAATCGCTGTGACCGGGTAGCGGCCTGTGTCTGTCTGATAATCGCTGTGACCGGGTAGCGGCCTGTGTCTGTCTGATAATCGCTGTGTAGCGGCCTGTGTCTGTCTGATAATCGCTGTGACCGGGTAGCGGCCTGTGTCTGTGATAATCGCTGTGACCGGGTAGCGGCCTGTCTCTGTCTAATAATCGCTGTGACCGGGTAGCGGCCTGTGTCTGTCTGATAGTCGCTGTGTAGCGGCCTGTCTCTGTCTGATAATCGCTGTGACCGGGTAGCGGCCTGTGTCTGTCTGATAATCGCTGTGACCTGGTAGCGGCCTGTGTCTGTCTGATAATCCCTGTGACCTGGTAGCGGCCTGTGTCTGTCTGATAATCGCTGTGACCTGGTAGCGGCCTGTGTCTGTCTGATGATCGCTGTGACCGGGTAGCGGCCTGTGTCTGTCTGATAATCGCTGTGACCGGGTAGCGGCCTGTGTCTGTCTGATAATCGCTGTGACCTGGTAGCGGCCTGTGTCTGTCTGATAATTGCTGTGACCGGGTAGCGGCCTGTGTCTGTGATAATCGCTGTGACCGGGTAGCGGCCTGTGTCTGTCTGATAATCGCTGTGACCGGGTAGCGGCCTGTGTCTGTCTGATAATCGCTGTGACCGGGTAGCGGCCTGTGTCTGTCTGATAATCGCTGTGACCTGGTAGCGGCCTGTGTCTGTCTGATAATCGCTGTGACCGGGTAGCGGCCTGTGTCTGCCTGATAATCGCTGTGACCGGGTAGCGGCCTGTGTCTGTCTGATAATCGCTGTGACCTGGTAGCGGCCTGTGTCTGTCTGATAATCGCTGTGACCGGGTAGCGGCCTGTGTCTGTCTGATAGTCGCTGTGACCAGGTAGCGGCCTGTGTCTGTCTGATAATCCCTGTGACCGGGTAGCGGCCTGTGTCTGTCTGATAATCGCTGTGTAGCGGCCTGTGTCTGTCTGATAATCGCTGTGACCGGGTAGCGGCCTGTGTCTGTCTGATAATCGCTGTGTAGCGGCCTGTGTCTGTCTGATAATCGCTGTGACCGGGTAGCGGCCTGTGTCTGTCTGATAATCGCTGTGTAGCGGCCTGTGTCTGTCTGATAATCGCTGTGACCGGGTAGCGGCCTGTGTCTGTCTGATAATCGCTGTGACCGGGTAGCGGCCTGTGTCTGTCTGATAATCGCTGTGACCTGGTAGCGGCCTGTGTCTGTCTGATAATCGCTGTGACCGGGTAGCGGCCTGTGTCTGTCTGATAATCGCTGTGACCTGTTAGCGGCCAGTGTCTGTCTGATAATCGCTGTGTAGCGGCCTGTGTCTGTCTGATAATCGCTGTGACCAGGTAGCGGCCTGTGTCTGTCTGATAATCGCTGTGTAGCGGCCTGTGTCTGTCTGATAATCGCTGTGACCGGGTAGCGGCCTGTGTCTGTCTGATAATCGCTGTGACCGGGTAGCGGCCTGTGTCTGTCTGATAATCGCTGTGTAGCGGCCTGTGTCTGTCTGATAATCGCTGTGACCGGGTAGCGGCCTGTGTCTGTCTGATAATCGCTGTGACCGGGTAGCGGCCTGTGTCTGTCTGATAATCGCTGTGTAGCGGCCTGTGTCTGTCTGATAATCGCTGTGACCGGGTAGCGGCCAGTGTCTGTCTGATAATCGCTGTGACCGGGTAGCGGCCTGTGTCTGTCTGATAATCGCTGTGTAGCGGCCTGTGTCTGTCTGATAATCGCTGTGACCGGGTAGCGGCCTGTGTCTGTCTGATAATCGCTGTGACCAGGTAGCGGCCTGTGTCTGTCTGATAATCGCTGTGACCGGGTAGCGGCCTGTGTCTGTCTGATAATCGCTGTGACCAGGTAGCGGCCTGTGTCTGTCTGATAATCGCTGTGACCGGGTAGCGGCCTGTGTCTGATAATCGCTGTGACCGGGTAGCGGCCTGTGTCTGTCTGATAATCGCTGTGACCGGGTAGCGGCCTGTGTCTGTCTGATAATCGCTGTGACCTGGTAGCGGCCTGTGTCTGTCTCATAATCGCTGTGACCGGGTAGCGGCCTGTGTCTGTCTGATAATCGCTGTGACCGGGTAGCGGCCTGTGTCTGTCTCATAATCGCTGTGACCGGGTAGCGGCCTGTGTCTGTCTGAGAATCGCTGTGACCGGGTAGCGGCCTGTGTCTGTCTGATAATCGCTGTGACCGGGTAGCGGCCTGTGTCTGTCTGATAATCGATGTGACCAGGTAGCGGCCTGTGTCTCTGTCTGATAATCGCTGTGACCGGGTAGCGGCCTGTGTCTGTCTGATAATCGCTGTGACCTGGTAGCGGCCTGTGTCTGTCTGATAATCGATGTGACCGGGTAGCGGCCTGTGTCTGTCTGATAATCGCTGTGACCTGGTAGCGGCCTGTGTCTGTCTGATAATCGCTGTGACCTGGTAGCGGCCTGTGTCTGTCTGATAATCGCTGTGACCTGGTAGCGGCCTGTGTCTGTCTGATAATCGCTGTGTAGCGGCCTGTGTCTGTCTGATAATCGCTGTGACCGGGTAGCGGCCTGTGTCTGTCTGATAATCGATGTGACCGGGTAGCGGCCTGTCTCTGTCTGATAATCGCTGTGACCTGGTAGCGGCCTGTGTCTCTCTGATAATCGCTGTGACCGGGTAGCGGCCTGTGTCTGTCTGATAATCGCTGTGACCGGGTAGCGGCCTGTGTCTGTCTGATAATCGCTGTGACCGGGTAGCGGCCTGTGTCTGTCTGATAATCGATGTGACCAGGTAGCGGCCTGTGTCTGTCTGATAATCGCTGTGACCTGGTAGCGGCCTGTGTCTCTCTGATAATCGCTGTGACCGGGTAGCGGCCTCTGTCTGATAATCGCTGTGACCGGGTAGCGGCCTGTGTCTGTCTGATAATCGCTGTGACCGGGTAGCGGCCTGTGTCTGTCTGATAATCGATGTGACCGGGTAGCGGCCTGTGTCTGTCTGATAATCGATGTGACCGGGTAGCGGCCTGTGTCTGTCTGATAATCGCTGTGACCAGGTAGCGGCCTGTGTCTGTCTGATAATCGCTGTGACCGGGTAGCGGCCTGTGTCTGTCTGATAATCGCTGTGACCAGGTAGCGGCCTGTGTCTGTCTGATAATCGCTGTGACCGGGTAGCGGCCTGTGTCTGTTTCATAATCGCTATGACCGGTTAGCGGCCTGTGTCTGATAATCGCTGTGACCGGGTAGCGGCCTGTGTCTGTCTGATAATCGCTGTGACCGGGTAGCGGCCTGTCTCTGTTTGATAATCGCTGTGACCGGGTAGCGGCCTGTGTCTGTCTGATAGTCGCTGTGACCGGGTAGCGGCCTGTGTCTGTCTGATAGTCGCTGTGACCGGGTAGCGGCCTGTGTCTGTCTGATAATCGCTGTGACCGGGTAGCGGCCTGTGTCTGTCTGATAATCGCTGTGACCGGGTAGCGGCCTGTGTCTGTCTGATAGTCGCTGTGACCGGGTAGCGGCCTGTGTCTGTCTGATAATCGCTGTGACCTGGTAGCGGCCTGTGTCTGTCTGATAATCGATGTGACCGGGTAGCGGCCTGTGTCTGTCTGATAATCGCTGTGACCGGGTAGCGGCCTGTGTCTGTCTGATAATCGGTGTGACCGGGTAGCGGCCTGTGTCTGTCTGATGATCGATGTGACCGGGTAGCGGCCTGTGTCTGTCTGATGATCGATGTGACCGGGTAGCGGCCTGTGTCTGTCTGATAATCGCTGTGACCTGGTAGCGGCCTGTGTCTGTCTGATAATCGCTGTGACCGGGTAGCGGCCTGTGTCTGTCTGATAATCGCTGTGACCTGGTAGCGGCCTGTGTCTGTCTGATAATCGCTGTGACCAGGTAGCGGCCTGTGTCTGTCTGATAATCGGTGTGACCGGGTAGCGGCCTGTGTCTGTCTGATGATCGATGTGACCGGGTAGCGGCCTGTGTCTGTCTGATGATCGATGTGACCGGGTAGCGGCCTGTGTCTGTCTGATAATCGCTGTGACCGGGTAGCGGCCTGTCTCTGTCTGATGATCGATGTGACCGGGTAGCGGCCTGTGTCTCTGTCTGATAATCGCTGTGACCGGGTAGCGGCCTGTGTCTGTCTGATGATCGATGTGACCGGGTAGCGGCCTGTGTCTGTCTGATGATCGATGTGACCGGGTAGCGGCCTGTGTCTGTCTGATAATCGCTGTGACCGGGTAGCGGCCTGTCTCTGTCTGATAATCGCTGTGACCGGGTAGCGGCCTGTGTCTGTCTGATAGTCGCTGTGACCGGGTAGCGGCCTGTGTCTGTCTGATAATCGCTGTGACCGGGTAGCGGCCTGTGTCTGTCTGATAGTCGCTGTGACCGGGTAGCGGCCTGTGTCTGTCTGATAATTGCTGTGACCTGGTAGCGGCCTGTGTCTGTCTGATAATCGCTGTGACCGGGTAGCGGCCTGTGTCTGTCTGATAATCGCTGTGACCGGGTAGCGGCCTGTGTCTGTCTGATAATCGCTGTGACCGGGTAGCGGCCTGTGTCTGTCTGATAGTCGCTGTGACCTGGTAGCGGCCTGTGTCTGTCTGATAATCGCTGTGACTGGGTAGCGGCCTGTGTCTGTCTGATAATCGCTGTGACCGGGTAGCGGCCTGTGTCTGTCTGATAATCGCTGTGACCGGGTAGCGGCCTGTGTCTGTCTGATAATCGCTGTGACCTGGTAGCGGCCTGTGTCTGTCTGATAATCGCTGTGACCGGGTAGCGGCCTGTGTCTGTCTGATAATCGCTGTGACCGGGTAGCGGCCTGTGTCTGTGATAATCGCTGTGACCGGGTAGCGGCCTGTGTCTGTCTGATAGTCGCTGTGACCGGGTAGCGGCCTGTGTCTGTCTGATAATTGCTGTGACCGGGTAGCGGCCTGTGTCTGTCTGATAATCGCTGTGACCGGGTAGCGGCCTGTGTCTGTCTGATAATCGGTGTGACCGGGTAGCGGCCTGTGTCTGTCTGATGATCGATGTGACCGGGTAGCGGCCTGTGTCTGTCTGATGATCGATGTGACCGGGTAGCGGCCTGTGTCTGTCTGATAATCGCTGTGACCGGGTAGCGGCCTGTCTCTGTCTGATGATCGATGTGACCGGGTAGCGGCCTGTGTCTGTCTGATAATCGCTGTGACCTGGTAGCGGCCTGTGTCTGTCTGATAATCGCTGTGACCGGGTAGCGGCCTGTGTCTGTCTGATAATCGCTGTGACCGGGTAGTGGCCTGTGTCTGTCTGATAATCGCTGTGACCGGGTAGCGGCCTGTGTCTGTCTGATAATTGCTGTGACCGGGTAGCGGCCTGTGTCTGTCTGACAATCGCTGTGACCGGGTAGCGGCCTGTGTCTGTCTGATAATCGCTGTGACCGGGTAGCGGCCTGTGTCTGTCTGATAATCGCTGTGACCGGGTAGCGGCCTGTGTCTGTCTGATAATCGCTGTGACCGGGTAGCGGCCTGTGTCTGTCTGATAATCGATGTGACCGGGTAGCGGCCTGTGTCTGTCTGATAATCGCTGTGTAGCGGCCTGTCTCTGTCTGATAATCGCTGTGACCGGGTAGCGGCCTGTGTCTGTCTGATAGTCGCTGTGACCTGGTAGCGGCCTGTGTCTGTCTGATAGTCGCTGTGACCTGGTAGCGGCCTGTGTCTGTCTGATAATCGCTGTGACCTGGTAGCGGCCTGTGTCTGTCTGATAGTCGCTGTGACCTGGTAGCGGCCTGTGTCTGTCTGATAGTCGCTGTGACCTGGTAGCGGCCTGTGTCTGTCTGATAATCGCTGTGACCTGGTAGCGGCCTGTGTCTGTCTGATAGTCGCTGTGACCTGGTAGCGGCCTGTGTCTGTCTGATAGTCGCTGTGACCTGGTAGCGGCCTGTGTCTGTCTGATAATCGCTGTGACCTGGTAGCGGCCTGTGTCTGTCTGATAGTCGCTGTGACCGGGTAGCGGCCTGTGTCTGTCTGATAATCGCTGTGACCGGGTAGCGGCCTGTGTCTGTCTGATAATCGCTGTGACCGGGTAGCGGCCTGTGTCTGTCTGATAGTCGCTGTGACCTGGTAGCGGCCTGTGTCTGTCTGATAATCGATGTGACCGGGTAGCGGCCTGTGTCTGTCTGATAATCGCTGTGACCGGGTAGCGGCCTGTGTCTGTCTGATAATCGCTGTGACCTGGTAGCGGCCTGTGTCTGTCTGATAATCGCTGTGACCGGGTAGCGGCCTGTGTCTGTCTGATAATCGCTGTGACCGGGTAGCGGCCTGTGTCTGTCTGATAATCGCTGTGACCGGGTAGCGGCCTGTGTCTGTCTGATAATCGCTGTGACCGGGTAGCGGCCTGTGTCTGTCTGATAATCGCTGTGACCGGGTAGCGGCCTGTGTCTGTCTGATAATCGCTGTGACCTGGTAGCGGCCTGTGTCTGTCTGATAGTCGCTGTGACCGGGTAGCGGCCTGTGTCTGTCTGATAATCGCTGTGACCTGGTAGCGGCCTGTGTCTGTCTGATAGTCGCTGTGACCGGGTAGCGGCCTGTGTCTGTCTGATAATCGCTGTGACCGGGTAGCGGCCTGTATCTGTCTGATAATCGCTGTGACCGGGTAGCGGCCTGTGTCTGTCTGATAATCGCTGTGACCTGGTAGCGGCCTGTGTCTGTCTGATAGTCGCTGTGACCGGGTAGCGGCCTGTGTCTGTCTGATAATCGCTGTGACCTGGTAGCGGCCTGTGTCTGTCTGATAATCGGTGTGACCGGGTAGCGGCCTGTGTCTGTCTGATAATCGCTGTGACCGGGTAGCGGCCTGTGTCTGTCTGATAATCGCTGTGACCGGGTAGCGGCCTGTGTCTGTCTGATAATCGCTGTGACCGGGTAGCGGCCTGTGTCTGTCTGATAATCGCTGTGACCTGGTAGCGGCCTGTGTCTGTCTGATAATCGCTGTGACCGGGTAGCGGCCTGTGTCTGTCTGATAATCGCTGTGACCGGGTAGCGGCCTGTGTCTGTCTGATAATCGATGTGACCGGGTAGCGGCCTGTGTCTGTCTGATAATTGCTGTGACCGGGTAGCGGCCTGTCTCTGTCTGATAATCGCTGTGACCGGGTAGCGGCCTGTGTTTGTGATAATCGCTGTGACCGGGTAGCGGCCTGTGTCTGTCTGATAATCGCTGTGACCGTGTAGCGGCCTGTGTTTGTGATAATCGCTGTGACCGGGTAGCGGCCTGTGTCTGTCTGATAATCGCTGTGTAGCGGCCTGTCTCTGTCTGATAATCGCTGTGACCGGGTAGCGGCCTGTGTCTGTCTGATAATCTCTGTGACCGGGTAGCGGCCTGTCTCTGTCTAATAATTGATGTGACCGGGTAGCGGCCTGTGTCTGTGATAATCGCTGTGACCGGGTAGCGGCCTGTGTCTGTCTGATAATCGCTGTGACCGGGTAGCGGCCTGTGTCTGTCTGATAATCGCTGTGACCGGGTAGCGGCCTGTGTCTGTCTGATAGTCACTGTGACCGGGTAGCGGCCTGTGTCTGTCTGATAGTCGCTGTGACCTGGTAGCGGCCTGTGTCTGTCTGATAATCGCTGTGTAGCGGCCTGTGTCTGTCTGATAATCGCTGTGACCGGGTAGCGGCCTGTGTCTGTCTGATAATCGCTGTGTAGCGGCCTGTGTCTGTCTGATAATCGCTGTGACCGGGTAGCGGCCTGTGTCTGTCTGATAATCGCTGTGTAGCGGCCTGTGTCTGTCTGATAATCGCTGTGACCGGGTAGCGGCCTGTGTCTGTCTGATAATCGCTGTGACCGGGTAGCGGCCTGTGTCTGTCTGATAATTGCTGTGACCTGGTAGCGGCCTGTGTCTGTCTGATAATCGCTGTCACCGGGTAGCGGCCTGTGTCTGTCTGATAATCGCTGTGACCTGTTAGCGGCCTGTGTCTGTCTGATAATCGCTGTGTAGCGGCCTGTGTCTGTCTGATAATCGCTGTGACCTGGTAGCGGCCTGTGTCTGTCTGATAATCGCTGTGACCAGGTAGCGGCCTGTGTCTGTCTGATAATCGCTGTGTAGCGGCCTGTGTCTGTCTGATAATCGCTGTGACCGGGTAGCGGCCTGTGTCTGTCTGATAATCGCTGTGACCTGGTAGCGGCCTGTGTCTGTCTGATAATCGCTGTGACCGGGTAACGGCCTGTGTCTGTCTGATAATCGCTGTGTAGCGGCCTGTGTCTGTCTGATAATCGCTGTGACCTGGTAGCGGCCTGTGTCTGTCTGATAATCGCTGTGACCGGGTAGCGGCCTGTGTCTGTCTGATAATCGCTGTGACCGGGTAGCGGCCTGTGTCTGTCTGATAATCGCTGTGACCGGGTAGCGGCCTGTGTCTGTCTGATAATCGCTGTGTAGCGGCCTGTGTCTGTCTGATAATCGCTGTGTAGCGGCCTGTGTCTGTCTGATAATCGCTGTGACCGGGTAGCGGCCAGTGTCTGTCTGATAATCGCTGTGACCGGGTAGCGGCCTGTGTCTGTCTGATAATCGCTGTGTAGCGGCCTGTGTCTGTCTGATAAACGCTGTGACCGGGTAGCGGCCTGTGTCTGTCTGATAATCGCTGTGACCAGGTAGCGGCCTGTGTCTGTCTGATAATCGCTGTGACCGGGTAGCGGCCTGTGTCTGTCTGATAATCGCTGTGACCAGGTAGCGGCCTGTGTCTGTCTGATAATCGCTGTGACCGGGTAGCGGCCTGTGTCTGATAATCGCTGTGACCGGGTAGCGGCCTGTGTCTGTCTGATAATCGCTGTGACCGGGTAGCGGCCTGTGTCTGTCTGATAATCGCTGTGACCTGGTAGCGGCCTGTGTCTGTCTCATAATCGCTGTGACCGGGTAGCGGCCTGTGTCTGTCTGATAATCGCTGTGACCTGGTAGCGGCCTGTGTCTGTCTCATAATCGCTGTGACCGGGTAGCGGCCTGTGTCTGTCTGATAATCGCTGTGACCGGGTAGCGGCCTGTGTCTGTCTGATAATCGCTGTGACCGGGTAGCGGCCTGTGTCTGTCTGATAATCGATGTGACCAGGTAGCGGCCTGTCTCTGTCTGATAATCGCTGTGACCGGGTAGCGGCCTGTGTCTGTCTGATAGTCGCTGTGACCGGGTAGCGGCCTGTCTCTGTCTGATAATTGCTGTGACCGGGTAGCGGCCTGTGTCTGTCTGATAATCGCTGTGTAGCGGCCTGTGTCTGTCTGATAATCGCTGTGACCTGGTAGCGGCCTGTGTCTGTCTGATAATCGCTGTGACCGGGTAGCAGCCTGTGTCTGTCTGATAATCGCTGTGACCGGGTAGCGGCCTGTGTCTGTGATAATCGCTGTGACCGGGTAGCGGCCTGTGTCTGTCTGATAGTCGCTGTGACCGGGTAGCGGCCTGTGTCTGTCTGATAATTGCTGTGACCGGGTAGCGGCCTGTGTCTGTCTGATAATTGCTGTGACCGGGTAGCGGCCTGTGTCTCTCTGATAATCGCTGTGACCGGGTAGCGGCCTGTGTCTGTCTGATAATCGCTGTGACCGGGTAGCGGCCTGTGTCTGTCTGATAATCGCTGTGACCTGGTAGCGGCCTGTGTCTGTCTGATAATCGCTGTGACCGGGTAGCGGCCTGTGTCTGTCTGATAATCGCTGTGACCGGGTAACGGCCTGTGTCTGTCTGATAATCGCTGTGACCTGGTAGCGGCCTGTGTCTGTCTGATAATCGCTGTGACCGGGTAGCGGCCTGTGTCTGTCTGATAATCGCTGTGTAGCGGCCTGTGTCTGTCTGATAATCGCTGTGTAGCGGCCTGTGTCTGTCTGATGATCGATGTGACCGGGTAGCGGCCTGTGTCTGTCTGATGATCGATGTGACCGGGTAGCGGCCTGTGTCTGTCTGATAATCACTGTGACCGGGTAGCGGCCTGTGTCTGTCTGATAATCGCTGTGACCAGGTAGCGGCCTGTGTCTGTCTGATAGTCGCTGTGACCAGGTAGCGGCCTGTGTCTGTCTGATAATCGCTGTGACCGGGTAGCGGCCTGTGTCTGTCTGATAATCGCTGTGACCGGGTAGCGGCCTGTCTCTGTCTGATAATCGCTGTGACCTGGTAGCGGCCTGTGTCTGTCTGATAATCGCTGTGACCTGGTAGCGGCCTGTGTCTGTCTGATAATCGCTGTGACCGGGTAGCGGCCTGTGTCTGTCTGATAATCGCTGTGACCGGGTAGCGGCCTGTGTCTGTCTGATAATCGCTGTGACCGGGTAGCGGCCTGTGTCTGTCTGATAGTCGCTGTGACCTGGTAGCGGCCTGTGTCTGTCTGATAATCGATGTGACCGGGTAGCGGCCTGTGTCTGCCTGATAATCGCTGTGACCGGGTAGCGGCCTGTCTCTGTCTGATAATCGCTGTGACCGGGTAGCGGCCTGTGTCTGCCTGATAATCGCTGTGACCGGGTAGCGGCCTGTGTCTGTCTGATAATCGCTGTGACCGGGTAGCGGCCTGTGTCTGTCTGATAATCGCTGTGACCGGGTAGCGGCCTGTGTCTGTCTGATAGTCGCTGTGACCGGGTAGCGGCCTGTGTCTGTCTGATAGTCGCTGTGACCTGGTAGCGGCCTGTGTCTGTCTGATAGTCGCTGTGACCTGGTAGCGGCCTGTGTCTGTCTGATAATCGCTGTGACCGGGTAGCGGCCTGTCTCTGTCTGATAATTGCTGTGACCGGGTAGCGGCCTGTGTCTGTCTGATAATCGCTGTGACCGGGTAGCGGCCTGTGTCTGTCTGATAGTCGCTGTGACCGGGTAGCGGCCTGTGTCTGTCTGATAGTCGCTGTGACCGGGTAGCGGCCTGTGTCTGTCTGATAATCGCTGTGACCGGGTAGCGGCCTGTGTCTGTCTGATAATCGCTGTGACCGGGTAGCGGCCTGTGTCTGTCTGATAATCGCTGTGACCGGGTAGCGGCCTGTGTCTGTCTGATAATCGCTGTGACCGGGTAGCGGCCTGTGTCTGTCTGATAATCGCTGTGACCTGGTAGCGGCCTGTGTCTGTCTGATAATCACTGTGACCGGGTAGCGGCCTGTGTCTGTCTGATAATCGCTGTGACCGGGTAGCGGCCTGTGTCTGTCTGATAATCGCTGTGACCGGGTAGCGGCCTGTGTCTGTCTGATAATTGCTGTGACCGGGTAGCGGCCTGTCTCTGTCTGATAATCGCTGTGACCGGGTAGCGGCCTGTGTCTGTCTGATAATTGCTGTGACCGGGTAACGGCCTGTGTCTGTCTGATAATCGCTGTGACCGGGTAGCGGCCTGTGTCTGTCTGATAATCGCTGTGACCGGGTAGCGGCCTGTGTCTGTCTGATAATCGGTGTGACCGGGTAGCGGCCTGTGTCTGTCTGATAATCGCTGTGACCGGGTAGCGGCCTGTGTCTGTCTGATAATCGCTGTGACCGGGTAGCGGCCTGTGTCTGTCTGATAATCGCTGTGACCGGGTAGCGGCCTGTGTCTGTCTGATAATCGCTGTGACCTGGTAGCGGCCTGTGTCTGTCTGATAGTCGCTGTGACCGGGTAGCGGCCTGTGTCTGTCTGATAGTCGCTGTGACCGTGTAGCGGCCTGTGTTTGTGATAATCGCTGTGACCGGGTAGCGGCCTGTGTCTGTCTGATAATCGCTGTGACCGTGTAGCGGCCTGTGTTTGTGATAATCGCTGTGACCGGGTAGCGGCCTGTGTCTGTCTGATAATCGCTGTGTAGTGGCCTGTCTCTGTCTGATAATCGCTGTGACCGGGTAGCGGCCTGTGTCTGTCTGATAATCTCTGTGACCGGGTAGCGGCCTGTCTCTGTCTAATAATTGATGTGACCGGGTAGCGGCCTGTGTCTGTCTGATAATCGCTGTGACCGGGTAGCGGCCTGTGTCTGTCTGATAGTCGCTGTGACCTGGTAGCGGCCTGTGTCTGTCTGATAATCGCTGTGACCGGGTAGCGGCCTGTCTCTGTCTGATAATTGATGTGACCGGGTAGCGGCCTGTGTCTGTCTGATAATCGCTGTGACCGGGTAGCGGCCTGTGTCTGTCTGATAATCGCTGTGACCGGGTAGCGGCCTGTGTCTGTCTGATAGTCACTGTGACCGGGTAGCGGCCTGTGTCTGTCTGATAGTCGCTGTGACCTGGTAGCGGCCTGTGTCTGTCTGATAATCGCTGTGTAGCGGCCTGTGTCTGTCTGATAATCGATGTGACCGGGTAGCGGCCTGTGTCTGTCTGATAATCGCTGTGACCAGGTAGCGGCCTGTGTCTGTCTGATAATCGCTGTGACCTGGTAGCGGCCTGTGTCTGTCTGATAATCGCTGTGACCTGGTAGCGGCCTGTGTCTGTCTGATAATCGCTGTGACCTGGTAGCGGCCTGTGTCTGTCTGATAATCGATGTGACCGGGTAGCGGCCTGTGTCTGTCTGATAATCGCTGTGACCTGGTAGCGGCCTGTGTCTGTCTGATAATCGCTGTGACCGGGTAGCGGCCTGTGTCTGCCTGATAATCGCTGTGACCGGGTAGCGGCCTGTGTCTGTCTGATAATCGCTGTGACCGGGTAGCGGCCTGTGTCTGCCTGATAATCGCTGTGACCGGGTAGCGGCCTGTGTCTGCCTGATAATCGCTGTGACCGGGTAGCGGCCTGTGTCTGCCTGATAATCGCTGTGACCGGGTAGCGGCCTGTGTCTTGTCTGATAATCGCTGTGTAGCGGCCTGTGTCTGTCTGATAATCGCTGTGACCGGGTAGCGGCCTGTGTCTGTCTGATAATCGCTGTGTAGCGGCCTGTGTCTGTCTGATAATCGCTGTGACCGGGTAGCGGCCTGTGTCTGTCTGATAATCGCTGTGTAGCGGCCTGTGTCTGTCTGATAATCGCTGTGACCGGGTAGCGGCCTGTGTCTGTCTGATAATCGCTGTGACCGGGTAGCGGCCTGTGTCTGTCTGATAGTCGCTGTGTAGCGGCCTGTCTCTGTCTGATAATTGCTGTGACCGGGTAGCGGCCTGTGTCTGTCTGATAATCGCTGTGACCTGGTAGCGGCCTGTGTCTGTCTGATAATCGCTGTGACCGGGTAGCGGCCTGTGTCTGTCTGATAATCGCTGTGACCGGGTAGCGGCCTGTGTCTGTCTGATAGTCGCTGTGACCGGGTAGCGGCCTGTGTCTGATGCATAATCGCTGTGACCGGGTAGCGGCCTGTGTCTGTCTGATAATCGCTGTGACCGGGTAGCGGCCTGTGTCTGTCTGATAGTCGCTGTGACCGGGTAGCGGCCTGTGTCTGTCTGATAATCGCTGTGACCTGGTAGCGGCCTGTGTCTGTGATAATCGCTGTGACCGGGTAGCGGCCTGTGTCTGTCTGATAATCGCTGTGACCTGGTAGCGGCCTGTGTCTGTCTGATAATCGCTGTGACCGGGTAGCGGCCTGTGTCTGTCTGATAATCGCTGTGACCGGGTAGCGGCCTGTGTCTGTCTGATAGTCGCTGTGACCGGGTAGCGGCCTGTGTCTGTCTGATAATCGCTGTGACCGGGTAGCGGCCTGTGTCTGTCTGATAGTCACTGTGACCGGGTAGCGGCCTGTGTCTGTCTGATAATCGCTGTGACCTGGTAGCGGCCTGTGTCTGTCTGATAATCGCTGTGACCGGGTAGCGGCCTGTGTCTGTCTGATGATCGCTGTGACCGGGTAGCGGCCTGTGTCTGTCTGATAATCGATGTGACCGGGTAGCGGCCTGTGTCTGTCTGATAATCGCTGTGAGCAGGTAGCGGCCTGTGTCTGTCTGATAATCGCTGTGACCGGGTAGCGGCCTGTCTCTGTCTGATGATCGATGTGACCGGGTAGCGGCCTGTGTCTGTCTGATAATCGCTGTGACCGGGTAGCGGCCTGTGTCTGTCTGATAGTCGCTGTGACCAGGTAGCGGCCTGTGTCTGTCTGATCATCGATGTGACCGGGTAGCGGCCTGTGTCTGTGATAATCGCTGTGACCGTGTAGCGGCCTGTGTCTGTCTGATAATCGCTGTGACCGGGTAGCGGCCTGTCTCTGTCTGATAATCGCTGTGACCGGGTAGCGGCCTGTGTCTGTCTGATAATCGCTGTGACCGGGTAGCGGCCTGTGTCTGTCTGATAATCGCTGTGACCTGTTAGCGGCCTGTGTCTGTCTGATAATCGCTGTGACCGGGTAGCGGCCTGTGTCTGTCTGATAATCGCTGTGACCGGGTAGCGGCCTGTGTCTGTCTGATAATCGCTGTGACCTGTTAGCGGCCTGTGTCTGTCTGATAATCGCTGTGACCGGGTAGCGGCCTGTGTCTGTCTGATAATCGCTGTGACCGGGTAGCGGCCTGTGTCTGTCTGATAATCGCTGTGACCGGGTAGCGGCCTGTGTCTGTCTGATAATTGATGTGACCGGGTAGCGGCCTGTGTCTGTCTGATAATCGCTGTGACCGGGTAGCGGCCTGTGTCTGTCTGATAATCGCTGTGACCGGGTAGCGGCCTGTGTCTGTCTGATAATTGATGTGACCGGGTAGCGGCCTGTGTCTGTCTGATAATCGCTGTGACCGGGTAGCGGCCTGTGTCTGTCTGATAATCGATGTGACCGGGTAGCGGCCTGTGTCTGTCTGATAATCGCTGTGACCTGGTAGCGGCCTGTGTCTGTCTGATAATCGCTGTGACCGGGTAGCGGCCTGTGTCTGTCTGATAATTGATGTGACCGGGTAGCGGCCTGTGTCTGTCTGATAATTGCTGTGACCGGGTAGCGGCCTGTGTCTGTCTGATAATCGCTGTGACCTGGTAGCGGCCTGTGTCTGTATGATAATCGCTGTGACCAGGTAGCGGCCTGTGTCTGTCTGATAATCGCTGTGACCGGGGAGCGGCCTGTGTCTGTCTGATAGTCGCTGTGACCTGGTAGCGGCCTGTGTCTGTCTGATAATCGCTGTGACCGGGTAGCGGCCTGTGTCTGTCTGATAATCGCTGTGACCGGGTAGCGGCCTGTGTCTCTCTGATAATCGCTGTGACCGGGTAGCGGCCTGTGTCTGTCTGATAATTGCTGTGACCGGGTAGCAGCCTGTGTCTGTCTGATAGTCGCTGTGACCAGGTAGCGGCCTGTGTCTGTCTGATAATCGCTGTGACCGGGTAGCGGCCTGTGTCTGTCTGATAATTGATGTGACCGGGTAGCGGCCTGTGTCTGTCTGATAATCGCTGTGACCGGGTAGCGGCCTGTGTCTGTCTGATAATTGCTGTGACCGGGTAGCGGCCTGTGTCTGTCTGATAATCGCTGTGACCGGGTAGCGGCCTGTGTCTGTCTGATAATCGCTGTGACCGGGTAGCGGCCTGTGTCTGTCTGATAATCGCTGTGACCGGGTAGCGGCCTGTGTCTGTCTGATAATCGCTGTGACCGGGTAGCGGCCTGTGTCTGTCTGATAATCGATGTGACCGGGTAGCGGCCTGTCTCTGTCTGATAATCGCTGTGTAGCGGCCTGTGTCTGTCTGATAATCGCTGTGACCGGGTAGCGGCCTGTGTCTGTCTGATAATCGATGTGACCGGGTAGCGGCCTGTCTCTGTCTGATCATCGCTGTGTAGCGGCCTGTCTCTGTCTGATAATCGCTGTGACCGGGTAGCGGCCTGTGTCTGTCTGATAATCGCTGTGACCGGGTAGCGGCCTGTGTCTGTCTGATAATCGCTGTGACCGGGTAGCGGCCTGTGTCTGTCTGATAGTCGCTGTGACCGGGTAGCGGCCTGTGTCTGTCTGATAATCGCTGTGTAGCGGCCTGTGTCTGTCTGATAATTGATGTGACCGGGTAGCGGCCTGTGTCTGTCTGATAATCGCTGTGTAGCGGCCTGTGTCTGTCTGATAATCGCTGTGACCGGGTAGCGGCCTGTGTCTGTCTGATAGTCGCTGTGACCTGGTAGCGGCCTGTGTCTGTCTGATAATCGCTGTGACCGGGTAGCGGCCTGTGTCTGTCTGATGATCGCTGTGACCGGGTAGCGGCCTGTGTCTGTCTGATAATCGCTGTGACCGGGTAGCGGCCTGTGTCTGTCTGATAATCGCTGTGACCTGGTAGCGGCCTGTGTCTGTCTGATAGTCGCTGTGACCGGGTAGCGGCCTGTGTCTGTCTGATAATCGCTGTGACCGGGTAGCGGCCTGTGTCTGTGATAATCGCTGTGACCGGGTAGCGGCCTGTCTCTGTCTGATAATCGCTGTGACCGGGTAGCGGCCTGTGTCTGTCTGATAGTCGCTGTGTAGCGGCCTGTCTCTGTCTGATAATCGCTGTGACCGGGTAGCGGCCTGTGTCTGTCTGATAATCGCTGTGACCTGGTAGCGGCCTGTGTCTGTCTGATAATCCCTGTGACCTGGTAGCGGCCTGTGTCTGTCTGATAATCGCTGTGACCTGGTAGCGGCCTGTGTCTGTCTGATGATCGCTGTGACCGGGTAGCGGCCTGTGTCTGTCTGATAATCGCTGTGACCGGGTAGCGGCCTGTGTCTGTCTGATAATCGCTGTGACCTGGTAGCGGCCTGTGTCTGTCTGATAATTGCTGTGACCGGGTAGCGGCCTGTGTCTGTGATAATCGCTGTGACCGGGTAGCGGCCTGTGTCTGTCTGATAATCGCTGTGACCGGGTAGCGGCCTGTGTCTGTCTGATAATCGCTGTGACCGGGTAGCGGCCTGTGTCTGTCTGATAATCGCTGTGACCTGGTAGCGGCCTGTGTCTGTCTGATAATCGCTGTGACCGGGTAGCGGCCTGTGTCTGCCTGATAATCGCTGTGACCGGGTAGCGGCCTGTGTCTGTCTGATAATTGCTGTGACCTGGTAGCGGCCTGTGTCTGTCTGATAATCGCTGTGACCGGGTAACGGCCTGTGTCTGTCTGATAATCGCTGTGACCGGGTAACGGCCTGTGTCTGTCTGATAATTGCTGTGACCGGGTAGCGGCCTGTGTCTGTCTGATAATTGCTGTGACCGGGTAGCGGCCTGTGTCTGTCTGATAATCGCTGTGACCGGGTAGCGGCCTGTGTCTGCCTGATAATCGCTGTGACCGGGTAGCGGCCTGTGTCTGTCTGATAATCGCTGTGTAGCGGCCTGTGTCTGTCTGATAATCGCTGTGACCGGGTAGCGGCCTGTGTCTGTCTGATAATCGCTGTGTAGCGGCCTGTGTCTGTCTGATAATCGCTGTGACCGGGTAGCGGCCTGTGTCTGTCTGATAATCGCTGTGACCGGGTAGCGGCCTGTGTCTGTCTGATAATCGCTGTGACCGGGTAGCGGCCTGTGTCTGTCTGATAATCGCTGTGTAGCGGCCTGTGTCTGTCTGATAATCGCTGTGACCGGGTAGCGGCCTGTGTCTGTGATAATCGCTGTGACCGGGTAGCGGCCTGTCTCTGTCTAATAATCGCTGTGACCGGGTAGCGGCCTGTGTCTGTCTGATAGTCGCTGTGTAGCGGCCTGTCTCTGTCTGATAATCGCTGTGACCGGGTAGCGGCCTGTGTCTGTCTGATAATCGCTGTGACCTGGTAGCGGCCTGTGTCTGTCTGATAATCCCTGTGACCTGGTAGCGGCCTGTGTCTGTCTGATAATCGCTGTGACCTGGTAGCGGCCTGTGTCTGTCTGATGATCGCTGTGACCGGGTAGCGGCCTGTGTCTGTCTGATAATCGCTGTGACCGGGTAGCGGCCTGTGTCTGTCTGATAATCGCTGTGACCTGGTAGCGGCCTGTGTCTGTCTGATAATTGCTGTGACCGGGTAGCGGCCTGTGTCTGTGATAATCGCTGTGACCGGGTAGCGGCCTGTGTCTGTCTGATAATCGCTGTGACCGGGTAGCGGCCTGTGTCTGTCTGATAATCGCTGTGACCGGGTAGCGGCCTGTGTCTGTCTGATAATCGCTGTGACCTGGTAGCGGCCTGTGTCTGTCTGATAATCGCTGTGACCGGGTAGCGGCCTGTGTCTGCCTGATAATCGCTGTGACCGGGTAGCGGCCTGTGTCTGTCTGATAATTGCTGTGACCTGGTAGCGGCCTGTGTCTGTCTGATAGTCGCTGTGACCAGGTAGCGGCCTGTGTCTGTCTGATAATCCCTGTGACCGGGTAGCGGCCTGTGTCTGCCTGATAATCGCTGTGACCGGGTAGCGGCCTGTGTCTGTCTGATAATCGCTGTGTAGCGGCCTGTGTCTGTCTGATAATCGCTGTGACCGGGTAGCGGCCTGTGTCTGTCTGATAATCGCTGTGACCTGGTAGCGGCCTGTGTCTGTCTGATAATCGCTGTGACCGGGTAGCGGCCTGTGTCTGTCTGATAATCGCTGTGACCGGGTAGCGGCCTGTGTCTGTCTGATAATCGCTGTGACCGGGTAACGGCCTGTGTCTGTCTGATAATTGCTGTGACCGGGTAGCGGCCTGTGTCTGTCTGATAATCGCTGTGACCGGGTAGCGGCCTGTGTCTGTCTGATAATCGCTGTGACCGGGTAGCGGCCTGTGTCTGTCTGATAATCGCTGTGACCTGGTAGCGGCCTGTGTCTGTCTGATAATCGCTGTGTAGCGGCCTGTGTCTGTCTGATAATCGCTGTGACCGGGTAGCGGCCTGTGTCTGTCTGATAATCGCTGTGACCGGGTAGCGGCCTGTGTCTGTCTGATAATCGCTGTGACCGGGTAGCGGCCTGTGTCTGTGATAATCGCTGTGACCGGGTAGCGGCCTGTGTCTGTCTGATAATCGCTGTGACCGGGTAGCGGCCTGTGTCTGTCTGATAATCGCTGTGACCTGGTAGCGGCCTGTGTTTGTCTGATAATCGCTGTGACCTGGTAGCGGCCTGTGTCTGTGATAATCGCTGTGACCGGGTAGCGGCCTGTGTCTGTCTGATAATCGCTGTGACCTGGTAGCGGCCTGTGTTTGTCTGATAATCGCTGTGACCGGGTAGCGGCCTGTGTCTGTCTGATAATTGCTGTGACCGGGTAACGGCCTGTGTTTGTCTGATAATCGCTGTGACCTGGTAGCGGCCTGTGTCTGTCTGATAATCGCTGTGACCGGGTAGCGGCCTGTGTCTGTCTGATAATCGCTGTGACCTGGTAGCGGCCTGTGTCTGTCTGATAATCGGTGTGACCGGGTAGCGGCCTGTGTCTGTCTGATAATCGCTGTGACCGGGTAGCGCCCTGTGTCTGTCTGATAATCGCTGTGACCGGGTAGCGGCCTGTGTCTGTCTGATAATCGCTGTGACCGGGTAGCGGCCTGTGTCTGTCTGATAATCGCTGTGACCGGGTAGCGGCCTGTGTCTGTCTGATAATCGCTGTGACCGGGTAGCGGCCTGTGTCTGTCTGATAATCGCTGTGACCGGGTAGCGGCCTGTGTCTGTCTGATAGTCACTGTGACCGGGTAGCGGCCTGTGTCTGTCTGATAATCGCTGTGACCGGGTAGCGGCCTGTGTCTGTCTGATAATCGCTGTGACCGGGTAGCGGCCTGTGTCTGTCTGATAATCGCTGTGACCGGGTAGCGGCCTGTGTCTGTCTGATAGTCACTGTGACCGGGTAGCGGCCTGTGTCTGTCTGATAATCGCTGTGACCGGGTAGCGGCCTGTGTCTGTCTGATAATCGCTGTGACCGGGTAGCGGCCTGTGTCTGTCTGATAATCGCTGTGACCGGGTAGCGGCCTGTGTCTGTCTGATAATCGCTGTGACCGGGTAGCGGCCTGTGTCTGTCTGATAATCGCTGTGACCGGGTAGCGGCCTGTGTCTGTCTGATAATCGCTGTGACCGGGTAGCGGCCTGTGTCTGTCTGATAATCGCTGTGACCGGGTAGCGGCCTGTGTCTGTCTGATAGTCACTGTGACCGGGTAGCGGCCTGTGTCTGTCTGATAATCGCTGTGACCGGGTAGCGGCCTGTGTCTGTCTGATAATCGATGTGACCGGGTAGCGGCCTGTGTCTGTCTGATAATCGCTGTGACCGGGTAGCGGCCTGTGTCTGTCTGATAATCGCTGTGACCGGGTAGCGGCCTGTGTCTGTCTGATAATCGCTGTGTAGCGGCCTGTGTCTGTCTGATAATCGCTGTGTAGCGGCCTGTGTCTGTCTGATAATCGCTGTGTAGCGGCCTGTGTCTGTCTGATAATCGCTGTGTAGCGGCCTGTGTCTGTCTGATAATCGCTGTGTAGCGGCCTGTGTCTATCTGATAATCGCTGTGACCTGGTAGCGGCCTGTGTCTGTCTGATAATCGCTGTGACCGGGTAGCGGCCTGTGTCTGTCTGATAATCGCTGTGTAGCGGCCTGTGTCTGTCTGATAATCGCTGTGTAGCGGCCTGTGTCTGTCTGATAATCGCTGTGTAGCGGCCTGTGTCTGTCTGATAATCGCTGTGACCTGGTAGCGGCCTGTGTCTGTCTGATAATCGCTGTGTAGCGGCCTGTGTCTGTCTGATAATCGCTGTGTAGCGGCCTGTGTCTGTCTGATAATCGCTGTGACCGGGTAGCGGCCTGTGTCTGTCTGATAATCGCTGTGACCGGGTAGCGGCCTGTGTCTGTCTGATAATCGCTGTGACCGGGTAGCGGCCTGTGTCTGTCTGATAATCGCTGTGTAGCGGCCTGTGTCTGTCTGATAATCGCTGTGACCGGGTAGCGGCCTGTGTCTGTCTGATAATTGCTGTGACCGGGTAGCGGCCTGTGTCTGTCTGATAATCGCTGTGTAGCGGCCTGTGTCTGTCTGATAATCGCTGTGACCGGGTAGCGGCCTGTGTCTGTCTGATAATCGCTGTGTAGCGGCCTGTGTCTGTCTGATAATCGCTGTGACCGGGTAGCGGCCTGTGTCTGTCTGATAATCGCTGTGACCGGGTAGCGGCCCGTGTCTGTCTGATAATCGCTGTGACCGGGTAGCGGCCTGTGTCTGTCTGATAATCGCTGTGTAGCGGCCTGTGTCTGTCTGATAATCGCTGTGTAGCGGCCTGTGTCTGTCTGATAATCGCTGTGTAGCGGCCTGTGTCTGTCTGATAATCGCTGTGTAGCGGCCTGTGTCTGTCTGATAATCGCTGTGACCTGTCGACCTAATGACTTCCTCTCTACTTTCTATCTTCCATCTTGATACACGTCAGGGCAGAGGTGGCATCACCAGCTGTACATAGAACTATAGTATATGTAGGTACTATGGGGGTCATTCCGAGTTGATCGCTAGCTGCCGTTGTTCCCAGCGCAGCGATCAGGCTAAAAATCTGTATTTCTGCGCATCCGTATGCACCGCAATGCGCAGGCGCGTCGTACGGGTACAATGAGCACCGTAGGTTTGCACAGAGTGTAACGAACATTCCTGTCGCACGGCCGAACACAGGAAGATTGACATAAGTGGGCGTTTCTGGGTGTCAACTGACCGTTTTCAGGGAGTGCTTAGAAAAACGCAGGCGTGGCAGAAAAAACGCAGGCGTGGCTGTGCGTTCGCTGGGCGGGTGTGCGACATCAAATGCCGTCCCTCCATCGTTAGAATCAACACACACGAAGAGTAACTACAGGGCTGGTCTTGTTTTGCACAAAAAGATTTTGCAGGCGCTCTGCTGCACAGGCGTTCGCACTTCTGCAAAGCGAAAATACACTCCCCGGTGGGCGGCGACAATGCGTTTGCACGGCTGCTAAAAACTGCTAGCGAGCGATCAACTCGGAATGACGCCCTATATGCTGTATAGGGGGGTAATTCAGACCTGATCGCTGGGCTGCGTGTTTTGCTGTCCTGTGATCAGATAGTCGCCGCCTCTAGGGGGAGTGTATATTCGCTGCGATCCCATGCGTACGCCGAGCTGCTGAAATTCTGTGTGCAGTCTCTGCGCAGCCCAGGACTTACTCCTCCAGTGCGATCACATCAGGCTGATCCGGGCCGGAGCTGACGTCAGACACCCGCCCTGAGAACGCTTGGACACGCCTGCGTTTTTCCAGACACTCCCTGAAAACAGTCAGTTACCACCCACAAACGTCCTCTTCCTGTCATTCACCTTGCGAACGCCCGTGCAATTGGATTTCTCGCACCATCCCGTCACTGACCAGCGATGCCCCGTGTTGTTGTCCGATTTGCGTGCGCATTGCGGTGCATGTGCTGTTATGACCTGATCACTCGATGTACGAATACGCAGCCTAGCGATCAGGTCTGAAGCCCCCCCCCCCCCCCCCTCCCCGTGTCTCTATTACTGCTCTGGAAGCAAGCCTTCTGGCACATACCACCGGCCCTGGTCACCAACTAACAGTAATCCGGAAGATGCCTGCGCTGGTGACTGCAGCACTTCAAAGCTCCGCCATTGGTGTACATTGTGGCTTCCATCAGACCATCAATGGTTGCTGGCCATCGGTGGGTGATTGACAACCAATCGTGTCCAGCTAAATAGGTTATTCTGGTGGTTGGGGCTGAGTCTGCTACGCTGCTGGTAAATGCATGCATACTAGACAGGAGCGGTTCTGTCCGGTATACAGGGATACTATGTTTGCACGCCACTCATGGGTGGGTGGACTGCAGCTGAGGCAGTGTGGGAGTGGTGGTGAGCAGTGCCGTGTGACTCTGCAACTCGCTAGCTTTATAGTTTATGTTCCTTTTATCCTTTTCTCACCCGTACCATTGTACAGATACCGTTAGAGAGCCGACGTGTAGTGGTAGCCCCCTGCACCGGGAGCGGGTGTCTTACCCAGGGAACAGGCCGGGAGGCTCAGCTTCTGCAGGTATAGGTGTCTGCCCGGCTGCACCGGGAGCGGGTGTCTTACCCAGGGAACAGGGCGGGAGGCTCAGCTTCTGCAGGTATAGGTGTCTGCCCGTCTGCACCGGGAGCGGGTGTCTTACCCAGGTAATAGGGCGGGAGGCTCAGCTTCTGCAGGTATAGGTGTCTGCCCGTCTGCACCGGGAGCGGGTGTCTTACCCAGGTAATAGGGCGGGAGGCTCAGCTTCTGCAGGTATAGGTGTCTGCCCGTCTGCACCGGGAGCGGGTGTCTTACCCAGGGAACAGGGCGGGAGGCTCAGCTTCTGCAGGTATAGGTGTCTGCCCGTCTGCACCAGGAGCGGGTGTCTTACCCAGGGAACAGGGCGGGAGGCTCAGCTTCTGCAGGTATAGGTGTCTGCCCGTCTGCACCAGGAGTGGGTGTCTTACCCAGGGAACAGGGCGGGAGGCTCAGCTTCTCCAGGTATATGTGTCCTGTGGCAGTGTGGATGACTGGCCGTCTGCACCAGGGGCTGCTGTGCCTGGGAGTAATAAATGTGTAGTAACGAGGCCTGGGACGCCACATTTACATATGAATACATCATTGCATAACACCATCCTGCTACGTAGCTGCATCCAGCCGGCACAATAGGGCTGATTGAAGGCGGAATTCACTTTGTAAAGAGTAAACTGCAGATGGTCAGCTGTGGGGTTGTACACTCAGCGCTATACAGCTATGTCACATACTGTATACAATTATGAGTGTGCTGTGTGCCAGGATGCAGATACGGGGCCTCAGTCTGCTGACGTGTCGGCTCTTATGTCAGTCTTCCACATATTACAGAGGAGCTGTGACCTCCCTGATCGGTATCGCAGGCTATACATAACGGACAGGTGGATGTTTCCGTCCCGACCGCCTGCATTTTATGTCTTTCTAGTACAAAGTATTAGAGACAGAGACCCGGGAAATGACTGCGCACCTCCTTATCATACGCCCCCGAGGGCTCCAGATTCACAGAGATCCGTCTATGTTGACCTTGTAGGATAGCGCTAATTAACTAAGTACCGTAACACTAATTATATATCAGGGTGTCATTCATTTCATTGAAAGAGTTCAGGCAGGGTAGGAATTTTAGGGGTCCTACAATTTATCAAAATGTTTTTACTAACCAATCAGCTCCTAGCTGTCATTTTTCAAAGTCAGCCTGTAACGTGTCAGGAGCTGATTGGCTGATACTTTATCACCGTGCTATTTAGCACTCTCCAAGGCTTCATAAATCTGGGCCTTAAGGGGGTCATTCCGACCTGATCGCACGCTAGGTTTTTTCGCTGCGGTGCGAGCAGGTAAAAAATCGGCAAAACTGCGTATGCACCGCAATGCGCAGGCGCATCGTACGGGTACAAAGCGGATCGTTGCTGAGCGATGCATTTAACGAAGAATCCATTCGCACAGCCGATCGCAGGGAGATTGACAGGAAGAAGGCGTTTGTGGGTGGCAACTGACCGTTTTCTGGGAGTGGTTGGAAAAACGCAGGCGTGTCCAAGCGTTTGCAGGGCGGGTGTCTGACGTCAATTCCGGTCCCGGACAGGCTGAAGTGATCGCAGCGGCTGAGTAAGTTCTGAGCTACTCAGAAACTGCACAAAATGTTTTTGTACCGCTCGGCTGCACAGGCGATCGCACACTTGCAAAGCGAAAATACACTCCCCTGTGGGCGGCGACTATGCGTCTGCACGGCTGCAAAATATATACCTGTGTATATATATAGATTGTAAGCTTGCGAGCAGGGCCCTCCTACCTCTGTCTGTCTGTTTTACCCAGTTTTGTTCTATCACTGTTGTTCTAATTGTAAAGCGCAACGGAATATGCTGCGCTATATAAGAAACTGTTAATAAATAAATGATATACTGCACGTTTGGTGACGGCTAGCAGTGATGGACCTCGTAGTGATTGCTGTTAAGGATTTGCGCTGTGGAAGAGGACACATCTCGCTGATGTTACAGCCTTTGCTGGTTTCAGCTGCAGCCTCGTCAACCTCAATTGCCCTAAAATGAGTCAATGGCGGAACAAGTGCCTCTCTGCGAGTGTACCCGCTCTGCCATTGCTGTGCACTAGAGACTCTGGCTGCAGGGAAATCACTTAAGCACCCATCCAGTTCCCCCGGGGGAAAGCAATTTGCAGCCACGATACGCTGCTGAAACGTTATCATCCGCAAACAATGCTAACGCTTTGTGGAATGGAAATGACCCGGGGCGCAGAACAAGTGCGGGATAATTGGGCGAATCAGGAGAGAAGGCCCCACCAGCACTATGTGTTATATAATAACTTTACAAGCATGATTATAAAGTGATATACTCATCATACTACCTGGCTAAATGGTACTATAACCAGGGGTATTCAACGTGTGTCCTTCCAGCTGCTTTGGAACTATACATGCCAGCATGCCCTACCACCGCTTTGTTATTAGGGCATTCTGTAGTTGTGATAGGGCATGCTGGGATGTGTAGTTCCACAGCAGTTGGAAGGATACACGTTGAATACCCCTGACATCTTAAAGATCATGCTGTATTTATTCATTTCTTTGTGCCCTTGGGTTAGTGCCAATAACAGGTCATGTTTTCTGGATTTCTGTAATCATGGACAGGTGTTAAACTATTTTGCTGCCCCACAGACAGAAATCCTGAAAACATGATGTGATGGTGGGGTACTTGAGCATTAGTACCATCACTGGCCTGTCACCTGAGGAGCCCCAGATCAGGGGGCGGAGCTGGGAGACTGCTCATCACTGGCCTGTCACCTGAGGAGCCCCAGATCAGGGGGTGGAGCTGGGAGACTGCTCATCACTGGCCTATCACCTGGGAGTCCCAGATCAGGGGGCGGAGCTGGGAGACTGCTCATCTCTGGCCTGTCACCTGGGAGCCCCAGATCAGGGGGTGGAGCTGGGAGACTGCTCATCTCTGGCCTGTCACCTGGGAGTCCCAGATCTGGGGGCGGAGCTGGGAGACTGCTCATCTCTGGCCTGTCACCTGGGAGCCCCAGATCTGGGGGCGGAGCTGGGAGACTGCTCAACTCTGGCCTGTCACCTGGGAGCCCCAGATCTGGGGGCGGAGCTGGGAGACTGCTCATCTCTGGCCTGTCACATGGGAGCCCCAGATCTGGGGGCGGAGCTGGGAGACTGCTCATCTCTGGCCTGTCACCTGCGGAGCCCCAGATCAGGGGGTGAAGCTGGGAGACTGCTCGTCTCTGGCCTGTCACCTGTGGAGCCCAAGATCATGGGGTGGAGCTGGGAGACTGCTCGTCTCTGACCTGTCACTTGCGAAGCCCCAGATCAGGGGGCGGAGCTGGGAGACTGCTCATCTCTGGCCTGTCACCTGCGGAGCCCCAGATCAGGGGGTGGAGCTGGGAGACTGCTCATCTCTGGCCTATCACCTGAGGAGCCCCAGATCAGGGGGCGGAGCTGGGAGACTGCTCATCTCTGGCCTGTCACCTGGGAGCCCCAGATCTGGGGGCGGAGCTGGGAGACTGCTCATCTCTGGCCTGTCACCTGGGAGCCCCAGATCTGGGGGCGGAGCTGGGAGACTGCTCATCTCTGGCCTGTCACCTGGGAGCCCCAGATCAGGGGGCGGAGCTGGGAGACTGCTCATATCTGGCCTGTCACCTGGGAGCCCCAGATCTGGGGGCGGAGCTGGGAGACTGCTCATCTCTGGCCTGTCACCTGGGAGTCCCAGATCAGGGGGCGGAGCTGGGAGACTGCTCATCTCTGGCCTGTCACCTGGGAGTCCCTGATCAGGGGGCGGAGCTGGGAGACTGCTCATCTCTGGCCATTCACCTGGGAGCCCCAGATCAGGGGGCGGAGCTGGTAGACTGCTCATCTCTGGCCTGTCACCAGGGAGCCCCAGATCAGGGGGCGGAGCTGGGAGACTGCTCATATCTGGCCTGTCAACTGAGGAGCCCCAGATCAGGGGGCGGAGCTGGGAGACTGCTTATATCTGGCCTGTCAACTGAGGAGCCCCAGATCAGGGGGTGGAGCTGGGAGACTGCCCATCACGGGCCTATCACCTGAGGAACCCCAGATCAGGGGGTGGAGCTGGGAGACTGCTCATCTCTGGCCTGTCACCTGAGGAGCCCCAGATCAGGGGGTGGAGCTGGGAGACTGCTCATCTCTGGCCTGTCACCTGAAGAGCCCCAGATCAGGGGGTGGAGCTGGGAGACTGCTCATCTCTGGCCTGTCACCTGAGGAGCCCCAGATCAGGGGGTGGAGCTGGGAGACTGCTCATCTCTGGCCTGTCACCTGGGAGCCCCAGATCAGGGGGCGGAGCTGGGAGACTGCTCATCTCTGGCCTGTCACCTGGGAGCCCCAGATCAGGGGGCGGAGCTGGGAGACTGCTCATCTCTGGCCTGTCACCTAGGAGCCCCAGATCAGGGGGTGGAGCTGGGAGACTGCCCATCACTGGCCTGTCACCTGGGAGACCCAGATCAGATGCATCTCAACTACATCTCCACTTGCCACTGAGGGCTGCATACGTAGGTGGTAACAGGGCATTAAAGCGTAAACGTAGCCCAGATACATCAAGAATGGTTCGTGCCAATTCTCTGTTCTGCCGATGACTGGCTCCGGTGATCGGCAAAATCCAGCAAGTTGGACAATCATGATTTGCTGATTCCGAGCTAAAAATGATTGGCGAGTCGGGGATCTTGTAATTTTTCGATCACCAATTGGTGAATGGGATCTCTGATTGGATTGACGTTAGGGGATTCTGCCGACTTATGTCTGGGCTGCATACCTTAGTGAGTGCCTGTCAAGGGCATGTAGACGGAATTATGGGCTATGTTGTGTGTTACCGGAGATCTGATTAATTTCAGATGGATCTCACACGCCGAGGTACAGGGCTGCTGCAAGTGTGCGCTGTTAGTGATGGTGTACATAGCGCACAACGCACCTCGTGCCTCCCTGTCCTGTGGGGGACAAACCCGTGCCTACCAAGCCCTACTATGAGCAGTTTGATGAGTCGGTATATACTTGTCCAGTGACCACGCAGCTGTGTTGGGGAATTGTACCTTGGTGCTGAGGACTATCCTGCAGAAATAATATGGTGTAATTGCACAGTTCATCCTATGGGGGGCGAGCTACAAACATGGTGCAAATAAATGACAATGAAGGTCATTCAGACTTGATCGTACGCTTAGTTTTTTCACTGCGATCAGGTCAGAACTACGCATGTGTATGCACCGCAATGCACAGGCGCGTCGTACGAGTGCAAAGCGGATCGTTGCTGAGCGATGGATTTAACGAAGAATCCATTCGCACAGCCGATCGCAAGGAGATTGACAGGAAGAGGGCGTTTGTGGGTGGCAACTGACCGTTTTCTGGGAGTCTTTAGAAGAACACAGGCGTGTCCAGGTGTTTGCAGGGCGGGTGTCTGACGTCAATTCCGGAACCCGGACAGGCTGAAGTGATCGCAGCGGCTGAGTAAGTTCTGGGCTACTCAGAAACTGCACAAAACTTTTTTGTACCGCTCGGCTGCACATGCGATCGCACACTTGCAAAGCGAAAATGCACTCCCCCATAGGCGGCGACTATCTGCTCGCAGCGCTGCAATAAAAACCTTAGCGAGCGATCAGGTCTGAATTAGGTCCGATGAAAGATACTTTACTCAGCTGTACTTGCTGCAAGCTCCAGAAGACTAATGTCATCTCTAGGTCGCAGCAGAGAGGAGGGGAGCAGCGTCCTAAAATCTCATTACTATATTATTGCCAAACACTATAGAGTGCCACTTCGCCACCAAGTAAAATATTTAATCATGTCAGCGCACATGCTATTTTAAGGCCCATGCTAATTTAACTAACTTAATCTCCGTCTGGTGGAGAGAGATTATTTTGAGCAGCAAAAACTGGGGCATAAAATTCATGTACTATACATTATTTGCAGACGTTGGGCTTCCGGTGCCCCCCGCAGAACAGGCGTCCTCGCAACCCTTTCCGACAGGTCACCTATTTCATGGCGGCAATTCCTGCATCCGAGGTATTATTCACCCCCCCGCTATAGGGTGAATGCTGTTATACAGCCTCACTCCCTGAGTGCACAAGGGCCGTCGTCCACGCTGATTTGTTTGTTGCTTTCAGTCCAGTTGGGATTTAGCCAATTAAAACAAATTTTCTCTGGAAAGCAGCTGTTCCGTGCGCTGTAGGAGACACCGGGCGTGGATACAGCCTCAGTTATGTCAAAAGTAAACAGTACAGATCATTTATGTTATTACTTTAACATCACAGTGTATCAGCATACACCCACAGTACTGACAGTATGGAGGGCGAAGTCATTCCACAAATGGGATACGTTGGCGGTTTGCTACAGCCGCCAGCCCAGTGCAGATGTCGCTGATTTTCCGATCAGTCTGCCTGACGTTTTAAAGGGGCAGTCATCTAAAAGGAAAAATGATTGCCCCTTTAAAACATCGTCCAGACTCTCTGGAAACTCACCGATGCCTGCACACTTACCCCTGACCTTCACACAGGGGACCGGAGGCTTTTCATCTGCTGTTCACTACAAGTCCCAGCATGGCCTACCAGCCAGAGAGGTGAACAAAGTCAATTTTATTGAACATAAAAATAAAAACATTGGTGGTCATTCCGAGTTGATCGCTCGCTAGCTGTTTTTAGCAGACGTGCAAACGCTAAGCCGCCGCCCACTGGGAGTGTATTTTAGCTTAGCAGAAGTGCGAATGAAAGGATCGCAGAGCGGCGGCAAAGTTTTTTTTGTTCAGTTTTAGAGTAGCTCTAAACCTACTCAGCGCTTGCGATGACTTCAGACTGTTCAGTTCCTGTTTTGACGTCACGAACACGACCTGCGTTCGCCCAGCCACACCTGCGTTTTTCCTGGCACGCCTGCGTTTTTTCAAACACTCCCTGAAAACGGTCAGTTGCCACCCAGAAACGCCCACTTCATGTCAATCACTCTGCGGCCAGCAGTGCGACTGAAAAGCTTCGCTAGACCTTGTGTGAAACTACATCGTTCGTTGTAATATTACATTGCGCGTGCGCATTGCGCCGCATACGCATGCGCAGAAGTGCCGTTTTTTGCCTCAACGCTGCGCAGCGAACGAATGCAGCTAGCGATCAACTCGGAATGACCACCATTATTATGAACAAACGTAAAATGAGGATGCAAAAAGCCACCCGTGGATCGTCGCTGTAAAGGATTGGCACCATTAGCACCTAGGAATTGTAGTCCGTAGGGATCACTAGCCAAAGCCCAAACTGATCCCTCTTACAGAAACAGACGTGTCCCAGATTTATAGCCTATTGGAGAACAATTCTTCAGATGCCATCTGCTGGAGAGTAGTGACTGGTATTGTCCTTTACCACTAATGAGCGCAACATGCGGAGGAGGATGGTGCAGTAATACACAGCCGCATTAATCAATATCAGTCCGTTCACCCACACGCCGCCATTAGTACTACAGATGTAAACAGAGGATAATCGCACCCTGGGGCTTGGGAATATTTACCACGTCACTTGCTCTTATAGCTTCTATGCAATGGAAGAGGTGAAGAAATGTGTTGTCGTTCCAATTCTCGCGTTTCTCCGCTGTGTAATAAAGCGGTTTCATCAGAGCAATAAGAAATCATTGGCCGGCATTTCCTATTAAGCAACTACCAAGCAATCAGATAATGTGATTAATTAATGTCCAGATCGTTCCGAAAGTGTTCCTTTTACAGGCAAGATGATAAATCAGTGTCGCGGATCATCACATGATGCATCGCATATTTCACTAAGCAATTAAAAAAATAAATATATATATATATATATATATAAAACTAGATTTAATTCAGTCTTAATAAGGACTAATTAAATGGTAACAACCGCAGCTGAGGGAGGCTATAGGTGGAATGTAAGGAAATATAACCAAATGTATCAAATATTGGGGAGAGATAAAGTTCAGACGTTGCCCTTGGCAACCAGTCAGCTTACAACTGTCATTCTACAGGCTGTGCTACATAAGTGATTGGTTGCTATGGGCAACGACTCTTTATCTCTCTCTCCAAGGCTTGGTACATCTCCCCCTAATATCTGACGTATCACTGCCCAGTCCTGTTAGACACCTGAGTCATTGTCATGAATACACGCTAAATATTCAGCCTATGGGCCGATTCATGTCTGTAAGTAAAGCAAATTATAAAGCACCTGGGCAAAATATGTGGGTGAGTGTTCTTCCTCAGGAGATTTATACTGTTGGAACTGCAGCATCGGCCGTTATAGATTTTACACTTTATCTGCGTCCACTTTATCTCTCTCCAAGGCTTAGTAGATAAGTCCCTGATTTACTTAGGACTACTTATTTAGGAAAAGGATTATTGTAATAATAATAATTATATGACAATAAGACAAGCGTTGGAGAACACAATACAATGGGCCGTGTCTTGTGTTCTTGTAGTTCTCCCAACATCTGGGGCACCACAGACGCACTGTAGCAGGTATACAGCAAAGAGCCGAATTCAGTTAGCTGCCATATTGCGATAATTTACACTGATTGCCGTTTCGCGGGTATGCGCGCTCACGCGATTCACCGTTTTCATAAGCAAATTAGCAAAAATTGGTGCAGAAAGTGAAAAATGGGTACATCTGTTCGTAGCCCCCCAAAAAGTTAAACTAACATCGGATAACAGTATAAATGTTTATTGTTGGTTATAATAGACGTATTTCTGCACCTAAATTGGGTCAAATGGATGTTCTATTCAATTTCAAATTTTTGTAAAAAAAAATTATAGAAAGCAAGTGTTTTTTTAGCAAAATAAGTGCTCTCATTAAATTTGGGGTACATAAAAATGGGTGTAAGTATATATTTGGTTCAGTTTAGGAAACTTTCAAAAAACGTGGATACAGACCGTTTACTCCCACCTGCAAGCCTAAAAACACTTGTCCCAGTTATAACGCAACCAATATACCTGTCCATACCTCGTACACCAATTTCCATTAATTTGCACTTTTTCACCCCAAAAATGACATGTCATTATTGGCCAAAGAAAAATAATTAAAAACATCCAAGTGCCTAATTAGTCATTCAGGGGGTTGTCCCAGGGGTTCAGAACCAAATCCCGACATTTTGTAACTTAAAATAGGGATTTTCCCCAAGTTTTATCACCTGCTCAGAGTTGGTGAATTGAAATTTACGGTAAAATGACCGCAAAACCATTTTCACGGATAACTGAATAGGCGCTTTTGCGAATTTACCACATTTGCGGTAAATTTGCATATTTTTTTTACTGTGAAAAATTGAATTTGGCCCAAAGACTGGTTGCTGATAAAATGGCCAGTATATAACAAAGTGTGACTGGAATGGTGGAATAGTTAAAATGGCGACCCAGTTAATATGCAGATTACAGGGATTGACGTATTAATGCAAAGAGTGGGGGCAAGGGTCCGTTTCCCCCCCCCCCCCCCCCATATCCCACGTTAGTTTGTGTGGTTCCTGTGTACGGCGTCACACTCAGGGTATCGCTGAAGCCTATCTTACAACTGTCTTTCCTATAGGGGAGGAAAAATTATTTGTATTTTTAGAGGTCCTTTAACTTTGGTTGAAATTGAAATTTTAGTCGCTGAATTTTATTGCATTTGGTGGTTGCTAGGCAACTGACTGTCAATCATTATATAGAGAAGATGATGTTAAGTTGGATTTTGGAAACCTTTTTTTCCAAAATCACTAATCCTTAATTATAAGAAAAAGTGCGGCCAGGAAAAGTGGAGAATTAGGTCTGTATTCTTGGCAGTCGGTACGCAGTACTGCCGGGCCGACCACCTTGCAGCCACTGTGTACGCCTGTCCTGCCCCTCTCCTGTCCAGTCAGTCAGGTCTCCCTCCGGTGGCGGCATGTATCACAATCAGGCGCCGGTTCGTGAGCCAATCAGAGCTTGCGGACCGGCAGCCAATCAGGAGCCGCCGCTGCCGGGCCACGAGCTCTGATTGGTTCACGAACCGGCGCCTGATTTGAGGTACATGCCACCTCTGCCGCAGGAGACCGGACTGAGGACAGGAGAGGTGTGCACTGCGCTCTCCTCTCCCCGGACACAGTGACACTGCAGAGCTGGCCACAGGCAGCAGCAGCGGTGAGTTGCACTGCTGGGGGGCATATGAGTATCTGGCACTGTTGGGGGGGCATATGTGTATCTGGCACTATTGGGGGTGCATATGTGTATCTGGCACTGTGGGGGCATATGTGTATCTGGCACTGTGGGGGCATATGTGTATCTGGCACTATTGGGGGTGCATATGTGTATCTGGCACTGTGGGGGCATATCTGGCACTGTGGTGGCACATCTAGCACTGTGGGGGCATATGTGTATCTGGCACTGTGGGGGCATATGTGTATCTGGCTCTGTGAGGGCATATCTGGCACTGTGGGGGCATTTCTGGCAACTTGGGGACATATGTGTATCTGGCACTGTGGGGGCATGTGTGTATCTGGCACTGTGGGGACATATTTGTATCTGGCACTGTGGGGGCATATCTGGCACCTTGGGGGCATATGTGTATCTGGCACTGTGGGGGCATAACTGGCACCGTTGGGGCATATGTGTTTCTGGCACTGTGGGGGCATATGTGTATCTGGCAGGAGACTGGACTGAGGGCAGGACAGGAGAGGTGTGCACTGCGCTCTCCTCTCCCCGGACACAGTGACACTGCAGAGCTGGCCACAGGCAGCAGCAGCAGTGAGTTGCACTGCTGGGGGCATATGTGTATCTGGCACTATTGGGGGGGGGGGCATATGTGTATCTGGCACTGTGGGGCTATATCTGGCACTGTGGGGCATATGTGTATCTGGCACTGTGGGGGCATATCTGGCACTAGTGGCATATCTAGCACTGTGGGGGCATATGTGTATCTGGCACTGTGGGGGCATATTTGTATCTGGCACTGTGGGGGCATATGTGTATCTGGCACTGTGGGGGCATATTTGTATCTGGCACTGCTGGGGGCATATGTGTTTCTGGTACTATTGGGGGCATATATGTATCTGGCACTGCACTACTGGAGGCATATGTTTATCTGGTACTATTGGGGGCATATATGTATCTGGCACTGCACTACTGGAGGCATATGTTTATCTGGCACTATTGGGGGCATATATGTATCTGGCACCACTACTGGAGGCATATGTTTATCTGGTACTATTGGGGGCATATATGTATCTGGCACTGCACTACTGGAGGCATATGTTTATCTGGCACTATTGGGGGCATATATGTATCTGGCACTGCACTACTGGAGGCATATGTTTATCTGGTACTATTGGGGGCATATATGTATCTGGCACTGCACTACTGGAGGCATATGTTTATCTGGCACTATTGGGGGCATATATGTATCTGGCACCAGTACTGGAGGCATATGTTTATCTGGTACTATTGGGGGCATATATGTATCTGGCACTGCACTACTGGAGGCATATGTTTATCTGGTACTATTGGGGGCATATATGTATCTGGCACTGCACTACTGGGGGCATATGTGTATCTGGCACTGTGGGGGCACCTGTGTATCTGGCACTTTGGGGGCATATGTGTATCTGGCACTATTGGGGGCATATGTGTATCTGGCACTGCATTATTGGGGTCATATGTGTATCACGCCCCCCGCCCATATGTGTATCACGCCCCCATTTTCATTGGCTACGGCCCATGTAACCACACCCATTTTTTGGTGGGTGCACACAGTGCCACTAAGACATTTTTTCTACTTGCACCACTGCCTGCGCTGACCCCTAGCTACACGGTGAGAGCAGATTACACAAAATAATGTCATACAATAGAGGTTCCCAGGGGAAATGTAAGCTGTGATCTTGTGGTGGACTACAGTCTGTGAGTGTATGGATATACATATCGTAGCCCTGAAGAAGATGCTGGTGCATTGAAACGTTGGCATAACACAGGCTTGTGTATGTGTCCTTCTTTCCTGAGTGCCGCCGTACATCAATGTTGTTATATATGTATATATTTTATTTATGCCTTTCTGATACTTGTTGGGTTAGAGTTAGGCTACACCTCCAAAAGGGCATGTATTCACTTATATCTGGTGTTAGGGACCGGCAGCTGTGTCACTCTCCTGATGGCGCACGTGTCTGGTGTCAGGGACCGGAAGCTGCGTCACTCTCCTGATTGTGCGCTTGTGGTGTTAGGGACCGGCAGCTGCGACAGTCTCCTGATTGTGCACGTGTCTGGTGTCAGCGACCGGCAGCTGCATCACTCTCCTGATTGTGCGCTTGTGGTGTTAGGGATCGGCAGCTGTGACAGTCTCCTGATTGTGCACGTGTCTGGTGTCAGCGACCGGCAGCTGCGGCACTCTTCTGATTCTGCGTGTTTCTGGTGTTACGGACCGGCAGCTGCAGCACTATCCTGATTGTACACTTGTGATGTTAGGGACCGGCAGCTACGTCACTCTCCTGATTGTGCGGGGATGTGTGGCTGTCAGTGAGGCGGGGATGTGCTGTCAGTGAGGCGGGGATGTGCTGCTGTCAGTGAGGCGGGGATGTGCTGCTGTCAGTGAGGCGGGGATGTGCTGCTGTCAGTGAGGCGGGGATGTGCTGCTGTCAGTGAGGCGGGGATGTGCTGCTGTCAGTGAGGCGGGGATGTGCTGCTGTCAGTGAGGCGGGGATGTGCCGCTGTCAGTGAGGCGGGTGCTGCTGTCAGTGAGGCGGGGATGTGTTGCTGTCCGTGAGGCGGGGATGTGTTAGGGACCGGCAGCTGCATCACTCTCCTGATTGTGCGTGTCTGGTGTTAGAGACCGTCAGCTGCGGCACTCTTCTGATTCTGTGTGTGTCTGGTGTTACGGACCGGCAGCTGCAGCACTATCCTGATTGTACGGGGATGTGTTGCTGTCCGTGAGCCGGGGATGTGTTGTCAGTGAGGCAGTGATGCGCTGCTGTCAGTGAGGTGGGGATGTGCTGCTGTCAGTGAGGCGGGGATGTGCTGTCAGTGAGGCAGTGATGCGCTGCTGTCAGTGAGGTGGGGATGTGCTGCTGTCAGTGAGGTGGGGATGTGCTGTCAGTGAGGCAGTGATGCGCTGCTGTCAGTGAGGCGGGGATGTGCCGCTGTCAGTGAGGTGGGGATGTGCCGCTGTCAGTGAGGCGGGCATTTGCCGCTGTCAGTGAGGCGGGGATGTGTCGCTGTCAGTGAGGCGGGGATTTGCCGCTGTCAGTGAGGCGGGGTTGAGGCAGGGATGTGTTGCTGTCAGAGAGGCGGGCATTTGCCGCTGTCAGAGAGGCGGGCATTTGCCGCTGTCAGTGAGGCGGGGATGTGTCGCTGTCAGTAAGGCGGGGATTTGCCGCTGTCAGTGAGGCGGGGGTGAGGCGGGGATGTGTCGCTGTCAGTGAGGCGGGGATTTGCCGCTGTCAGTGAGGCGGGGATGTGTCGCTGTCAGTGAGGCGGGGGTGAGGCGGGGATGTGCTGCGTTTCTGTGAGTAGTGTCTCAGTGAATGATACTATTGTCGGCACTTGTGGAGTGATACAGCTGTGCCTGTGTGAGGAGGCTTTGGTGACAGTGGGAAGTAGATTAGGCGTGCGGCTACATTGGGAGGTGTGTGGTCATTGGGAAATAATGCACGATCATGTGATCTAGTGTGTCCAATCATGTTCATGGGATTTTTGTCATTATACCATTTTATAGGGTTGGGGCTGCGTTACCAGCGGCCGGGATCACGGATCCCCATTTTATAAATGATAGAGATATACAATAGGGTCTAACCCTCGGAACTCAGCCACCTGCGGAGCCTGAGGTACAGTTTGTGATCACGCCATTTACATAAAGAAATCAGACATGCTCTGCACTCACCTAATTACACTGTAACCTGTATTCATTACACATATATGTGCGCAGCGCAGAACAATGCAGCCCAGGCCGAGGGTGAGGGGCACAAGTGGAGTCGATTTGTCACCGTCCCTTTGTCTTATTTTTATCCATAGATGCAGGAAAGTGCGTAACGTGCGGATGGAGGCGGCAGAAGTGGGAAATGATCACAATTTCATGAGCTTTATTCATATGTATGAAAGGTTTTCATGGTGTGAGCAGAGCAGGAGTACGGTATACAGAGCGTGTATATAGTCATTCTCAGCGCTCAGGAGTACAGTATACAGAGCGTGTATATAGTCATTCTCAGCGCTCAGGAGTACAGTATACAGAGCGTGTATATAGTCATTCTCAGCGCTCAGGAGTACAGTATACAGAGCGTGTATATAGTCATTCTCAGCGCTCAGGAGTACGGTATACAGAGCGTGTATATAGTCATTCTCAGCGCTCAGGAGTACAGTATACAGAGCGTGTATATAGTCATTCTCAGCGCTCAGGAGTACAGTATACAGAGCGTGTATATAGTCATTCTCAGCGCTCAGGAGTACAGTATACAGAGCGTGTATATAGTCATTCTCAGCGCTCAGGAGTACAGTATACAGAGCGTGTATATAGTCATTCTCAGCGCTCAGGAGTACAGTATACTCCTGTGCTCAGGAGTACAGTATACAGAGCGTGTATATAGTCATTCTCAGCGCTCAGGAGTACAGTATACAGAGCGTGTATATAGTCATTCTCAGCGCTCAGGAGTACGGTATACAGAGCGTGTATATAGTCATTCTCAGCGCTCAGGAGTACAGTATACAGAGCGTGTATATAGTCATTCTCAGTGCTCAGGAGTACAGTATACAGAGCGTGTATATAGTCATTCTCAGCGCTCAGGAGTACGGTATACAGAGCGTGTATATAGTCATTCTCAGCGCTCAGGAGTACAGTATACAGAGCGTGTATATAGTCATTCTCAGCGCTCAGGAGTACGGTATACAGAGAGTGTATATAGTCATTCTCAGCGCTCAGGAGTACAGTATACAGAGCCTGTATATAGTCATTCTCAGCGCTCAGGAGTACAGTATACAGAGCGTGTATATAGTCATTCTCAGTGCTCAGGAGTACAGTATACAGAGCGTGTATATAGTCCTCAGCGCTCAGGAGTACAGTATACAGAGCGTGTATATAGTCATTCTCAGTGCTCAGGAGTACAGTATACAGAGCGTGTATATAGTCATTCTCAGTGCTCAGGAGTACAGTATACAGAGCGTGTATATAGTCATTCTCAGCGCTCAGGAGTACAGTATACAGAGCGTGTATATAGTCATTCTCAGCGCTCAGGAGCACAGTATACAGAGCGTGTATATAGTCATTCTCAGTGCTCAGGAGTACAGTATACAGAGCCTGTATATAGTCATTCTCAGTGCTCAGGAGTACAGTATACAGAGCGTGTATATAGTCCTCAGCGCTCAGGAGCACAGTATACAGAGCGTGTATATAGTCCTCAGCGCTCAGGAGTACAGTATACAGAGCGTGTATATAGTCCTCAGCGCTCAGGAGCACAGTATACAGAGCGTGTATATAGTCCTCAGCGCTCAGGAGTACAGTATACAGAGCGTGTATATAGTCATTCTCAGCGCTCAGGAGTACAGTATACAGAGCGTGTATATAGTCCTCAGCGCTCAGGAGTACAGTATACAGAGCGTGTATATAGTCATTCTCAGTGCTCAGGAGCACAGTATACAGAGCGTGTATATAGTCATTCTCAGCGCTCAGGAGTACAGTATACAGAGCGTGTATATAGTCATTCTCAGCGCTCAGGAGTACAGTATACAGAGCGTGTATATAGTCATTCTCAGCGCTCAGGAGTACAGTATACAGAGCGTGTATATAGTCCTCAGCGCTCAGGAGTACAGTATACAGAGCGTGTATATAGTCATTCTCAGTGCTCAGGAGCACAGTATACAGAGCGTGTATATAGTCATTCTCAGCGCTCAGGAGTACAGTATACAGAGCGTGTATATAGTCCTCAGCGCTCAGGAGTACAGTATACAGAGCGTGTATATAGTCATTGTCAGCGCTCAGGAGTACAGTATACAGAGCGTGTATATAGTCATTCTCAGCGCTCAGGAGCACAGTATACAGAGCGTGTATATAGTCATTCTCAGCGCTCAGGAGTACAGTATACAGAGCGTGTATATAGTCATTCTCAGTGCTCAGGAGTACAGTATACAGAGCGTGTATATAGTCCTCAGCGCTCAGGAGTACAGTATACAGAGCCTGTATATAGTCATTCTCAGCGCTCAGGAGCACAGTATACAGAGCGTGTATATAGTCATTCTCAGCGCTCAGGAGCACAGTATACAGAGCGTGTATATAGTCATTCTCAGCGCTCAGGAGTACAGTATACAGAGCGTGTATATAGTCATTCTCAGCGCTCAGGAGCACAGTATACAGAGCGTGTATATAGTCATTCTCAGCGCTCAGGAGCACAGTATACAGAGCGTGTATATAGTAATTCTCAGCGCTCAGGAGCACAGTATACAGAGCGTGTATATAGTCATTCTCAGCGCTCAGGAGTACAGTATACAGAGCGTGTATATAGTCATTCTCAGCGCTCAGGAGTACAGTATACAGAGCGTGTATATAGTCATTCTCAGCGCTCAGGAGCACAGTATACAGAGCGTGTATATAGTCATTCTCAGTGCTCAGGAGTACAGTATACAGAGCCTGTATATAGTCATTCTCAGTGCTCAGGAGTACAGTATACAGAGCGTGTATATAGTCCTCAGCGCTCAGGAGCACAGTATACAGAGCGTGTATATAGTCCTCAGCGCTCAGGAGTACAGTATACAGAGCGTGTATATAGTCCTCAGCGCTCAGGAGCACAGTATACAGAGCGTGTATATAGTCCTCAGCGCTCAGGAGTACAGTATACAGAGCGTGTATATAGTCATTCTCAGCGCTCAGGAGTACAGTATACAGAGCGTGTATATAGTCCTCAGCGCTCAGGAGTACAGTATACAGAGCGTGTATATAGTCATTCTCAGTGCTCAGGAGCACAGTATACAGAGCGTGTATATAGTCATTCTCAGCGCTCAGGAGTACAGTATACAGAGCGTGTATATAGTCATTCTCAGCGCTCAGGAGTACAGTATACAGAGCGTGTATATAGTCATTCTCAGCGCTCAGGAGTACAGTATACAGAGCGTGTATATAGTCCTCAGCGCTCAGGAGTACAGTATACAGAGCGTGTATATAGTCATTCTCAGTGCTCAGGAGCACAGTATACAGAGCGTGTATATAGTCATTCTCAGCGCTCAGGAGTACAGTATACAGAGCGTGTATATAGTCCTCAGCGCTCAGGAGTACAGTATACAGAGCGTGTATATAGTCATTGTCAGCGCTCAGGAGTACAGTATACAGAGCGTGTATATAGTCATTCTCAGCGCTCAGGAGCACAGTATACAGAGCGTGTATATAGTCATTCTCAGCGCTCAGGAGTACAGTATACAGAGCGTGTATATAGTCATTCTCAGTGCTCAGGAGTACAGTATACAGAGCGTGTATATAGTCCTCAGCGCTCAGGAGTACAGTATACAGAGCGTGTATATAGTCATTCTCAGCGCTCAGGAGCACAGTATACAGAGCGTGTATATAGTCATTCTCAGCGCTCAGGAGTACAGTATACAGAGCGTGTATATAGTCATTCTCAGCGCTCAGGAGTACAGTATACAGAGCGTGTATATAGTCATTCTCAGCGCTCAGGAGCACAGTATACAGAGCGTGTATATAGTCATTCTCAGCGCTCAGGAGTACAGTATACAGAGCGTGTATATAGTCATTCTCAGCGCTCAGGAGCACAGTATACAGAGCGTGTATATAGTCATTCTCAGCGCTCAGGAGCACAGTATACAGAGCGTGTATATAGTAATTCTCAGCGCTCAGGAGCACAGTATACAGAGCGTGTATATAGTCATTCTCAGCGCTCAGGAGTACAGTATACAGAGCGTGTATATAGTCATTCTCAGCGCTCAGGGGCACAGTATACAGAGCGTGTATATAGTCATTCTCAGCGCTCAGGAGTACAGTATACAGAGCGTGTATATAGTCATTCTCAGCGCTCAGGAGCACAGTATACAGAGCGTGTATATAGTCATTCTCAGCGCTCAGGAGTACAGTATACAGAGCGTGTATATAGTCATTCTCAGCGCTCAGGAGCACAGTATACAGAGCGTGTATATAGTCATTCTCAGCGCTCAGGAGCACAGTATACAGAGCGTGTATATAGTCATTCTCAGTGCTCAGGAGCACAGTATACAGAGCGTGTATATAGTCATTCTCAGCGCTCAGGAGCACAGTATACAGAGCGTGTATATAGTCATTCTCAGCGCTCAGGAGTACAGTATACAGAGCGTGTATATAGTCATTGTCCGTGCGATGCCAGAATCACACAACGAGACTTCTCCAAGATAATAACATCCTGGAGACAAGACATTCTGTGCTGCTGTCAGTTCCCCGGAGGTTTACACAGAATTCCACACATTTGGCAGCTTTTCCAGGTCGTCCTATACTCGGAGCTGTTCTCTGAGGAGGTATGGAACCTAACGCCGGCCACGCTCTCTAACAGAGAGGCGCCCTGATCCCATGTGTGCCGGGGCCTGATCCCATGTGTGCCGGGGCCTGATCCCATGTGTGCCGGGGCCTGATCCCCCTGTATGTGTTCCGGGGCCTGATCCCATGTGTGCCGGGGCCTGATCCCATGTGTGCCGGGGCCTGATCCCATGTGTGCCGGGGCCTGATCCCATGTGTGCCGGGGCCTGATCCCATGTGTGCCGGGGCCTGATCCCATGTGTGCCGGGGCCTGATCCCATGTGTTCCGGAGCCTGATCCCCCTGTATGTGTGCCGGGGCCTGATCCCCCTGTATGTGTTCCGGGGCCTGATCCCCCTGTATGTGTTCCGGGGCCTGATCCCCCTGTATGTGTTCCGGGGCCTGATCACTCTGCAGGTGTTCCGGGGCCTGATCCCCCTGTATGTGTTCCGGGGCCTGATCACTCTGCAGGTGTTCCGGGGCCTGATCCCCCTGTATGTGTTCCGGGGCCTGATCCCCCTGTATGTGTTCCGGGGCCTGATCCCCCTGTATGTGTGCCGGGGCCTGATCCCCCTGTATGTGTGCCGGGGCCTGATCACTCTGCATGTGTTCCGGGGCCTGATTACTCTGCATGTGTTCCAGGGCCTGATCCCCCTGTATGTATTCCGGGGCCTGATCCCCCTGTATGTGTTCCGGGGCCTGATCCCCCTGTATGTGTTCCGGGGCCTGATCCCCCTGCATGTGTTCCGGGGCCTGATCCCCCTGTATGTGTGCCGGGGCCTGATCCCCCTGTATGTGTGCCGGGGCCTGATCCCCCTGTATGTGTGCCGGGGCCTGATCCCCCTGTATGTGTGCCGGGGCCTGATCCCCCTGTATGTGTGCCGGGGCCTGATTACTCTGCATGTGTTCCGGGGCCTGATCCCCCTGTATGTGTTCTGGGGCCTGATCCCCCTGTATGTGTTCTGGGGCCTGATCACTCTGCATGTGTTCCGGGGCCTGATTACTCTGCATGTGTTCCAGGGCCTGATCCCCCTGTATGTGTGCCGGGGCCTGATCCCCGTGTATGTGTTCCGGGGCCTGATCACTCTGCATGTGTTCCGGGGCCTGATCACTCTGCATGTGTTCCGGGGCCTGATTACTCTGCATGTGTTCCGGGGCCTGATCCCCCTGCATGTGTTCCGGGGCCTGATCCCCCTGTATGTGTTCCGGGGCCTGATCCCCCTGTATGTGTGCCGGGGCCTGATCCCCCTGTATGTGTGCCGGGGCCTGATCACTCTGCATGTGTTCTGGGGCCTGATCACCCTGCATGTGTTCCGGGGCCTGATCCCCCTGTATGTGTGCCGGGGCCTGATCACTCTGCATGTGTTCCGGGGCCTGATTACTCTGCATGTGTTCCGGGGCCTGATCCCCCTGTATGTGTGCCGGGGCCTGATCACTCTGCATGTGTTCCGGGGCCTGATCACTCTGCATGTGTGCCGGGGCCTGATCACTCTGCATGTGTTCCGGGGCCTGATTACTCTGCATGTGTTCCGGGGCCTGATCCCCCTGTATGTGTTCCGGGGCCTGATCCCCCTGTATGTGTGCCGGGGCCTGATCCCCCTGTATGTGTGCCGGGGCCTGATCACTCTGCATGTGTTCCGGGGCCTGATCACTCTGCATGTGTTCCGGGGCCTGATCCCCCTGTATGTGTGCCGGGGCCTGATCACTCTGCATGTGTTCCGGGGCCTGATTACTCTGCATGTGTTCCGGGGCCTGATCCCCCTGTATGTGTGCCGGGGCCTGATCACTCTGCATGTGTTCCGGGGCCTGATCACTCTGCATGTGTGCCGGGGCCTGATCACTCTGCATGTGTTCCGGGGCCTGATTACTCTGCATGTGTTCCGGGGCCTGATCCCCCTGTATGTGTGCCGGGGCCTGATCACTCTGCATGTGTTCCGGGGCCTGATCCCCCTGTATGTGTTCCGGGGCCTGATCCCCCTGTATGTGTGCCGGGGCCTGTGCGGTTTGACAGATCACTGTTTGTAGTAAGGACAGTATTCCCCCTGGAGAAGGCCACGAGCCTGGCTGCCGGCTGCAGCACGCACTGGGGATTGCTGTGGGCCGTGGGAGCAGTCGACCCTTCACCCTCTGACCCTGAATTGCAGAGAAGATTGATGAGCCGCAGCAGCTTTGTTTAAATCTCTTCTCCTCAGGGAGACGGAGTAATTACCCACAGCCTCTGCCGTCTCTCCATTCACCAGCAGCTCTAATCCATATTCATGTGTTACGCCTGAATCCACCGGGGTGGGTGTCACGGTTCGCACTGTTTGGTGGTTTTGCGATTGGCGCTGTGCCCTGCGTTCGCTCTGTGAGGGGTCCCAGGTGAGGTTAGGTCAGGTAACGTTACATCATTAGCTGCAGTGTCGGATATATTCCAGGCTCTGGTCACCGTAGTGCGGTATTCATCATCGTTATCGAGAAAAGGGCGGGATGGCTTATACCTCATGTGAATATCGTAGGGCTAATTCCGGGTCAGACGCAGCGGTGATATCGGACGCAGTGGATTCTTTTCTGCGCATGCATCTAGGTGACATTGTGCATGCGTCCGGTCAGTGGGGGTCATTCAGACCTAATCGCTCGCTAGCGTTTTTTGCAGCGCTGCGATCAGGTCAGAACTACGCATGCGTATGCACCGCAATGAGCTGGCGCGTCGCATAGGTACAAAGCGTATCGTTGCTGTGCGATGGGTTTGCAGGGTGGGTGTCTGACGTCAATTCCGGTCCCGGACAGGCTGATGTGATCGCAGCGGCTGAGTAAGTTCTGGGCAACTCAGAAACTGCACAAAACTTTTTTGTACCGCTCGGCTACACATGCGATCGCACACTTGCACAGCTAAAATACACTCCCCTATAGGCGGCGACTATCTGATCGCAGCGCTGCAAAAAATAGCTAGCGAGCAATCAGGTCTGAATTAGGACCAGTGTACGCACAGACTGAGGTGCGCGGGAGATGCTTGCTCTCAGAAATGATTGCCGATGTATTGGATGTTCCCAGGCGGTGGCTAAGTGGGCACACGGAGATGGGAGTGTCGCGGCGTGACGCTGATAGTGGTTGTTGACTGAGACGCAGAATCGCTCACACAGGAGGCCACAGTGAGACGGAGAATCTGCACCTGGCATAGCGCTGGTGACCGATGGTAGCGTCTAAAGATGCACAAATCTGTATTACGGCGTCTACAGGCGCTGAGAGTGGGCGTCTCTGGCCTGGCGCACGCTGTACACCAGGAGAGAAAGTCTCAGATGGGCGACATACCGTCTCCGTGTCAGGCCCCGTGTGCTTAGGTCAACATCAATAGGAAAGACATTAAAGCCAGACTCGCACCTCCTGCCACATTCCGCAACCCAGCGTCTCTCTGCCATGACGGATACCCCCGGCGTCTCTCTGCCATGACGGATAACACCGGCGTCTCTCTGCCATGACGGATAACCCCCGGCGTCTCTCTGCCATGACGGATAACTCCGGTGCTGGTCTGCCATGATGGATAACCCCCGGCGTCTCTCTGCCATGATGGATAACCCCCGGCGTCTCTCTGCCATGACGGATAATCCCCGGTGCCTCTCTTCCATGATGGATAACCCCCGGCGTCTCTCTGCCATGACGGATAACCCCCGGCATCTCTCTGCCATGATGGATAACCCCCGGTGCCTCTCTGCCATGATGGATAACCCCCGGCGTCTCTCTGCCATGACGGATAACCCCGGTGCCTCTCTGCCATGACTGATAACCCCGGTGCCTCTCTGCCATAACGGATAACCCCGGTGCCTCTCTGCCATGACGGATAACCCCGGCATCTCTCTGCCATGACGGATAACCCCGGCATCTCTCTGCCATGACGGATAACACCGGCGTCTCTCTGCCATGACGGATAACCCCCGGTGCCTCTCTGCCTTGATGGATAACCCCGGCATCTCTCTGCCATGACTGATAACCCCCGGCATCTCTCTGCCATGACGGATAACACCGGCGTCTCTCTACCATGACAGATAACCCCGGCGTCTCTCTGCCATGACGGATAACCCCGGCGTCTCTCTGCCATGACGGATAACCCCCGGCGTCTCTCTACCATGACGGATAACCCCCGGCGCCTCTCTGCCATGATGGATAACCCCCGGCGTCTCTCTGCCATGACGGATAACCCCCGGTGCCTCTCTGCCATGACGGATAACCCCGGCATCTCTCTGCCATGACGGATAACCCCGGTGCCTCTCTGCCATGACGGATAACCCCGGTGCCTCTCTGCCATGACGGATAACCCCGGTGCCTCTCTGCCATGACGAATAACCCCGGTGCCTCTCTGCCATGACGGATAACCCCGGTGCCTCTCTGCCATGACGGATAACCCCGGTGCCTCTCTGCCATGACGGATAACCCCCGGCGTCTCTCTGCCATGACGGATAACCCCCGGCGTCTCTCTGCCATGACGGATATCCCCGGCGTCTCTCTGCCATGACGGATAGCCCCCGGCGTCTCTCTGCCATGATGGATAACCCCGGCATCTCTCTGCCATGACAGATAAACCCGGCGTCTCTCGGCCGTGACGGATGGACCAAAGAAGCAAGCGTCTGACCTGGAAGTACAGCGTGTGTGTTTGTATGTATATTGGATGGGGTGTTCCCCAGACCCGGTCTTCGTGTCCTCCTCACACCCCAGACACCAGAGATATCCCTGCTAGGTGCAGATGGGTACATAAAACTGACTGACGTAATAAGTAAGCCCCTTGTCCTCATACATGGATAATCCTGGGTACCTGGCCTGCGCATGGCTCCTGCATTGTCAGTAATAAGCCTGTACAGCGGCACACGCCAAGGAGCTGCTACAGAAAGGAAAAACTTATTTCAATAACTTGTTCACGGCCTAGATAGGAAAGAATCGTTCTCACAATGCGCTGGGCTGGGGCTCTGACAGTCATTGCCGGCGAACGCTCTGTAATTACCCACAACCTTTCATTTCTTCAGTCTGGAAATAGAGCATCACTGTAACCTGCAATTTACAGCGGTGCAATAGAAGCTGAGCTCCATCGGGAGCAAAGGGGCTCAGATCGCCTGATGTGGAAAGCACAGTTATAGGGTTCAGCCGCCATACGTCTCATTCTGGTTATTTACACACCCGGTGCAGGATACAGGAGCTACTTGCGGAATATTCCGGTACAATACACACCTAATCAGTAAATACATATAATACAAATACAATATAAAACCTGTAACCAATATAGGTGGTCATTCTGAGTTGTTCGCTCGTTGCAGATTTTCGCTATACAGCGATCAGGCAAAAATCGGCATTTCTGCGCATGCGCATGGGCCGCAGTGCGCACGCGCAAAGTACTTTTACTCAAAACTATGCAGTTTTACACAAGGCAGAGCGGCGCTTTTCAGTCGCACTGCTGATCGGTGAGTGATTGACAGGAAAGGGACGTTTGTGGGAGGTAACTGAGCGTTTTCCGGGAGTGTGCTAAAAAACGCAGGCGTGTCAGGTAAAAACGCAGGCGTGCCGGGAGAAATGGGGGAGTGGCTGGCCGAACGCAGGGCGTGTTTGGGACGTCAAACCAGGAACCAAACAGTCTGCAGTGATCGCAATCTAGGAGTAGGTCTGGAGCTACTCAGAAACTGCAGGGAAATATTTAATAGTAGAACTGCTAACCTTTCGTTCGCTATTCTGCTAAGCTAAGATACACTCCCAGAGGGCGGCGGCCTAGAGTGTGCAATGCTGCTAAAAGCAGCTAGCGAGCAAACAACTCGGAATGAGGGCCATAGGGGGTGATTCCGAGTTATTCGCTCGCTAGCTGCTTTTAGCAGCATTGCACACGCTAAGCCGCCGCCCTCTGGGAGTGTATCTTAGCTTAGCAGAATTGCAAACGAAAGATTCGCTAATTTTCTCGTAACGATTACCCGGCAGTTTCTGAGTAGCTCCAGACTTACTCTGCCATTGCGACCAGCTCAGTCCTTTTCTTTCCTGGTTTGACGTCACAAACACGCCCTGCGTTCGCCCAGACACTCCCCCGTTTCTCCAGCCACTCCCGTATTTTTCCCTGAAACGCCTGCGTTTTTCCGCACACTCCCAGAAAACGGCCAGTTTCCGCCTAGAAACATCCACTTCCTGTCAATCACACTACAATCAGCAGAACGATGAAAAAACTTTGTTACGCCATGAGTAAAATACCAAACTTTTGTGCTAATTTACTTGTCGCAGGCGCCCTGCGTACATTGCGCATGCGCAGCTTGCGACTAATCGCTCCGTAGCGGAAAAAAATAACGAGCGAACAACTCGGAATGACCCCCATAGTCGGTTAATAGAACGAAATATAGAGGGTTACACAACATGTAAGCTCTTGAGATCAGGGAAGTGTGTATGCCGTGGTGTCTTGCAGAGTTTATTATAATTATTCTGATTAGCAGTACTTAGTACTATTGAGTGTGCATCTGCATTTTTTTTCTGTGTGGAACTACAAGTCTCAGCGTGATAGCACCTCTTTCCATGTTTGAAATTAGGGTGTGTGGCCCAAATCTTCAGTCTCAGTCTTCAGTCTCCGATATCAGCGCGTTCCCGTGTTATCCTTATTATGACAAAATACTGCTTTCCTAATCTGTTTCCTGTACATGACACACACGTAGAACCACAAGCGTTAGCTCATGTGCCCACATCCCCTGCTCTCCCGCACTTGGAGCAGACCTGTCATGTCACGGAGGTACGCAGAACGCCCGTCCCTGCCGCCCTCTCAGGAGGATGTGGGTTTCCATTTATACACTTGGCAATGAGATCTTACCCCAGCGACGGGGCTGGCAGGAGAACTGCGCTGGCACAGTATGATCTGCTTCAGATACAATGACACTTATTCATGTAGAAGTGAGGAAACAAATATCTGTAGCAGCCAATCAGGGAACGGGCTCAGGGACATGAATATTAGACCATAATGTATGTTCCTATGTAGGCATAGATAAATCCACATGGCCGCCTATGGTAGCCTGTCCCGCTCATCGAGCAAGGAATGGGCCCAAAACACAGAAGAGTTACCTGCCATCAGATTGTTACTGCCCAATCTGTACGCATGCGCAGTATGCTGAAATCTACAAGTCCTGCCTATTACGGTTGCGTGCCCCACTCTGGTGGTCATTCTGAGTTGTTCGCTCGTTGCTATTTTTAGCAGAATTGCTAATAGGCTAAAATCCAGCAGTTCTGCGCATGCGTATGCACCGCAGGGCGCACGTGCTAAGCAATTTTACACAAAACTATGCTATTTTACTCACGGGCGAACTAAGCTTTTCAGTCGCTCTGTTGATCGGAGAATGATTGACAGGAAGTGGGTGTTCCTGGGTGGTAACTGAGCGTTTTCAGGGAGTGTGCTAAAAAACGCAGTAGTGGCTGGAGAAACGGGGGAGTGGCTGGACGGACGCTGGGCGTGTTTGTGACGTCAAACCGGGAACTAAACGGACTGAGGTGATCGCAATCTAGGAGTAGGTCTGGAGCTACTCGGAACCTGCAAGGAAATACTTAATAGCAGAATTGCTAATCTTTCGTTAGCAATTCTGCTATGCTAAGATACACTCCCAGAGGGCGGCGGCTTTGTGTTTGCATTGCTGCTAAAAGTAGCTAGCACGCGAACAACTCGGAATGAGGGCCTCTGTCCGACCTGAGATGTTCCATACTAACCCAGCATTGCCCCCACTGTGTCCAGCATGAGATTTTCCATACTGACCAAGTATTGCCCCACTGTGTCCAGCCTGAGATGTTCCATACTGACCCAGCATTACCCCACTGTGTCCAACATGAGATGTTCCATACTGACCCAGCATTGCCCCACTCTGTCCGACCTGAGATGTTCCATACTGACCCAGCATTGCCCCACTCTGTCCGACCTGAAATGTTCCATGCTGACCCAGCATTGCCCCACTCTGTCCGACCTGAGATGTTCCATACTGACCCAGCATTGCCCCACTGTTTCTAACCTGAGACGTTCCATACTGACCAAGCATTGCCCCACTGTGTCCAGCCTGAGATGTTCCATACTGACCCAGCATTGCCCCACTCTGTCCGACCTGAGATGTTCCATACTGACCCAGCATTGCCCCACTGTGTCCAACATGAGATGTTCCATACTGACCCTGCATTGCCCCATATGTCCAGCATGAGATGTTCCATACTGACCCAGCATTGCCCCACTGTATCTGACCTGAGATGTTCCATACTGACCCAGCATTGCCCCACTTGTGTCCAACATGAGATGTTCCATACTGACCCAGCATTGCCCCACTGTGTCCAACATGAGATGTTCCATACTGACTCAGCATTGCCCCACTCTGTCCGACCTGAGATGTTCCATACTGACCCAGCATTGCCCCATGTATTTAGCCTGAGATGTTCCATACTGACCCAGCATTGCCCCACTCTGTCCAACATGAGATGTTCCTTGCTGACCCAGCATTGCCCCACTGTATCTGACCTGAGATGTTCCATACTGACCCAGCATTGCCCCACTGTGTCCAACATGAGATGTTCCATACTGACCCAGCATTGCCCCACTGTGTCCAACATGAGATGTTCCATACTGACCCAGCATTGCCCCACTGTGTCCAACATGAGATGTTCCATACTGACCCAGCATTGCCCCACTCTGTCCGACCTGAGATGTTCCATACTGACCCAGCATTGCCCCACTGTGTCCAACATGAGATCTTCCATACTGACCTAGCATTGCCCCACTCTGTCCGACCTGAGATGTTCCATACTGACCTAGCATTGCCCCATGTGTCCAGCCTGAGATGTTCCATACTGACCCAGCATTGCCCCATGTATCCAGCCTGAGATGTTCCATACTGACCCAGCATTGCCCCACTCTGTTCAACATGAGATGTTCCTTGCTGACCCAGCATTGCCCCACTGTATCTGACCTGAGATGTTCCATACTGACCCAGCATTGCCCCACTGTGTCCAACATGAGATGTTCCATACTGACCTAGCATTGCCCCACTGTGTCCAACATGAGATGTTCCATACTGACCCAGCATTGCCCCACTGTGTCCAACATGAGATGTTCCATACTAACTCAGCATTGCCCCACTCTGTCCGACCTGAGATGTTCCATACTGACCTAGCATTGCCCCACTGTGTCCAACATGAGATCTTCCATACTGACCTAGCATTGCCCCACTCTGTCCGACCTGAGATGTTCCATACTGATCCAGCATTGCCCCACTGTGTCCAACATGAGATGTTCCATACTGACCCAGCATTGCCCCACTGTGTCCAACATGAGATGTTCCATACTGACTCAGCATTGCCCCACTCTGTCCGACCTGAGATGTTCCATACTGACCCAGCATTGCCCCATGTGTCCAGCCTGAGATGTTCCATACTGACCCAGCATTGCCCCACTCTGTCCAACATGAGATGTTCCTTGCTGACCCAGCATTGCCCCACTGTATCTGACCTGAGATGTTCCATACTGACCCAGCATTGCCCCACTGTGTCCAACATGAGATGTTCCATACTGACCCAGCATTGCCCCACTGTGTCCAACATGAGATGTTCCATACTGACCCAGCATTGCCCCACTGTGTCCAACATGAGATGTTCCATACTGACCCAGCATTGCCCCACTGTATCTGACCTGAGATGTTCCATACTGACCCATCATTGCCCCTCTGTGTCCAACATGAGATGTTCCATATTGACCCAGCATTGCCCCACTGTGTCCAACATGAGATGTTCCATACTGACCCAGCATTGCCCCACTGTGTCCAACATGAGATGTTCCATACTAACTCAGCATTGCCCCACTCTGTCCGACCTGAGATGTTCCATACTGACCTAGCATTGCCCCACTGTGTCCAACATGAGATCTTCCATACTGACCTAGCATTGCCCCACTCTGTCCGACCTGAGATGTTCCATACTGATCCAGCATTGCCCCACTGTGTCCAACATGAGATGTTCCATACTGACCCAGCATTGCCCCACTGTGTCCAACATGAGATGTTCCATACTGACTCAGCATTGCCCCACTCTGTCCGACCTGAGATGTTCCATACTGACCCAGCATTGCCCCATGTGTCCAGCCTGAGATGTTCCATACTGACCCAGCATTGCCCCACTCTGTCCAACATGAGATGTTCCTTGCTGACCCAGCATTGCCCCACTGTATCTGACCTGAGATGTTCCATACTGACCCAGCATTGCCCCACTGTGTCCAACATGAGATGTTCCATACTGACCCAGCATTGCCCCACTGTGTCCAACATGAGATGTTCCATACTGACCCAGCATTGCCCCACTGTGTCCAACATGAGATGTTCCATACTGACCCAGCATTGCCCCACTGTATCTGACCTGAGATGTTCCATACTGACCCATCATTGCCCCTCTGTGTCCAACATGAGATGTTCCATATTGACCCAGCATTGCCCCACTTTGTCCAGCCTGAGATATTCCTTGCAGACCCAACATTGGGGGGTCATTCCGAGTTGATCGCTCTCTAGCAGTTTTTAGCAGCCGTGCAAACGCATTGTCACCGCCCACCGGGGAGTGTATATTCGCTTTGCAGAAGTGTGAACGCCTGTGCAGCAGAGCGCCTGCAAAATCATTTTATGCAAAACAAGACCAGCCCTGACCTTACTCTTCGTGTGCGTTGATTCTAACGTTGGAGGGTTGGCTTTTGACATCACACACCCGCCCAGCGTCTGCCCAGCCACGCCTGCGTTTTTCCAAACACTCCCTGAAAACGGTCAGTTGACGCCCAGAAACGTCCCCTTCCTGTCAATCTGTTTGCGTTGTGCCGTGCGACTTAAAGCTTTGCTAGAACCTGTGTGAAAGCACAAAGGTCTTTGCACCCGTACGTCGCGCGTGCCCATTGCGGTGCATACACATGCGCAGAAATGCAGATTTTTAGCCTGATCGCTGCTCTGCGAACAACGGCAGCTAGCGATCAACTCGGAATGACCCCCATTGTCAGGATGTGGATAAAACTGTAGCATGTGCTGAGTTGCAGGGGGAGATTTGCTGAACACTGCTATTTGGTTTAGTTTTTCCCGGTGGTTGCAGAACCACGTGATTTACTAAATGGAAAACTCCCTAAAAACAGCCCCCAATCATAGAGATAGAAAACTGCCGGAGAAACTGCCATAAAGATGCAGAAGCTGTGACATTATTAATGGGGCATGAAACATGTACCATGGGGGGTCATTCCGAGTTGTTCGCTCGCAAGCTGCTTTTAGCAGCTTTGCACACGCTAAGCCGCCGCCTACTGGGAGTGAATCTTAGCTTATCAAAATTGCGAATGAAAGATTCGCAATATTGCGATAAGACATCTCTGTGCAGTTTCTGAGTAACTCGAGACTTACTCTGCCAGTGCGATCAGTTCAGTGCTTGTCGTTCCTGGTTTGACGTCACAAACACACCCAGCGTTCGCCCAGACACTCCCCCGTTTCTCCAGCCACTCCCGCGTTTTTCACAGAAACGGTAGCGTTTTTTCGCACACACCCATAAAACGGCCAGTTTCCGCCCAGAAACACCCACTTCCTGTAAATCACATTACGATCACCAGAACGAAGAAAATACCGTGAGTAAAATTCCTAACTGCATAGCAAATTTACTTGGCGCAGTCACAGTGCGGACATTGCGCATGCGCACTAAGCGGAAAATCGATGCGATGCGAAGAAATTTACCGAGCGAACAACTCGGAATGACCCCCAATATCTATGACCGGGGCAACAATGATTATTTTGTGGCTCTGTAAATAGTGCGCATCATAAAGTAATAATGCCAGTGATTGCCTGACAATACCCCTTTCACATCGCACTAAAAACCCGGTATCGACACGGCATATTGCCGTGTCGAAACGGGTCAGTGTGCGATGTGAAAGGTCCTTTTCTGAATTAGCGGGTCGCCTGACCCGGTAATTCAACCCGGTAAAAAAGAAGGGTTATTACCGGGTTGATTACCGGGTCAGGCGCAGTGTGAATGGGAGCCGTTCCGATGCGACACGGCTCCCATTCACAGCCTAGGCAGAGGCGGCGCAGGAGATGAGCTCATCTCCCGGCGCCGCCTCCACCCCCGCCCCTGCTGCTGCTGCGCCCTCCGCTGCTATGGCAACCGAGCCGGTATATTGCCGAGTCGGAAAGCCAGCAACGGAGCGCAAATGCCGGATCCCACCCGGTAAGTACACGTTTCTCTTACCGGGTGGGATCCGGCATTTGCGATCTGAATGCAGCATAAGTGCGTTGTACTTCCTCCTGCCTGACTGGCGCTTTCCCGGGAAGCTTGTCCACCCTATGAAAACACATCGCAGACTGTGGGTGGTTTGGGAATTGTAAATCCAGCAGTTTGGAGGCGAGGACCATCGGACTTGCAGCCGTTACAAACCGCCAGAATTTTTTTGTTTCTTTTTGTAAATTTCCAGGTGAACTTTTTGCTGGACAATCCCCAGCACAAAGGCCCATTTCTGATAACACATCTTTCTAATAATAACAACGCAGCAGTGGTGCAAATAGCGCCCCCCTCTGAAACAAACAAAAAACATTACTGGTAATAAGGCGTTACAGGCACACCTACGGTACTTATGGACGTGGTGAAGCGTGGGAGGTACAGTGGGCTATTTCTGTTACTAATGGGTATGTAGACACACGAGGCGTCATAATTGTAATATTTTAATAACCCCCATGTGACTCTGTCTGGGGATGTGCCTGTTTCACAGGGGATACGTGTTTCATGGCCGCAACTAGGGGGGGGCTAAAGGGGCATGCGCCCCGGGTGCAGAATCTGAGAGGGCACAGAGATGGGTACTATGCCTTCCGTCCTTCCTCTCAGCCCTAAGGGGCTACCTTCTGCCAGGTCCAAGAACCCTCGCTGCAGGTACCTGCTCCTCAGTACCACCAATGTGGACTCCTGGGAAACCCCCCCCCTCCCCTGGCAACTAGAACGCTAATGAGTGAGACAGGGGTGGTGACCATGGACTCTCCAGCTGCCTCCTTTTATATCCTGAGCGCTGGTCCATGGCCGCTCACACACTTCTGTGCCTGTGTAAGCGACGTCTGCCCCCAGGCCTGTTCCCCAGCGCCTCCCCCTTCCCGCAGCTCCATCGGAGGAGGACAGGGCGAGAGGTAGGTGCAGCAGCTGATAATTAGTCTGGGCACTGAGGTGAGGTCTCTATACGCCAGGACAGCTGCTGCCTCCCAAAGTGTGGTCCTAGGTCCTGACTGGCATGCCAGGCTATGTAGTCCTACAGCAGTTGGCCAGTCGGTGTCTCTACCCCCCCCCCCTTCCCTCCCTCCCCCACGTGTGTGTGATACAGTGACTGCTTGGCTTATATCGGGTATATACTGTAACACCAGCCAGTCCTAGGGACTCCTCTCTGCAGCCAGGTTAACCCACATTGTGTGTGTCCCCTCCCCAGAAAGTTGGTACTCCTCTTTAATTGGTCCTAGGTCCTGACTGGCATGCTAGGCTATGTAGTCCTACAGCAGTTGGCCAGTCAGAGTCCCCCACAATACAGTACCCAGGGACGGATACAGAGGGGGGCATTCGCCCCCCCTAGCACACTCCTTCCAACGGGGCAAACTGTCTCTGAAGTCCTGCTCCCTCCTCCCTTCCTAGCTCAGCTGGCTGTCAGCTTTTCTCAGTGGTGTCGAGCCGAGCTCCCAGACGCAGCATCTCACAGCAGGTGCCCCTTCCTCCCTATTCACCCCTTTGACCTATACTGCACTTAATCAACATAGTTTGTTGATTAAGACTGCTTTCACCTTTCATCACCTCCTCAGACTACACTGAACATTTTTCAGCTTTTACAGGTAAAAGCAAAGTACGTTTACTGTGGTTTATAAAAATACTTTTTTTTTTTTTTTTTTTTACATAAAGAGGTTTGAAGATTCCTTTTTTTTGTGGAATTGTATATCGCAAAATATTACCATGCCTAAAATAATGACTATCCAGTATGGAATGTAAGGGGAATAAAGGGGGTATGCAGGCATTAACTTTCTCTGCAGCAATACTTGGGTGTCTTGAGAATGCGTTGCCGACTGAGAAAAAAATTATATAAAGAGGCTGTGATTTATATAGTAACCTGTGCAAGGTTAGGGTTATCAAGGAGAATATTATATTAAATATAACATACTGTGCAATGGACTTTGTTTATTGAACAGGAGACATTACAATTCAATGTTTATAGGTCATTGTATTTGGTATTGTCAATTCTTGTCACTTAACACACTTCTTATCAACCCACTGGATATGTGTTTACCTTCATTATACGCAGGGCTACACCCACACTTTTATTTACTTACTCTGAATTGCAAGAGGCTGTTCAATTACAAAAACAATTTTAATGTTTAAATAATCTCTCCTCATCACTTTAAATTAATAATATCAGTAAAAGATATATGCCGATATCCTATTAGCCGCTGTGCGTTACCGCAGCTAAAGAATTCCAACAGGGCTATCCTATTAGCCCTGTAAGTCAGCACTTATCGGGAATTCTGTGAGGCACGCGAAGCAGAATCGCCGATAACCAGCCCCTGGAGATCCGTTATCGGACCCGAACACATGGGTCCGCAATGTTATCACGGATCCCATGTATTATCAGCCGATAGCGGGTGAGTTACCGCACAATAAAAACGGGCTGTAATAGGATAGTCCGATATATGTGCATAATGGCCAAATGAACCCTTCGCCTCATATATTGTGTAAATCTGGCTCTGGTATGTAATGTATTTGTGTGATGGAGGATTTCGGACTGGAGAGGGAAGGGGTCAATACTGGAAAGGGGAGGAGTCAGACAGGAGAGGGGAGGGGTCAATATTCAACAATAAACCGCCCCCCCCCCTAAAAGAAAAGTCTAGATCCGTCCCTGACAGTACCTGAGGTGCATGTCTTGTGTTCCTATCCATTTTCCTAGGGAATTTGTGCTGGTTGTCATTTTGCCAACTGTTTATTACTGTGTTTTTGACACGGTTCCAAAGTGTGTGTGTGTGTGTGTGTGTGTGCACGGCGGGCGCCATATTACTGCCTTGCCCCGGGTGCCCAAAATCCTAGTTTCAGCCCTGTAGTGTTTGTTCAGTAAATCACCCCCATAGCCTTTACATACGGTCACAAGGCCCCACATACTCCGCAGTTCCAATGAATGGTTTTGCATTGAACGTGTGTTGGCCGGAGGCTATGGCCAGTGCACTTGGGAGGTGCCGTCAGTTGCAATGTGTTATTTAGCAGGAGATGGATGAAGCCACATCCAGTGGAATCGGAGCAATGTTTTTGGACCCCTTCCTGGTGATGTATAAAGGAAAAGCAGATTTCTCCAGGGACCCAGACACGTCACTGAATAGAAACATATCATCGCCTCTCTAGCAGTCAATCACTTCCTGGCCACTCTTGGAATGAGATTGTCAATCAACTGGATCTTAAACGTCTCCAGTGGAATGCCCCCGTGACCTCTCCCCACAATTGTAAGCCTGCCAGAACATTGGCTTGGGTATTGGAGAATTCTGGCAGCAATACAACATGCGGATGTTACATAGAGATGAAATTGCCAGCAGCCAGATCCCTGGGTCAGTATAGTCCGTGCAAATCCTGTCTCCTCCTACGGGGCCTGATTCACAGCCGCGAGCACTGCCAACGTCAGACCTAGCGCAGCGGATTTGTGCTGCACACGAGTCGCACCGCACACGGTATTTCAGTGGGCGTCACAGGAGTGATAATAAGCGAGAATGTGCAGTAGCGATCGGTGGCAAATTTATTTGATCAGTTTCTTATATAGCGCAGCATATTCCGTGGCGCTTTACAGTTAGAACAACAGTAATAGAACAAAACTGGGTAGTAACAGACAGACATAGAGGTAGGAGGGCCCTGCTCGCAGGCTTACAATAGGGAAATAGGCCTAGATACACAAGGATAGGTGCTACCTATTGCATAATGGTTCTGCTGGATTGCAAAGGTTCTTAATGGGCTGTGAGATCTGGTCTCACAGTGGTGTTGGCCGGGGGTCAGGAGGATGGGAAAGTGAAGAAAGACAAAATATGACCATGGATGTATGGAGAGACGGGTGTGATGTGGGGAGAGGACGAGTTGTTGGTGGCGTCGTAGGTGGGGGTGAGAATTCGGGAGGATATGGGGAGTCAGTGGAGGGATTTTGCACAGTGTTGCAGAAAGGGAGGAAGATCCGTGCTGCAGCAGAAATTATGCTAGAGATGAAGAGGAAGATGATCAGAGCTTTAGTTATATCTGGAGTAGGACAGACATGTTTCCCGGCAATGTTTCATAGAGTCTAGGGTGGCACAGCGGGTGCAGGGTTGGTGGTACTGTCAGTGAGGTTGGTGACTCTGGAAGCAGGGCATACGGTGACTTCCATCTTGGACATGCATTGTATATTTCCGTACTTGGTAATTGGTGACTGATTGCAGCCGCACATGATCTTCCTGTACCCCTGACTCAGGCGGGTATCCCCGGCCGTTACATCCATAGGAGTGCAGGGGGGGGAAATAGTTGAGACTCTCATTCACATTGGCCAGAAATCTGCCTTGTCGGTGACTGACGGACACATTAAGATTTGGCTTCCTCATTGATTTCTTTGTCAAAGCTCTCCAAGGTCATACTGGGTGACTACAAATAAAAGTGTGACAACGACTTACTTTTGTTAGCATTTTGAAACCATAAGTATTAAACACAAACTTAAAAGTAATTTATTTAACTATAGTAATTAGTGAGAATGTCCACACTATCTGACAACGGAGACTGACCTGTCCGGCGCGAAGCAAAACTAACTTGCAGCCGCGATGGAATAAGAGGGGAGCTCCCAGTCCCTCCCCTGAGCGTCTCCGTCATTACTGCAGACCGTTCGCTGTGTGGGCAGGACGCTGTGCGCCTATATGACATCACTCCGACCCCACATTGCTGTTTACAGCTCACAGTACGGGCCGTGTCTGAGCCGCTGAGCTTTGTAAAGTGCAATGGAATTTGCAGCGCTATATAAGAACCTGTTAATAAATAAATAAGAGCCTAACGCTGCCTGGGCCAGACGTTAGCAGTGGGTGCGGAGGACGTGGGTCTGGCAGTTGTCGCCAGGCATGACAGTTATTTGTCACAGGCCCTGGCAGTAGTGGTGCCAACTATGGGGTGGCACCCTCATTCAGAAGCTCCGCTGGAAGGGCCCTCAAGCTGACCTGCCCCTCACCGCCGCGGTTTCCGTCTGACACATTTTTAAAATTTTAATAATCCCAAAACCTCCAATCCCAGAATTAAAATCCCGGACTTTCTGAGGCTAAATCCTGGGATCGGCTTCCCTAGGCGCAAGAGTTTACTCCCAGGGCGTCTGAGTCACACATCTAAGCACTTCAGAAACTCTAGCACTCCTAACCTGGAGACTGCACACCCACTGCTAGCGAGGGGTTTTACATCACACAACGCAGAGGCAGGAATTTGTACACGGCATATACTATACGGGCTTCATGTAAAATGCTACAATTATGAAACAAATGCACAACAGTAATGAAATCAATCTGTTAAGGGGAATATTTATTACATTTTCAGGATATCTGCAAGTATTAAGGATCCCCAGGATTTAGCAGCAATAGCTGCTGCAGTCCCTCCATTTCCGACCACACGGCAGGTCTATGGGGGCTGCTATACTGTTGGAATTACCAGGCTGGATACGGGGAAATAAAATATTCTAGGAATGCATCTGGATATACTGCAAGGACATCCAGCCAGATTGTACAGCTCACCATCGCCCTCTTGTGGCTGTGATGTAAGGAGTGATCTGCGCTGCCTGAGTCACCTGGATAGGGGAACGTGGTTTTTAGCAGCCGTGCAAACGCTATGCCGCCTCCCACTGGGAGTGTATCTTTGCTTAGCAGAAGTGGGAACGAAAGGATCGCAGCGCGGCTACAAAGTTTTTTTGTGCAGTTTTAGAGTAGCTCAAAACCTACTCAGCGCTTGCGATGACTTCAGACTGTTCAGTTCCTGTTTTGACGTCCAAACGCCCTGCATTCGCCTAGCCACGCCTGCGTTTTTCCGAACACTCCCTGAAAACGGTCATTTGACACCCAGAAACGCCCACTTCATGTCAATCACTCTGCGGTCAGCAGTGCGACTGAAAAGCTTCGCTAGACCTTGTGTTAAACTACATCGTTCGTTGTAATAGTATGTCGCGCGTGAGCATTGCGCCGCATGCGCAGAAGTGACGTTTTTTTCATCACCGCTGCACAGCAAACGAATGCAGCTAGCGATCAACTCGGAATGACCACCAATACCCTAACTGTACACAATATAATACTGTAATGAAACGTCCTATACATAAGATGGAATCTCGTCCTGACAGTGTTATTGATACTTGCAAAATTCATATTTACTATGTATAGGCCAGAACTGGGGCAGTGCGTCCTACACTTTTATCCCTGCTCTCCAATATGACCCCGCTCTTTGTGTCCCACAGGTCTCTGCTCTGTCATCGGAACGTTATGTCAGACGGTCACGTATATGGAGGTGAGCGGCGTATCCGAGGAGAATGTCACCCTGCCGTGCTCGCACAAGCTGGGAGTGCTGGGGAGCAACCTGGACATCGAGTGGTTCTCAAACGTCTCTGACCAAGGGCAGAAAGTGGTAACGTATTATCTGGCTGCGCTGCTTCTCAGAATGTAGGACATTCCCCTCGGCGGGTCCAGCCCAATGCCACAAGCACTGCTCAGTAGACGTCCCAGACAGCGCGACCACTCTTACTGGGAGTAGTGCGGCCGCGTTACATCACGGCCAGTATAGAACCCATAGCTTCCATACAGTCCAGAAATAAGGAGACATGTACAGATGGGTCCACAGTTATCTTGGCTAGTTTGCTGCACCTAGGCACAACATGGTTAATTTACATAAACCCTCCATCTATTGTTCTCAGCTGCAGTACAATACAGAGAACAATACAGCAGGAGATTGAGGCCGACTGGCCAGTCTCAGTTAATCCTATTAAAGGTCAAGATAAACATGGACCCATCTGTATACAGGATGCCCCAAGGTAGCCTCAGTGGTATTATTATTATCCTTTATTTATATGCCCAAAGGGTATTATCCTGACTCCAACATTAAGCTCCACAATGAAAGTATATGAGGTATCCCCCCCCGGGCGCCTAGTATAATGGTATAACATACAGAGAAGAAGAAAGGACGTATCTCTTCAGCGGACGGTGCTGCTTTCCTGTTAAAGTCGTTCTTAATACATAAGAAATGAATAAATCTCCATGTGGGGGACATGAAAGGAGATTGTACCATCTAGTGCAGCCAATTGTGTGGTTAACCCTTGAAGAAACCGTAAAAGGACTGGTTATCACACCGCAGGATCCAGCTTCCTATGTCCGAGTGGAGAAAAAGAGTCCTCCCTATATACAGTATCTCTTTATTCTGGGACTAATATATACTCATGTAACTGTGGGAGATGCTTAGTGACTTGGCTGTACTGGATTGTGTTTTATCTCTTCTTCTGTTCCTCCCCGTGGAGAGTTATTCATTTCTTATATATAAAGAAGAAGAATTTAACAAGAAACTATCCGCTGAACAATACGCTCTTCTTCTGAGTGTTTGTTATACCATTATACCGGGCGCCCGAGTGGGATTCTCTGTACGGAAGCTCCAAAGTGAAAATATACCGTCATTTAAGGTGAAGCTATAAACTGTAAATGTGATTTAATTCCGCATCATTTTTCTATAAACACAGAGACAGTCCGCACCAGTAAAATCTATGCAGTCCTGTCAGTCCCTGCACCAGTATAATATATGCAGTCCTGTCAGTCCCTGCACCAGTATAACCTATGCAGTCCTGTCAGTCCCTGCACCAGTATAATCTATGCAGTCCTGTTAGTCCCTGCACCAGTATAATCTATGCAGTCCTGTCAGCAGTCATGTCAGTACCTGCACCAGTATAATCTATGCAGTCATGTCAGTCCCTGCACTAGTATAATCTGTGCAGTCATGTCAGTCCCTGCACCAGTATAATCTGTGCAGTCATGTCAGTCGCTGCACCAGTATAATCTATGCAGTTCTGTCAGTCCATGCACCAGTATAATCTATGCAGTCCTGTCAGCAGTCATGTCAGTCCCTGCACCAGTATAATCTATGCAGTCATGTCAGTCCCTGCACCAGTATAATCTATGTAGTCATGACAGCCCCTGCACCAGTATAATCTATGCAGTCATGTCAGTCCCTGCACCAGTATAATCTATGCAGTCCTGTCAGTCCCTGCACCAGTATAATCTATGCAGTCATGTCAGTCCCTGCATCTGTATAATCTATGCAGTCATGTCAGTCCCTGCATCTGTATAATCTATGCAGTCATGCCAGTCCCTACACCAGTATAATCTATGTAGTCATGTCAGTCCCTGCACCAGTATAATCTGTGCAGTCCTGTCAGTCCCTGCATCAGTATAATCTATGCAGTCCTGTCAGTACCTGCACCAGTAGAACCTATGCAGTCCTGTCAGCAGTCATGTCAGTCCCTGCACCAGTATAATCTATGCAGTCATGTCAGTCTCTGCATCAGTATAATCTATGCAGTTCGGTCAGTACCTGCATCAGTATAATCTATGCAGTCATGTCAGTCCCCACACCAGTATAATCTATGCAGTCCTGTCAATCCCTGCACCAGTATAATCTATGCAGTCATGTCAGTCCCTGCACCAGTATAATCTATGCAGTCATGTCAGTCCCTGCACCAGTATAATCTATGTAGTCCTGTCAGTCCCTGCATCAGTATAATCTATGCAGTCCTGTCAGTACCTGCACCAGTAGAACCTATGCAGTCCTGTCAGCAGTCATGTCAGTCCCTGCACCAGTATAATCTATGCAGTCATGTCAGTCTCTGCATCAGTATAATCTATGCAGTTCGGTCAGTACCTGCATCAGTATAATCTATGCAGTCATGTCAGTCCCTACACCAGTATAATCTATGCAGTCCTGTCAATCCCTGCACCAGTATAATCTATGCAGTCATGTCAGTCCCTGCACCAGTATAATCTATGCAGTCATGTCAGTCCCTGCACCAGTATAATCTATGTAGTCCTGTCAGTCCCTGCACCAGTATAATCTATGCAGTCCTGTCAGCAGTCAGGTCAGTACCTGCACCAGTATAGTCTATGCAGTCATGTCAGTCCCTGCACCAGTATAATCTGTGCAGTCATGTCAGTCCCTGCACCAGTATAATCTGTGCAGTTATGTCAGTCCCTGCACCAGTATAATCTATGCAGTCATGTCAGTCCCTGCACCAGTATAATCTGTGCAGTCATGTCAGTCCCTGCACCAGTATAATCTGTGCAGTCATGTCAGTCCCTGCACCAGTATAATCTGTGCAGTTATGTCCGTCCCTGCATCAGTATAATCTATGCAGTTCTGTCAATCCATGCACCAGTATAATCTATGCAGTCCTGTCAGCAGTCATGTCAATCCCTGCACCAGTATAATCTATGCAGTTCTGTCAATCCATGCACCAGTATAATCTATGCAGTCATGTCAGTCCCTGCATCAGTATAATCTATGCAGTCATGTCAGTCCCTGCATCAGTATAATCTATGCAGTCATGTCAGTCCCTGCATCAGTATAATCTATGCAGTCATGTCAGTCCCTGCACCAGTATAATCTATGCAGTCCTGTCAGTCCCTGCATCAGTATAATCTATGCAGTCATGTCAGTCCCTGCATCATTATTATCTATGTAGTCCTGTCAGTCCCTGCACCAGTATAATCTATGCAGTCATGTCAGTCCCTACACCAGTATAATCTATGCAGTCATGTCAGTCCCTGCATCAGTATAATCTATGCAGTCCTGTCAGTTCCTGCATCAGTATAATCTATGCAGTCATGTCAGTCCCTGCATCAGTATTATCTATGTAGTCCTGTCAGTCCCTGCACCAGTATAATCTATGCAGTCATGTCAGTCCCTACACCAGTATAATCTATGCAGTCATGTCAGTCCCTGCATCAGTATAATCTATGCAGTTATGTCAGTCCCTGCATCAGTATAATCTATGCAGTCATGTCAGTCCCTGCATCAGTATAATCTATGCAGTCATGTCAGTCCCTGCATCAGTATAATCTATGCAGTCATGTCAGTCCCTACACCAGTATAATCAATGGAGTCCTGTCAGCAGTCATGTCAGTACCCGCACCAGTATAATCTATGCAGTCATGTCAGTCCCTGCACCAGTATAATCTATGCAGTCCTGTCAGTCCCTGCACCAGTATAATCTATGCAGTCCTGTCAGTCCCTGCACCAGTATAATCTATGCCGTCCTGTCAGTCCCTGCATCAGTATAATCTATGCAGTCATGTCAGTCCCTGCATCAGTATTATCTATGCAGTCATGTCAGTCCCTGCATCAGTATAATCTATGCAGTCATGTCAGTCCCTACACCAGTATAATCTATGCAGTCATGTCAGTCCCTGCATCAGTATAATCTATGCAGTCATGTCAGTCCCTGCATCAGTATAATCTATGCAGTCATGTCAGTCCCTGCATCAGTATAATCTATGCAGTCATGTCAGTCCCTGCACCAGTATAATCTATGCAGTCATGTCAGTCCCTGCACCAGTATAATCTATGCAGTCATGTCAGTCCCTGCACCAGTATAATCTATGTAGTCCTGTCAGTCCCTGCACCAGTACAATCTATGCAGTCCTGTCAGCAGTCATGTCAGTACCTGCACCAGTATAGTCTATGCAGTCATGTCAGTCCCTGCACCAGTATAATCTGTGCAGTCATGTCAATCCTTGCACCAGTATAATCTGTGCAGTCATGTCAGTCCCTGCACCAGTATAATCTATGCAGTTCTGTCAGTCCATGCACCAGTATAATCTATGCAGTCCTGTCAGCAGTCATGTCAGTCACTGCACCAGTATAATCTATGCAGTCATGTCAGTCCCTGCACCAGTATAATCTATGCAGTCATGTCAGTCCATGCACCAGTATAATCTATGCAGTCCTGTCAGCAGTCATATCAGTCACTGCACCAGTATAATCTATGCAGTCATGTCAGTCCCTGCACCAGTATAATCTATGCAGTCATGTCAGTCCATGCACCAGTATAATCTATGCAGTTCTGTCAGTCCATGCACCAGTATAATCTATGCAGTCATGTCAGTCCCTGCATCAGTATAATCTATGCAGTCATGTCAGTCCCTGCATCAGTATAATCTATGCAGTCATGTCAGTCCCTGCAGCAGTATAATCTATGCAGTCCTATCAGTCCCTGCACCAGTATAATCTACGCAGTCCCGTCAGTCCCTGCACCAGTATTATTTATGCAGTCATTTCAGTCCCTGCACCGGTGGAGTTTACAATCTATATTAGGGTTACGTTTTTGTCAGAAGTCAATTAACCTACCAGTGTATTGTGAAAGGAAAGCCGTAACCCAGGAGTACCCAAACGCGGTCCTCACCGACAGTCCAGGTTTTAGGAATATCCCTGCTTGTGCACACATGGTATAATCAAACTGACTGAGGTACTAATTAAGTCACCTGTGCCTAAGCGTGGATATCCTTAAAACATGAACTGTTGGAGTGCCTTTGGGAACCATTGCCATATCCCAGAAATCAGAGGTGAATGAATAATGCGATGTGGATGCCCCTGCAGCATACCAGCTACGACCAGACGTCATCACCGTATGCCTGCCCTCGCCCTGTGCGCGGTGTAACATATACATCTCCTAACAGGTGTGTGTGCGCTTTCCTGCCGGCCTGCGTGGCCAGATTAGCGTGGCAGTGCGATTTCATGCAGGAACGTGTCCTCGGTCTGCATCGGCCCCGCAGTGCATGTTTTCAGTGTTTCCTGTACATTATTGTCTCCCCTGTACCTCCAGATACTCAGCTACAGTGGAGGGAAAGTCTATGAAAATGAAGACCTCATGGGCCGTTACAGATTCTCCTCCAACTGCTCAGCCGGTGACGCGGACATATTCATCCCCTCGCTGGAGCCCGGCGACGCCGGACAGTACATCTGCAAAGTGAAAAATGCAGGGAAATATAAATGGTGTTACATCAGCTTAAAGATCCTGGGTGAGTAACTGTAGCGGTGCCCGCGTGCTGGGTGAGTAACTGTAGTGGTGCCCGCGTGCTGGGTGATTAACTGTAGCGGTGCCCGCGTGCTGGGTGAGTATCTGTAGCGGTGCCCGCGTGCTGGGTGATTAACTGTAGCGGTGCCCGCGTGCTGGGTGAGTATCTGTAGCGGTGCCCGCGTGCTGGGTGATTAACTGTAGCGGTGCCCACGTGCTGGGTGAGTATCTGTAGCGGTGCCCGCGTGCTGGGTGAGTAACTGTAGCAGTGCCCGCGTGCTGGGTGAGTAACTGTAGCGGTACCCGTGTGCTGGGTGAGTAACTGTAGCGGTGCCCGTGTGCTGGGTGATTAACTGTAGCGGTGCCCGCGTGCTGGGTGATTAACTGTAGCGGTGCCCGCGTGCTGGGTGATTAACTGTAGCGGTGCCCGCGTGCTGGGTGAGTAACTGTAGCGGTGCCCGCGTGCTGGGTGATTAACTGTAGCAGTGCCCGCGTGCTGGGTGAGTAACTGTAGCAGTGCCCGCGTGCTGGGTGAGTAACTGTAGCGGTGCCCGTGTGCTGGGTGATTAACTGTAGCGGTGCCCGCGTGCTGGGTGATTAACTGTAGCGGTGCCCGCGTGCTGGGTGAGTAACTGTAGCGGTGCCCGTGTGCTGGGTGATTAACTGTAGCGGTGCCCGCGTGCTGGGTGATTAACTGTAGCGGTGCCCGCGTGCTGGGTGAGTAACTGTAGCGGTGCCCGCGTGCTGGGTGAGTAACTGTAGCGGTGCCCGCGTGCTGGGTGAGTAACTGTAGCAGGGCCCGCGTGCTGGGTGAGTAACTGTAGCGGTGCCCGCGTGCTGGGTGATTAACTGTAGCGGTGCCCGCGTGCTGGGTGAGTATCTGTAGCGGTGCCCGCGTGCTGGGTGATTAACTGTAGCGGTGCCCACGTGCTGGGTGAGTATCTGTAGCGGTGCCCGCGTGCTGGGTGATTAACTGTAGCGGTGCCCGCGTGCTGGGTGAGTAACTGTAGCAGTGCCCGCGTGCTGGGTGAGTAACTGTAGCGGTGCCCGCGTGCTGGGTGATTAACTGTAGCGGCGCCCGCGTGCTGGGTGATTAACTGTAGCGGGGCCCGCGTGCTGGGTGATTAACTGTAGCGGTGCCCGCGTGCTGGGTGATTAACTGTAGCGGTGCCCGCATGCTGGGTGAGTAACTGTAGCGGTGCCCGCGTGCTGGGTGATTAACTGTAGCGGTGCCCGCGTGCTGGGTGATTAACTGTAGCGGTGCCCGCGTGCTGGGTGATTAACTGTAGCGGTGCCCACGTGCTGGGTGATTAACTGTAGCGGTGCCCATGTGCTGGGTGAGTAACTGTAGCGGGGCCTGCGTGCTGGGTGAGTAACTGTAGCGGTGCCCATGTGCTGGGTGATTAACTGTAGCGGTGCCCGCGTGCTGGGTGATTAACTGTAGCGGTGCCCGCGTGCTGGGTGAGTAACTGTAGCGGTGCCCATGTGCTGGGTGAGTAACTGTAGCGGGGCCTGCGTGCTGGGTGAGTAACTGTAGCGGGGCCCGCGTGCTGGGTGAGTAACTGTAGCGGTGCCCGCGTGCTGGGTGAGTAACTGTAGCGGTGCCCGCGTGCTGGGTGAGTAACTGTAGCGGGGCCCGCGTGCTGGGTGAGTAACTGTAGCGTGGCCTGCGTGCTGGGTGAGTAACTGTAGCGGGGCCCGCGTGCTGGGTGAGTAACTGTAGCGGTGCCCGCGTGCTGGGTGAGTAACTGTAGCGTGGCCTGCGTGCTGGGTGAGTAACTGTAGCGGGGCCTGCGTGCTGGGTGAGTAACTGTAGCGGTGCCTGCGTGCTGGGTGAGTAACTGTAGCGGGGCCTGCGTGCTGGGTGAGTAACTGTAGCGGGGCCCGCGTGCTGGGTGAGTAACTGTAGCGGTGCCTGCGTGCTGGGTGAGTAACTGTAGCGGTGCCTGCGTGCTGGGTGAGTAACTGTAGCGGGGCCTGCGTGTTGGGTGAGTAACTGTAGCGGGGCCTGCGTGCTGGGTGAGTAACTGTAGCGGGGCCTGCGTGCTGAGTGAGTAACTGTAGCGGGGCCTGCGTGTTGGGTGAGTAACTGTAGCGGGGCCCGCGTGCTGGGTGAGTAACTGTAGCGGGGCCTGCGTGCTGGGTGAGTAACTGTAGCGGGGCCCGCGTGCTGGGTGAGTAACTGTAGCGGGGCCTGCGTTAAAACTGCTTCCAATCCCCCAGGTTCACTCTTCAGCTGCTCAATGTTGTCTGTCCCACGTCTGCTGTACCTTGTGTACGGTGCGTGCCCCACGTCTGCTGTACCCTGTGTACGGTGCGTGCCCCACGTCTGCTGTACCTTGTGTATGGTGCGTGCCCCACGTCTGCTGTACCTTGTGTATGATGCATACCCCACGTCTGCTGTACCCTGTGTACGGTGCATACCCCACGTCTGCTGTACCTTGTGTACGGTGCGTGCCCCACGTCTGCTGTACCCTGTGTACGGTGCGTGCCCCACGTCTGCTGTACCTTGTGTATGGTGCGTGCCCCACGTCTTCTGTACCCTGTGTACGGTGCGTGCCCCACGTCTGCTGTACCCTGTGTATGGTGCATACCCCACGTCTGCTGTACCCCGTGTATGGTGGGCGCCCCACGTCTGCTGTACCTTGTGTATGGTGCGTGCCCCACGTCTGCTGTACCCTGTGTACGGTGCATGCCCCACGTCTGCTGTACCCTGTGTACGGTGCGTGCCCCACGTCTGCTGTACCCTATGTACGGTGCGTGTCCCACGTCTGCTGTACCCTGTGTATGGTGCGTGCCCCACGTCTGCTGTACCCTGTGTATGGTGCGTGCCCCACGTCTGCTGTACCCTTCGTATGGTGCGTGCCCCACGTCTGCTGTACCCTGTGTATGGTGCGTGCCCCACGTCTGCTGTACCCTGTGTACGGTGCGTGCCCCACGTCTGCTATACCCTGTGTATGGTGCGTGCCCCACGTCTGCTGTACCCTGTGTACGGTGCGTGCCCCACGTCTGCTGTACCCTGTGAATGGTGCGTGCCCCACGTCTGCTGTACCCTGTGTACGGTGCGTGCCCCACGTCTGCTGTACCCTGTGTATGGTGCGTGCCCCACGTCTGCTGTACCCTGTGTATGGTGCGTGCCCCACGTCTGCTGTACCCTGTGTATTGTGCGTGCCCCACGTCTGCTGTACCCTGTGTATGGCGCGTGGCCCACGTCTGCTGTACCCTGTGTACGGTGCGTGCCCCACGTCTGCTGTACCCTGTGTATGGTGGGCGCCCCACGTCTGCTGTACCTTGTGTATGGTGCATACCCCACGTCTGCTGTACCCTGTGTATGGTGCGTGCCCCACGTCTGCTGTACCCTGTGTATGGTGCGTGGCCCACGTCTGCTGTACCCTGTGTACGGTGCGTGCCCCACGTCTGCTGTACCCTGTGTACGGTGCATACCCCACGTCTGCTGTACCTTGTGTATGGTGCGTGCCCCACGTCTGCTGTACCCTGTGTACGGTGCGTGCCCCACGTCTGCTGTACCCTGTGTATGGTGCGTGCCCCACGTCTGCTGTACCCTGTGTATGGTGCGTGCCCCACGTCTGCTGTACCCTGTGTATGGTGCGTGCCCCACGTCTGCTGTACCCTGTGTATGGTGCGTGCCCCACGTCTGCTGTACCCTGTGTACGGTGGGCGCCCCACGTCTGCTGTACCTTGTGTACGGTGCGTGCCCCACGTCTGCTGTACCTTGTGTATGGTGCGTGGCCCACGTCTGCTGTACCCTGTGTACGGTGGGCGCCCCACGTCTGCTGTACCCTGTGTACGGTGGGCGCCCCACGTCTGCTGTACCTTGTGTATGGTGCGTGCCCCACGTCTGCTGTACCCTGTGTACGGTGGGCGCCCCACGTCTGCTGTACCCTGTGTACGGTGGGCGCCCCACGTCTGCTGTACCTTGTGTATGGTGCGTGCCCCACGTCTGCTGTACCCTGTGTACGGTGGGCGCCCCACGTCTGCTGTACCCTGTGTATGGTGCATACCCCACGTCTGCTGTACCCTATGTATGGTGCGTGCCCCACGTCTGCTATACCCTGTGTATGGTGCGTGCCCCACGTCTGCTGTACCCTGTGTATGGTGGGCGCCCCACGTCTGCTGTACCTTGTGTATGGTGCGTGCCCCACGTCTGCTGTACCCTGTGTACGGTGCGTGCCCCACGTCTGCTGTACCTTGTGTATGGTGCGTGCCCCACGTCTGCTGTACCCTGTGTATGGTGCGTGCCCCACGTCTGCTGTACCCTGTGTATGGTGCGTGCCCCACGTCTGCTATACCCTGTGTATGGTGCGTGCCCCACGTCTGCTGTACCCTGTGTATGGTGGGCGCCCCACGTCTGCTGTACCTTGTGTATGGTACGTGCCCCACGTCTGCTGTACCCTGTGTACGGTGCGTGCCCCACGTCTGCTGTACCTTGTGTATGGTGCGTGCCCCACGTCTGCTGTACCCTGTGTATGGTGCGTGCCCCACGTCTGCTGTACCCTGTGTATGGTGCGTGCCCCACGTCTGCTGTACCCTGTGTATGGTGCGTGCCCCACGTCTGCTGTACCCTGTGTACGGTGGGCGCCCCACGTCTGCTGTACCCTTTGTATGGTGCGTGCCCCACGTCTGCTGTACCCTGTGTACGGTGGGTCTGCTGTACCCTGTGTATGGTGCGTGCCCCACGTCTGCTGTACCCTGTGTACGGTGGGCGCCCCACGTCTGCTGTACCTTGTGTATGGTGCGTGCCCCACGTCTGCTGTACCCTGTGTACGGTGGGCGCCCCACGTCTGCTGTACCCTGTGTACGGTGCGTGCCCCACGTCTGCTGTACCCTGTGTACGGTGCGCGCCCCATGTCTGCTGTACCCTGTGTATGGTGCGCGCCCCACGTCTGCTGTACCCTGTGTATGGTGCGTACCCCACGTCTGCTGTACCCTGTGTATGGTGCGTACCCCACGTCTGCTGTACCCTGTGTATGGTGCGCGCCCCACGTCTGCTGTACCCTGTGTACGGTGCGCGCCCCACGTCTGCTGTACCCTGTGTACGGTGCGCGCCCCACGTCTGCTGTACCCTGTGTATGGTGCGCGCCCCACGTCTGCTGTACCCTGTGTATGGTGCGCGCCCCACGTCTGCTGTACCCTGTGTATGGTGCGTACCCCACGTCTGCTGTACCCTGTGTATGGTGCGCGCCCCACGTCTGCTGTACCCTGTGTATGGTGCGTGCCCCACGTCTGCTGTACCCTGTGTACGGTGGGCGCCCCACGTCTGCTGTACCCTTTGTATGGTGCGTGCCCCACGTCTGCTGTACCCTGTGTACGGTGCGTGCCCCACGTCTGCTATACCCTGTGTACGGTGCGTGCCCCACGTCTGCTGTACCCTGTGTATGGTGCGTGCCCCACGTCTGCTGTACCCTGTGTATGGTGCGTGCCCCACGTCTGCTGTACCCTGTGTACGGTGGGCGCCCCACGTCTGCTGTACCTTGTGTATGGTGCGTGCCCCACGTCTGCTGTACCCTGTGTACGGTGGGCGCCCCACGTCTGCTGTACCCTGTGTACGGTGCGTGCCCCACGTCTGCTGTACCCTGTGTACGGTGCGCGCCCCACGTCTGCTGTACCCTGTGTACAGTGCGCGCCCCACGTCTGCTGTACCCTGTGTATGGTGCGTACCCCACGTCTGCTGTACCCTGTGTATGGTGCGCGCCCCACGTCTGCTGTACCCTGTGTATGGTGCGTACCCCACGTCTGCTGTACCCTGTGTACGGTGGGCGCCCCACGTCTGCTGTACCCTGTGTACGGTGCGTGCCCCACGTCTGCTGTACCCTGTGTACGGTGCGCGCCCCACGTCTGCTGTACCCTGTGTACAGTGCGCGCCCCACGTCTGCTGTACCCTGTGTATGGTGCGTACCCCACGTCTGCTGTACCCTGTGTATGGTGCGCGCCCCACGTCTGCTGTACCCTGTGTACAGTGCGTGCCCCACGTCTGCTGTACCCTGTGTACGGTGCGCGCCCCACGTCTGCTGTACCCTGTGTACGGTGCGCGCCCCACGTCTGCTGTACCCTGTGTATGGTGCGTACCCCACGTCTGCTGTACCCTGTGTATGGTGCGCGCCCCACGTCTGCTGTACCCTGTGTACAGTGCGTGCCCCCTCATCTGTACCAGCTTCACCTCCATGTCAGAGCCTCCTCTCTCTTCTATTTGACTTCTGCCCAGTCTGCCACGTTCTGCCTCTATTTCCGTCCCACATCTTGTCAGTCTCACCCTGGGACAGCAGGCGCTGCCTCACACCTTCCACCCCAGTGCACCCACTTCAGGACTGTATTATGTTGTGTACTCGCGGGAATACTGAGCAGTGATATGACTGCACAATCATGAAAGCTTGATGACAATGTGGAACATTCTGCAGTAGATCCAGAGAAGTGAGAAAACGCCTGCCGTCCTGTACCGCTCACCCCAGACTAAAGGCCTAATTCAGACCTGATCGCAACAGCAAACTTTTTCTCTTATGTGCAAAACCATGGGGGTAATTCAGACCTGATCGTAGCAGCAAATTTGTTAGCAGTTGGGCAAAACCACGTGCATCTGACCCCCCCTCCCCCTCCCACTCCCCCCCTTCCTGCAGTGCACATGGTTTTGCCCAACTGCTAACAAATTTACTGCTACGATCATGTCTGAATTACCCCCCATGTGCAGTGCAGAGGAAGCAGATGTAACATGTGCAGAGAGAGTTAGATTTGGGTGGGGTGTGTTCAAACTGAAATCTAAATTGCAGTGTAAAAATAGAGCAGCCAGTATTTACCCTGCACAGAAACAATATAACCCACCCAAATCTAACTCTCTCTGCACATGTTATATCTGCCCCACCTGCAGTGCACATGGTTTTACCCATTAAAGAACGATTTTGCTTTTGCAATCATTTCTAAATTAGGCCCTAAGGCTGGAGTATGACCAACGCTGGGGAACGCCTGACATCCGTTCTGTATTTATGCAGGAGTGGATGTAGGGCAGGGCTGGCCAAACCAGTCCTCAAGATCTACCAACAGGTCATGTTTTCCATGCCTCCTGGAGATCTGTAGAATGGTCAGTTAGGAATGAATGCAGCACATCTTATTAGTAATGACGACACCTGTGCACCAGGTAGGTGGTCTGGAAAATGTGAACTGTTGGTAGATCTCGAGGACTGGTTTGGCCAGCCCTGATGTAGGGGGTATTATTAATTGCAGCAGGGGGTAGTAAAAGGCTCTGCAATGGGGCAGTAAGTGTATATAGGAGAAGGAGCTAGCAGGGAAATAGCTGTATATACTGTATGTGTGTTAAATGGTGGTGCTGGGTACTTACCTTTCCCCAGTGTCTGATCCTGTGCTGTGTTACCAGTGACATAGAGTGATAAGACAATGGGGCAGAAAGGGTATATAGGAGAGGGAGCTATATACTGTATGTGTGTTATATTGGGTGGTGCGGGGTACTTACCTTTCCCCAGCGTCTGATCCTGTGCTGTGTTACCAGTGACATAGAGTGGTAAGACAATGGGGCAGTAAGGGTATATAGGAGAGGGAGCTATATACTGTATGTGTGTTATATGGGGTGGTACGGGGTACTTACCTTTCCTGTGCTTTGTTTCCAGTGAAGCCGTCAGAGCCTGATTGCTGGATAGAGGGTGACCCGATAGTGGGCAGAGACGTCGCCCTGCATTGCAAGTCATCGGGGGGCACAAAGCCCATGTGGTACCGCTGGCAGCGTCTGAAGCACAAGGATGAATTCCCAGTATACATATCGAATACTCCGCAGCTCGGTGAGACGCCTCCTGCTGCTGGGACAGTATGTGTGTGCGTGCTAATGTGTCCGGCGGCCTACAGTATGCTGGGTTTCTGGGTGTCCGCCTGTATACTGCAGTGTGTATATCATGTCACAGGGAGAGGAACAATAGTCATTGCTGCAGGCATCATGTATCTGGGCCGGGTCATTATGTGGCCCACTATGTACAGCTGCGGCAGCCGACTTAGAGGTCATTGTATTATAGGGGCACGGATTGCGAAGGTATAGCGAAGCAGTAGCGCCGAGATGCATTATCATCTCGGCTGCCAGACACCGGCACTAGGCTGACGCACTGTGCGCTCTAGCAGCGATCGCCGGAGCGGGGACTTTTCACTCCCCCACTTCAGTATCCGAGATGTTGATACGTCTCGTCGCTACCTCTTCCTGCTCCCCGGTAAAGTGGCGAAGCAGGAAGCTCTATGCCCACATGATACGTGCGGGTACAGTACGTCTCCCCAGGGGTGCATAACGCCCCTGTCATTTAGCGGTATCAGTACACCACTCTCCTACATACCAACATGTAGTAGATCTGCTCCTTCGTACCAGACACTAATGTAAGAATCCGCCTGTTTATAAGAATATGCGCGTGTTTGCGTGTGGAAGCTCATCCCGCCGACTGTACTTAGGGGGTCATTCCGAGTTGATCGCTCGCTAGCAGTTTTTAGCAGCCGTGCAAACGCTATGCCGCCGCCCACTGGGGAGTGTATTTTAGCTTAGCAGAAGTGAGAACGCCTGTGCAGCCGAGCTCTGCAAAAACAGTTTGTGCAGTTTCTGAGTAGCTCTGAACCTACTCAGCGCTTGCGATCACTTCAGCCTATTCGTGTCCGGATTTGACGTCATACACCCGCCCAGCCACGCCTGCGTTTTTGCAAACACTCCCTGAAAACGGTCAGTTGACACCCAGAAACACCCCCTTCCTGTCAATCTTCTTGCGGCCACCAGTGTGAAGGAAAACTTCGCTAGAACCTGTGCACAACCACAAAGAGCTTTGTACCTGTATGTCGTGCGTGCGCATTGCGGCCCATACACATGCGCATAAATGCCGTTTTTTCACTTGATCGCTGCGCTGCGAAAATCGTCAGTGAGCGATCAATCCGGAATGACCACCTTAGCCCGCAGCTGCCATCAGTACTGGGAGCTACACACGCCCCGTGTTGGGAACAAAATATCCGTCTTAACACAGGCTTCCCATGATAGTCCCATAATGCGGATCTGTTCAATGCGCAGCCCAGTTACTGCCCAGAGACGCTCAGGCCCTGTGCGCTGTATGGGCCTAATTCAGACCTGATCGCAAACTAGGGTTTTTTTTGCACTGCTGCGATCATATAGTCGCCGCCCATAGGGGAGTGTATTTTCGCTTTGCAAATGTGCGATCGCATGTGTAGCCGAGCGGTACAGAAAAGTTTTGTGCAGTGTCTGAGTAGCCCAGAACTTACTCAGCCGCTGCGATCACTTCAGCCTGTCCGTGACCGGAACTGACGTCAGACACCCGCCCTGCAAACGCTTGGACACGCCTGCGTTTTTCCAACCACTCCCTGAAAACGGTCAGTTGCCACCCACAAACGCCCTCTTCCTGTCAGTCTCCTTGCGATCGCCCGTGCGAATGTATTCTTCGCACAAATCCATCCCTGAGCGGCGATCTGCTTTGTACCTTTGCAATGCGCCTGCGCATTTCGGTGCATACGCATGCGCAGTGTAGACCTGATCGCAGCGCTGCAAAAACCGCTAGAGAGCGATCAGGTCTGAATTACCCCTTATGTCCTCTATAAAGGGAGCAGCTCAGATACACGTGTGTGTGCGTGTGTACACGTGTGTGTGCGTGTGTACACATGTGTGAGATAATAGGCTGCATTACTTTCATTACTGTTGTGCAAAGAATAAAGAAAGAAGTGTATAGTGACAGTGCCAGGAACTCAGGAATAACTCGGGCACAGGATGCGTTCTGTGATGATAAAATACAGCCCGTTACTTGCAGGTTATAAAGTGCTATTAGCGGTGCGTTATAAGTAAGTGGCGGTTTCATCCCCGGACATCCGATTGTGGGAAGCGTCTGTCAGACATCTGCAGCTGTGTCCGTCTCTTGGCAGATAGTTTCTGCCACGTTTACATTCTCCACATCTGACTGCTCTGCAGAGACAATGTGAGATTAACGCTAATTATTCCATTCTCCCTAGAACCGACCCAGCAGCTTGTGCTGCAGAACGTCAGCTCCAAGGACAACGGTTCGTACCGCTGTGTAGTGAGGAACGACGCCGGGCACAGGACCTGTGACTTACTTCTGACAGTACAATGTGAGTAACAAGACACAACCAGGAATACAGGGTATAACAGTGTCACCATGGGCACGAGATTGCTGAATGGTTAATACACTGTCATTTACACTTTGCCAGTAAGTAACCCCCATTATACACAATAATGACACTTACTGCAATTACAGCTGAAAGTGGACTCACTAGATGCTAACAACAAAAGACTATAATGTAATATGATTAATTTCAAGATAAAATACAACCATGTACAGACAAGGGATAGATAGAGTGCAGACTATCCAGTCACGAGTGACATCACTGAGAGTGCAGCCTATCCAGTCACTAGGACCAGTGACATCACTGAGAGTGCAGCCTATCCAGTCACTAGTAGCCAGTGACATCACTGAGAGTGCAGCCTATCCAGTCACTAGGAGCCAGTGACATCACTGAAAGTGCAGCCTATCCAGTCACTAGGAACCAGTGACATCACTGAGAGTGCAGCCTATCCAGTCACTAGTGACATCACTGAGAGTGCAGTCTATCCAGTCACTAGCGACATCACTGAGAGTGCATCCTATCCATTCACTAGGATCCAGTGACATCACTGAGAGTGCAGCCTATGCAGTCACTAGGAGTCAGTGACATCACTGAGAGTGCAGCCTATCCATTCACTAGGATCCAGTGACATCACTGACAGTGCAGCCTATGCAGTCACTAGGAGCCAGTGACATCACTGAGAGTGCAGCCTATCCAGTCACGAGGAGCCGGTGACATAACTGAAAGTGCAGCCTATCCATTCACTAGGAGCCAGTGACATCACTGAAAGTGCAGCCTATCCAGACAATATGAGCCAGTGACGTCACTGAGAGTGCAGCCTATCCAGTCACTATGAGCCAGTGACGTCACTGAGAGTGCAGCCTATCCATTCACTACTAGCCAGTGACATCACTGAGGGTGCAGTCTATCCAGTCACTAAGAACCAGTGACATCACTGAGAGTGCAGCTTATCCAGTCACTAGGAGCCAGTGACATAACTGAGAGTGCAGCCTATCCAGTCACTAGGAACCAGTGACATCACTGAGAGTGCAGCCTATCCAGTCACTAGGACCAGTGACATCACTGATAGTGCAGCCTATCCATTCACTAGGATCCAGTGACATCACTGACAGTGCAGCCTATGCAGTCACTAGGAGCCAGTGACATCACTGAGAGTGCAGCCTATCCATTCACTAGGATCCAGTGACATCACTGACAGTGCAGCCTATGCAGTCACTAGGAGCCAGTGACATCACTGAAAGTGCAGCCTATCCATTCACTAGGAGCCAGTGACATCACTGAAAGTGCAGCCTATCCAGACAATATGAGCCAGTGACGTCACTGAGAGTGGAGCCTATCCAGTCACTATGAGCCAGTGACGTCACTGAGAGTGCAGCCTATCCATTCACTACTAGCCAGTGACATCACTGAGGGTGCAGTCTATCCAGTCACTAGGAGCCAGTGACATCACTGAGAGTGCAGCCTATCCAGTCACTAGGAGCCAGTGACATCACTGAGAGCGCAGACTATCCAGTCACTAGGAGCCAGTGACATCACTGAGAGTGCAGCCTATCCAGTCACTAGGAACCAGTGACGTCACTGAGAGTGCAGCCTATCCAGTCACTAGGAGCCAGTGACATCACTGAGAGTGCAGATTATCCAGTCACTAGGAGCCAGTGACATCACTGAGGATGCAGCCTATCCAGTCACTAGGAGCCAGTGACATCACTGAGAGTGCAGCCTATCCAGTCACTAGGAGCCAGTGACATCACTGAGAGCGCAGACTATCCAGTCACTAGTAACCAGTGACATCACTGAGAGCGCAGACTATCCAGTCACTAGGAGCCAGTGACATCACTGAGAGTGCAGCCTATCCAGTCACTAGGAACCAGTGACGTCACTGAGAGTGCAGCCTATCCAGTCACTAGGAGCCAGTGACATCACTGAGAGTGCCGACTATCCAGTCACTAGGAGCCAGTGACATCACTGAGGATGCAGCCTAGCCAGTCACTAGGAGCCAGTGACATCACTGAGAGTGCAGCCTATCCAGTCACTAGGAGCCAGTGACATCACTGAGAGTGCAGCCTATCCAGTCACTATGTACCAGTGACATCACTGAGAGTGCAGACTATCCAGTCACTAGGAGCCAGTGACATCACTGAGAGTGCAGACTATCCAGTCACTAGGAGCCAGTGACATCACTGAGAGTGCAGACTATCCAGTCACTAGGAGCCAGTGACATCACTGAGAGTGCAGCTTATCCAGTCACTAGGAGCCAGGGACATCCCTGAGAGTGCAGTCTATCCAGTCACTATGAACCAGTGACATCACTGAGAGTACAGCCTATCCCGGTCACTAGGAACCAGTGACATCACGAGAGCAAAGCCTATCCAGTCACTAGGAGCCAGTGACATCACTGAGAGTGCAGACTATCCAGTCACTAGGAGCCAGTGACATCACTGAGAGTGCAGCCTATCCAGTCACTATGTACCAGTGACATCACTGAGAGTGCAGACTATCCAGTCACTAGTAGCCAGTGACATCACAGAGTGCAGACTATCCAGTCACTAGGAGCCAGTGACATCACTGAGAGTGCAGACTATCCAGTCACTAGGAGCCAGTGACATCACTGAGAGTGCAGACTATCCAGTCACTAGGAGCCAGTGACATCACTGAGAGTGCAGCTTATCCAGTCACTAGGACCAGTGACATCACTGAGAGTGCAGCTTATCCAGTCACTAGGAGCCAGTGACATAACTGAGAGTGCAGCCTATCCAGTCACTAGGAACCAGTGACATCACTGAGAGTGCAGCTTATCCAGTCACTAGGAGCCAGTGACATAACTGAGAGTGCAGCCTATCCAGTCACTAGGAACCAGTGACATCACTGAGAGTGCAGCCTATCCAGTCACTAGGAGCCAGTGACATAACTGAGAGTGTAGCCTATCCAGTCACTAGGAACCAGTGACATCACTGAGAGTGCAGCTTATCCAGTCACTAGGAGCCAGTGACATAACTGAGAGTGTAGCCTATCCAGTCACTAGGAACCAGTGACATCACTGAGAGTGCAGCCTATCCAGTCACTAGGACCAGTGACATCCCTGAGAGTGCAGCCTATCCAGTCACTAGGACCAGTGACATCCCTGAGAGTGCAGCCGCTATCTCTCTGATGGATTCCGGTTGATTTTGCAGCCTAAGGACAGCCTGTGTAATTTGCACTGAGAGCTCCTGTGGCTGCATATTGTGGGCTCACAGCAACAGCTTCCAATGCAAATGCCACACTTGGCATCATCTCTAGACCTTGTGCCTACCTAATTGATGAAGAAATAACAACGGAATCGCCCAGTCCTGTCCATGAAACAGCTTCTTAGTCACCTGTCGAATCGCTTTTGTTGCCTTGAAAAAGATGGGTCTACATATAAAACACCCTTCCTCCAGTGTGGACGTGAATACCATAAACTAAAGCTGACAGCCTGCACTCTAAGATCATATTCATTATATAACTTAAATGTTTTGGTAAACAGCTAAAATTACAAAAATCGTATCATCACCTAAATATATATGGACCTAACCGTAAGTCTGGATATTGTGAAGACTGTGGGCTAACAGCCTGCGAGAAGCCGGAGGGGCGGGACTTTGTGCAAGAATTCCCCTTTTTTTAAAGCAGCAATCATTTAAAAGGCAAAACCAGGTTCCCGCTTTAAAAATGCGGGCAGACTCACACAAGGTCCCTCCCCTCCAGCTTCTCGCAGGCTATAACATTTAGCCCTGTATGCCACATATAATAGGTAAAACTGTATTTTCTATATATTTTTTTATATTGTGTTATACAGCTCCCACAAACGTGGCCTTCCTGGCCGGTGTGACCTGTGGCACCGTGGGCGGGGCCCTCTTTCTGTTTCTCATCTGCTGGTTTCTGTTTCGGAAGAAAAAGCTCAAGAAGCTGGAAGAAGATGAGTTCCTCAATGAGATTCGGTAAATGGGAGAGAGCAAGACGTAAATAACATAACTGGGGCAAAATTTACTGTCGTTCCATTTTGACTTAGAAGGGATTTTGGCATTCTGTTTCCATTCGATTTGGGTTCAACAGATTTACGAAAGACCAAATCGAATGTCAAATCTATTCTAAAGCCAAATTCAAATTTATGAAAAACATTGATGTTTTCCCATAGGCCAACAAAAAGTCCCCTCATTTACTAAAATTCGATTTGCAAATCGATTTGAAATCGAACTCAAAATCAAACCTCAAATCCCCAAATGTTTAGAAAGATGTTTAGACATTCAATTTTGGCTTCTAAACACCATTTCAATGGCAGGAAATTGATAGTGATGACTTTTAAGTACCCAAAAGCATGTAGGGCAGTGCGGAAGTACTGATAGTGAATGTCCAAGGTTATGTTATGTTGTGCACCTACCTGCACAATACAAATCACCACCAGACTGAGGTAACCCTGGAGGACCAATCAGAGCACCATCAGTAGCTTCATGAGTTGAATACTGCACATATTTATACTAGTAGACATCAAACGTATTCCATTATTGTACAATAGATAGCACCAGAGCACAATATTGGGCAATTTGGCTGGATGATATAATGATTTTTAAAATCATGAGTGTTGTAACTGGCTATCCTGGTTCGTCCCATGATGCCTACATCCTCAGCAATTCATCCCTGTCTGCGAAAATTATTGTGGGACAAATGCCAGAGGGATGGTTGTTGTGTAAGATACCAGTATGCGCTAATAAAGCAGCTAATGGTGATTGTTGCTGTATTGTTCTAATTTGTTCCCCTTCCACCAAGAAATATTATTTAGGCTATGGCTGTTGCTCCTGGCTTCTGACTCCATTGTCAAATCCACAAACTCCTGCTGAGCATAAGTATAAAGAGGCACAAATAGCCACCCAATACATGACAGAATGCATCTTTGGTTTATTTTAAAAAATATATTTGGAAGCATATTTTTATATCATTTGGCAAAAGCGTTCGATATTGTGCTCTGCTGCCGGATATTGCATAATCGTGCATTAAGAAAACCACTCTCCCCAGATTATGCAATAATCAGGGAGCAGGCAGAGGTTTTTTAACAGCAACTGACCATGTGAACACAGAACGTGGAAGACAGATTAGAGCTAAACTTATTTCCAAATATTTCAGCTGTAATTATAAAAAAAAATCAAAAAAATCACCACTTAGGTTTTCATGTAAATAAAAGTGTAAAGAGAGAGTTTCCCATTTAATTAGTGTGCATATGATACATTTGGACCAATAGGAAGCAATGAGGAAGTTCTGTTAGATTTTTCTGTGGATTTGAGGTTTGATTTTGGAAGGGATTTCATAGATTCAACTCTAAATCCCTTCCCAAAATCAACCAATATCGAATTCGATTTGAAAATCCAATTATAGTAAATAAGGGATTTTGTAAGGATTTGTAGAAAATCAAAAAGAATCAATTTCGAAGATTCATAAAGAGGATTCCAAAACCGAATCCAAGTAAATATACCCCCCTGGAGAACTGTAATGCCATATGCCCCAATAATGTCCCTCTGTAATCCCAGTACGAGTACGAACACATTAGTACATGAGGCGTGTTCCTCTTCACGATGCTTGTTCTAGCTATAGCAATGTACAGACACTTGTACATACATATCCGCCAATATTGATGAATTGATAAATACGTCAGTGACGTAACAACAAACGTAATACCACAGAAGCCACTCGGCAAGTGTCGCGGGCTGCAGCCTGTTTTGCTGGATTGGGTAGGATAATTGACGTTTCTCTGAGAGTTACAGTAGCACTGGAAGCATTTGGCCTTGCGGCTTCATTACTGATTATTTATGCTGTTATAGGGAGGACGCAGAAGCCCCTAAGGCCCGGCTGATGAAACCTGGATCTTCCACCTCAGGCTCCAGAAGCTCCCGCTCAGGTTCTTCATCTACCCGCTCCACAACCAACAGTGCCTCTCGCAGCCAACGAACTCTCTCCACCCAGGAAACGCTGCACGCGGAGACCAAACATCACTGCCTGGAGCAGATATGAGGGAGCAGGCCCGGGATTAGCCAAGACGCTTGGTCTTAAAGAGAATGTACGTGTCCACTGCGACACAGGAACTATGTCTGGAGAAGCTTTGCTAGGACTTCATGGTCACATAAGTCTTTTCAGACCACATCTTTGGTTTCATTGATTTTACTACTTCACCAGTAGAGAGTTTGCACCTTTTCAATAATAAACACAGAAGCTGCGGAGCTTTGAGAGGAACGTAGGAAGATTGGGAACTATACATGAGGGAATAAGAGCTCCGCGTAGGCCAGGAGTTAGCAAGGTACACTAGTTGTGCTGAACTGTGTAGCAATGTGAATTGTTCTCTGTAAGGGAAACCTTTTTATTACTTTATGATGACGGTACGAAATATTGACGACGGTAACATTTGTTCTATGACGAGGATATTTTTTTTATAACTAGTGTTCCGACTTTGTTCATTTTAATTTCCTGTGAAGCAGAAGCCACAAAGGGCAGAACGTTCTGCGCAGAGAAACTTCCAGTAATCTTGCTGGGGACTGAAAGAGCTAAAGGAGAGAACTGTCCATTACTTATCTACTTGTCTTACATGGGCAGCCACAGCACGGACATGCGACAGTCACCCGCTGTCTACATACATGTATGTCTACATACCTTACCAGTGCACTCGATGTGCAAAGGCAGACTGCAGAGAAGCAGCCAGATGGCCGACCTAGCACCAATGTAACTTCCACGCCTACTCTGCAGCCCTGGGAGTGCGCCCGCTCTGCGGTCCCTGGGGTGCGCCCGGTCTGCGGTCCCTGGGGTGCGCCTGGTCTGCGGTCCCTGGGGTGCGCCCGGTCTGCGGTCCCCGGAGTACGTCTATACTTGACCTGTGCAAAAGTGTAAATGTAGCATTAAAGTCCAACCTCCCGCTACCTCCCCATTCATTGAAAACATGTGTTTCCCTCCTAGAACACTGCACTTGTGTCTCTAATTAATCATGAGGGACATTGTGACCATCTATATGACGTGTGGCATTATGTGTGTAGGAAACACAGAGACGCCTTTCCCCACTACAGTGTAACGTGTAAATGACATCCTATAAAAGTACAAGACTCGGTCTTCGCCATCTTAGAACCGGTGCAGAGCTGGAATGGCTGAGCGCTCTCCCTCACAGCAAGGAAGGCCCATACCCCCTCCTTTACCTATAATAATCTCACTATGCAAGATCCAGTCCCACCCCAACTCCAACGTCTGCTGGTCCACAAACCCATGCCTGATCGGAATATCTAGATGACAGACTGGGGCCGGTTTGCTCCTTAGCCATTCTGCCATTGGAGGCGGCCATTTTTGGGCTAGATCGGTATTCATGACAATGCGGCATCACTGAATATCCAGGACACAATGACGTCAGTGTATCGCTTTGTGCCTCTGTGATGTCACTACTGTCATCACTTCATGGAGTACTCAAAGGCTAAATGCTGAGTGAGCCACAAAATGGCTGCTAGTCACCACGGGCAGGGAACCGGCAGACGAGAACTGTGCTGGACCTCTCACCCTGTCATTACTGATAGGAGTACACTGTAGGCGGGCAGAATCTGAGAGGTGGGTGATGACAGCAGTGTGTATGCGCTTCCTTGCCAGGCCTGGCCACTGTCACTGCAATCATTTGTGTATAGGACTAAAGGGCTCTTCATCTAGGCTGATAACAGGGTAAGGACAACCAGGTATTTCCGCTATGGACCCATTATAAAATCTCACATCTATCCGTACCTCTCCGCCCCTTGTATGCTGCGGTTTATTCTCCAGCACGCCGCACAGGGTGCATGAGGCATGGTCTCCCAGCTAGACGGAGCATCAGGAAGGACACACGCGTACTGACAAGCTGTGCGCGTCTGTGGTGTAATTGGAATGGGGACGCCATCGCGTGACTGCACCGCTGCCTGTGGGGTTGCCATTTCATTTCTGCAGGCACTGGAGCTCCCTGTCCCTGCTGCGCCTCATGGTGTACAATTGTCCGCTCATATAATTTCCACATATTCTCCAACCGCACTAACCTGGTATAAGACGCTTCATTGGTATTATATCGTATGAAAGGGGTTTTCTATATTCAGTGTCGCTGTGTTACTCATTGGCCTGTGCGTGCCCTTCCTGCAGATGCCCCCCCTGTGGTGTACCTCGAGGTGTCTAGTATATAATTATACACATCATGTACAGGGCGCTCCGGGATTAGCCATTATATCTATGCACCACACAGAATTAGTCATTAACAAATTGCTTTCTATATTGTATACTGTTCTATTTGGTTTATGGTTACCAATTTGTTATTACTAATTCAGACCGAGCGCTACAGTATATCTATTATATAATGCGCCATCGTGTTTGTGTCAGTGGAGCGCCTGCCACCCACAGGCCGCACCTGGATCCCCGACATCTCCTGTCAGCCCCTCCACCCGCTCGCCCCGTGCAGCCAGACACACTGGTAGCGCATTATATAACAGAGGGTTCATTAACTATACTTACATAAATTATCCAGTGACCCCCCCAATAAACCCCAACTGCTTCTACTGTTGGTAGGACAGACACCGTTTGGGGGGGACTGTCCTGCTGACCCCATGGTCTCTCATTGTGATGTGTGGACGCCCTGAATGCGGTAAATTCATAGTATTCCCACAGGAGACAGGAGACCCGCTGGTGTATGATATACAGTCCCCAAGTGTAGGGATAGTCCCAGGGGTAGAATTGTGTCCCTATTCTTCATTATTTACCAGGTGCACAAACACCTTCTGTGTCTACAATGTCAATTATTACTTTGTGCTCTCGTGTGGTGGGATTTAGGATTTGGGATTTACTGAAAAGGAATAAATATGCGCAAAAAAGTAAAAAAATCTGTTTATGGAAATACGTGGACCCTGTACTGTAAGGATTGTATAGGTGTCACACCTGAGGTCGTATCATACAGGGAGGAAATATATTGCATTGCCGCAAAAGAAAAATGGAACCAAGGCCCTCATTCCGAGTTGTTCGCTCTGTAATTTTCTTCGCATCGCAGCGATTTTCCGCTTAATGCGCATGCGCAATGTTCGCACTGCGCCTGCGCCAAGTAAATTTGCTAAGAAGTTTGGTATTTTACTCACGGCATTACAAGGTTTTTTCTTCGTTCTGGTGATCGTAATGTGATTGACAGGAAGTGGGTGTTTCTGGGCGGAAACTGGACGTTTTATGAGTGTGTGAAAAAACGCTACCGTTTCTGGGAAAAACGCGGGAGTGGCTGGAGAAACGGGGGAGTGTCTGGGCGAACGCTGGGTGTGTTTGTGACGTCAAACCAGGAACGAAACTGACTGAACTGATCGCAGATGCCGAGTAAGTCTGGAGCTACTCAGAAACTGCTAAGAAGTGTCTATTCGCAATTTAGAGAATCTTTCGTTCGCAATTTTGCTAAGCTAAGATTCACTCCCAGTAGGCGGCGGCTTAGCGTGTGCAAAGCTGCTAAAAGCAGCTAGCGAGCGAACAACTCGGAATGAGGGCCAATGAACACTTTCTAAGAGGAAGGAATAGGAAGAAAATTTCATGTAACAGAAGTGGAATAAGAATCCTGCAATTCTGCAGAAACAGTGATTTGGCCAAATAAATAGTAGGTGGTGGTCCTCTGCTGACCAGTCTTACCAGAATACCCAGCTCTACACATCCCGTTCCTCTGTGTGTAATAGGGTGGTTGCAAGACATAGGGGGGAAATGGTTTTTTATCGTATCTTCCACGGGAACCCCGAAAAAGTTGCCAATTGGTGTAAAAATGAGATTGTCAAAGTTTCAGCTCGATCGGATAACGTTAAGACCCGCCTCATCAGCTCTAAAGTATTAAAAAACAGCTATTTTTCTTTAAAAAAAAAAATTGGGGTTTTCTGCTATAAAATTAGAATGGTTTAAACTAGACACGTGTTTTGTTGTTTTTTTTAGTTTTGTAGAGCGTGTTCCTGGCTTCAATTTTCACTCACACAACTTGTTTGACAAACGTACAGATCGGAAGATATATGAGTTTTTCGTAGTCCGGACCCGGAAAATCCACTTTTTTAAGAAAATGTGAAAACTGGCTGCAGGTGCAGCCAGCACAGGAACAGGCCAGGGATGGACACCCACCAATCAGTGCTTTCCTCCCGCTGGCCACCCCGGGCTACAGTACGTAAATGTCTCTTCCAGCTGAGCAGCCCCTGCTACATAGAGCACAAGGCACCGCGGCAGCGCCTGCTCCACCTCCCCATCATACATGCCTCTCTCCCCAGAGGTGGGTGCCAAGAGGTTCCCCAACGTGACACCACCCGCTCCACCTCACCCTCATACATGCCTCTCTCCCCAGAGGTGGGTGCCAAGAGGTTCCCCAACGTGACACCACCCGCTCCACCTCACCCTCATACATGCCTTTCTCACCAGAGGTGGGTGCCCAGAGGTTCCCCAACGTGACACCACCCGCTCCACCTCACCCTCATACATGCCTCTCTCCCCAGAGGTGGGTGCTCAGAGGTTCCCCAACGTGACACCACCCACTCCACCTCACCCTCATACATGCCGCTCTCCCCAGAGGTGGGTGCCCAGAGGTTCCCCAACGTGACACCGCCTGCTCCACCTCACCCTCATACATGCCTCTCTCCCCAGAGGTGGGTGCCCAGAGGTTCCCCAACGTGACACCACCTGCTCCACCTCACCATCATACATGCCTCTCTCCCCAGAGGTGGGTGCCCAGAGGTTCCCCAACGTGACACCACCTGCTCCACCTCACCATCATACATGCCTCTCTCCCCAGAGGTGGGTGCCCAGAGGTTCCCCAACGTGACACCACCTGCTCCACCTCACCATCATACATGCCTCTCTCCCCAGAGGTGGGTGCCCAGAGGTTCCCCAACGTGACACCGCCTGCTCCACCTCACCCTCATACATGCCTCTCTCCCCAGAGGTGGGTGCCCAGAGGTTCCCCAACGTGACACCACCTGCTCCACCCTCACCATCATACATGCCTCTCTCCCCAGAGGTGGGTGCCCAGAGGTTCCCCAACGTGACACCACCCGCTCCACCTCACCATCATACATGCTCTCTCCCCAGAGGTGGGTGCCCAGAGGTTCCCCAACGTGACACCACCTGCTCCACCTCACCATCATACATGCCTCTCTCCCCAGAGGTGGGTGCCCAGAGGTTCCCTGACATGACACTGCCCACTCCACCTCCCCGTCATACGTGCCTCTCTCCCCAGAGGTGGGTGCCCAGAGGTTCCCTAACATGACACTGCCCGCTCCACCTCCCCCGTCATACGTGCCTCTCTCCCCAGAGGTGGGTGCCCAGAGGTTCCCTAACATGACACTGCCCACTCCACCTCCCCGTCATACGTGCCTCTCTCCCCAGAGGAGGGTGCCCAGAGGTTCCCTAACATGACACTGCCCACTTCACCTCCCCGTCATACGTGCCTCTCTCCCCAGAGGTGGGTGCAGGCTGGATATAACCACTGCGTAGCTGTTTCTTTCTCTAGGTTATTGCACTTTAGTTTTATCTACTGCGGATTGTGTGTTGGTACAGGCTCCATTCTTCTCTCATAGAACTGTATTGTTATTCTGACTTTGGTTAAATGCTTATGAAGTATAAAGTAATTTCTAAATATAATTTAATAAAAAAAGAAATAAAATAGTAATAGATCTATAGTGCTTGCTTTCATTTGTCCTGTACTACATTACACTGCACGTTACAATTACAGAGAATGGTGCACTTGGCATAGCGATTGTAGGATTTGGCTACACACACTGTCCCAGCATACATGGACTGGCAGCAATGGTCATACTGGTCCGAGGAGGACGCTAGTACAGGACATAGAAGCGTTCTCCTTATCTATGTCACTAACGTCCAATAACAGCAACTTTGGTGGGCTCTCCTCCCCGGGACCACCACTATTACATGTGTCTATATGGGCCCCGGCCTCACTGTAGCAGGAAACATCTCACACAGCAGATCCATATAATAGCCACACAGCGCAGCGGCCTCCTCCGTCAGCTTCTGACTCCTAAACTGTCTCACACAGCAGATCCATATAATAGCCACACAGCGCAGCGGCCTCCTCCGTCAGCTTCTGACTCCTAAACTGTCTCACACAGCAGATCCATATAATAGCCACACAGCGCAGCGGCCTCCTCCGTCAGCTTCTGACTCCTAAACTGTCTCACACAGCAGATCCATATAATAGCCACACAGCGCAGCGGCCTCCTCCGTCAGCTTCTGACTCCTAAACTGTCTCACACAGCAGATCCATATAATAGCCACACAGCGCAGCGGCCTCCTCCGTCAGCTTCTGACTCCTAAACTGTCTCACACAGCAGATCCATATAATAGCCACACAGCGCAGCGGCCTCCTCCGTCAGCTTCTGACTCCTAAACTGTCTCACACAGCAGATCCATACAATAGCCACACAGCGCAGCGGCCCTCCTCCGTCAGCTTCTGACTCCTAAACTGTCTCACACAGCAGATCCATACAATAGCCACACAGCGCAGCGGCCTCCTCCCGTCAGCTTCTGACTCATAAACTGTCTCACACAGCAGATCCATACAATAGCCATACAGCGCAGCAGCCTCCTCCATCAGCTTCTGACTCAAACTGTCTCACACAGCAGATGGCAGCAAGAGGCGCTCACACCCTGCGCTTACCCGATGGCAGCAATCGGCGCTCACACCCTGCACTTACCCTGATGGCAGCAAGCGGCGCTCACACCCTGCGCTTACCTGATGGCAGCAAGTGGCGCTCATACCCTGTGCTTACCCGATGGCAGCAAGCGGCGCTCAAATCATGCGCTTACCCGACGGCAGTCAGTCGGCGCTCAAATCCTGCGCTTTCCTGATGGCAGCAAGCGGCGCTCACACCCTGCACTTACCTGATGGCAGCAAGCGGCGCTCACACCCTGCACTTACCCGATGGCAAGCAGCGGTCACACCCTGCGCTTACCCGACGGCAGCAAGTGGCGCTCACACCCTGCGCTTACCCAACGCAGCAAGTGGCACTCACACCCTGCGCTTACCCGATGGCAGTAACCGGCGCTCACCACCCTGCGCTTACTCGATGGTAAGCGGCGCTTACACCCCTGTGCACATCCGGCGGCAGCAAGAGGCGCTCACTACCCTGGGCTTACCCGACGGCAGTCAGCGGCGCTCGCACCCTGCGCTTACCCGATGGCAGCAAGTGGCACTCACACCCTGCGCTTACCGAACGACAGCAAGTGGCGCTCACACCCTGTGCATACCCAACGGCAGCAAGTGGAGCTCACATCCTGCGCTTACCTGACGGCAACAAGCGGCACTCACACCCTGCGCTTACCCGACAGCAGTCAGCGGCGCTCACACCCTGCGCTTACCCAATGGCAGCAAGCGGAGCTCACACCCTGCGCTTACCCAATGGCAGCATGCGGCGCTCAAATCCTGCGCTTACCCAATGGCAGCAAGCAGCGCTCACACGCTGCACTTAACCAATGGCAGCAAGTGGCGCTCAAATCCTGCGCTTACCCGACGGCAGCAAGCGGCGCTCATACCCTGTGCTTACCCGACGGCAGTCAGTGGCGCTCAAATCCTGTGCTTTCCTGATGGCAGCAACCTGCGCTCACACTGCGCTTACCTGGTGGCAGCAAGTGGCGCTCATACCCTGCGCTTACTCAATGGCAGCAAGCAGCGCTCAAATCCTGCGCTTACCCGACGGCAGTAAGTGGCGCTCACACCGTGCGCTTACCCGATGGCAGCAAGCGGCGCTCACATCCTGCGCTTACCCCGATGGCAGCAAGCGGCGCTCACACCCTGCGCTTACCCGATGGCAGCAAGCGGCGCTCACACCCTGCGCTTACCCGACAGCAGTCAGTGGCGCTCAAATCCTGCGCTTACCCGACGGCAGTAAGTGGCGCTCACACCCTGCGCTTACCCGATGGCAGCAAGCGGCGCTCACACCCTGCGCTTACCCGATGGCAGCAAGCGGCGCTCACACCCTGCGCTTACCCGACAGCAGTCAGTGGCGCTCAAATCCTGCGCTTACCCGACGGCAGCAAGCGGCGCTCACACCCTGCGCTTACTCGACGGCTGTCAGTGTCGCTCACACCCTGTGCTTATCCGATGGCAGCAAGCGGCGCTCATACCCTGCGCTTACCCGACGATAGTCAGTGGCGCTCACACCCTGCGCTTACCTGGTGGCAGCAAGTGGCACTCATACCCTGCGCTTACCCAATGGCAGCAAGCGGCGCTCAAATCCTGCGCTTACCCGACGGCAGTCAGTCGGCGCTCACACCCCTGCGCTCACTCGACGGCAGTCAGTCGGTGCTCAAATCCTGCGCTTTCCTGATGGCAGCAAGCGGCGCTCAAATCCTCCACTTACCCGATGGCAGCAAGTGGCGCTCACACCCTGCGCTTACTCGACGGCAGTCAGTCGGCGCTCAAATCCTGCGCTTTCCTGATGGCAGCAAGCGGCGCTCACAACCCTGCGCTTACCCAATGGCAGCAAGCGGCGCTCAAATCCTGCGCTTACCCGATGGCAGCAAGTGGCGCTCACACCCCTGCGCTTACCCGACGGCAGTCAGTGGCGCTCACACCCTGCGCACACCCCGGCGGCAGCAAGCGGCGCTCACACCCTGCACTTACAGCGGCGCTCACACCCTGCGCTTACCCGATGGCAGCAAGCGGCGCTCACACCCTGCGCTTACCCGACGGCAGTCAGTGGCGCTCAAATCCTGCGCTTTCCTGATGGCAGCAACCAGCGCTCACAACCCTGCGCTTACCTGATGGCAGCAAGTGGAGCTCATACCCTGCGCTTACCCAATGGCAGCAAGTGGCGCTCAAATCCTGCGCTTACCCGACGGCAGTCAGTTGGCGCTCAAATCCTGCGCTTACCCGACGGCAGTCAGTTGGCGCTCAAATCCTGCGCTTTCCGGATGGCAGCAAGCGGCACTCACACCCTGCACTTACTTGATGGCAGCAAGCGGCGCTCACACCCCTGCGCTTACCCGATGGCAAGCAGCGCTCACACCCTGCGCTTACCCGATGGAAGCAAGTGGAGCTCACACCCTGCGCTTACCCAACGGCAGCAAGTGGCGCTCACACCCTGCGCTTACCCAACGGCAGCAAGTGGCGCTCACACCCTGCGCTTACCCAACGGCAGCAAGTGGCGCTCACACCCTGCGCTTACCCGATGGCAGCAACCGGCGCGCACACCCTGCGCTTACTCGATGGTAAGCGGCGCTTACACCCTGTGCACACCCGGCGGCAGCAAGCGGCGCTCACACCCTGGGCTTACCCGACGGCAGTCAGCGGCGCTCACACCCTGCGCTTACCTGATGGCAGCAAGTGGCGCTCACACCCTGCACTTACCCGACGGCAGCTAGCGGTGCTCACACCCTGCGCTTACCCAATGACAGCAAGTGGCGCTCACATCCTGCGCTTACCCGACGGCAGCAAGCGGTGCTCATACCCTGCGCTTACCCGACGGCAGCAAGCGGTGCTCAAATCCTGTGCTTACGCGACGGCAGCAAGCGGCGCTCATACCCTGCGCTTACCCGACGGCAGTCAGTGGCGCTCATACCCTGCGCTTACCCGACGGCAGTCAGTGGCGCTCATACCCTGCGCTTACCCGACGGCAGTCAGTGGCGCTCAAATCCTGCGCTTTCCTGATGGCAGCAACCGGCGCTCACACCCTGCACTTACCCGGTGGCAGCAAGCGGCGCTCACACCCTGCGCTTACACGATGGCAGCAAGCGGCGCTCACACCCTGCGCTTATCCGATGGCAGCAAGCGGCGCTCACACCCTGCGCTTACCCGATGGCAGCAAGCTGTGCTCATACCCTGCGCTTACCCGACGGCAGTCAGTGGCGCTCAAATCCTGCGCTTTCCTGATGGCAGCAACCGGCGCTCACACCCTGCGCTTACCTGATGGCAGCAAGTGGCGCTCATACCCTGCGCTTACCCAATGGCAGCAAGCGGCGCTCAAATCCTGTGCTTACCCGACGGCAGTCAGTCGACGCTCAAATCCTGCGCTTTTCTGATGGCAGCAAGCGGCGCTCACACCCTGCACTTACCTGATGGCAAGCAGCGATCACACCCTGCGCTTACCCTACGGCAGCAAGTGGCGCTCACACCCTGCGCTTACCCAAAGGCAGCAAGTGGCGCTCACACCCTGCGCTTACCCGATGGCAGCAACCGGCGCTCACACACTGCGCTTACTCGATGGTTAGCGGTGCTTACACCCTTTGCACACCCGACGGCAGCAAGCGGCGCTCACACCGTGCGCTTACCCAATGGCAGCAAGTGGCGCTCACACCCTGCGCTTACCCGATGGCAGCAAGCGGCGCTCACACCCTGCGCTTACCCGATGGCAGCAACCGGCGCTCACACCCTGCGCTTACTCGATGGTAAGCGGCGTTTACACCCTGTGCACACCCGGCGGCAGCAAGCAGCGCTCACACCCTGGGCTTACCCGACGGCAGTCAGCGGCGCTCACACCCTGCGCTTACCCGACGGCAGCAAGCGGCACTCACACCCTGCGCTTACCCGACGGCAGCAAGCGGCGCTCAAATCCTGCGCTTACCCGACGGCAGTCAGTGGCGCTCATACCCTGCGCTTACCCGACGGCAGTCAGTGGCGCTCATACCCTGCGCTTACCCGACGGCAGTCAGTGGCGCTCATACCCTGCGCTTACCCGACGGCAGTCAGTGGCGCTCAAATCCTGCGCTTTCCTGATGGCAGCAAGCGGCGCTCACACCCTGCGCTTACCCGATGGCAGCAAGCGGCGCTCACACCCTGTGCTTACCCGATGGCAGCAAGCGGCGCTCACACCCTGCGCTTACCCGATGGCAGCAAGCGGCGCTCATACCCTGCGCTTACCCAACGGCAGTCAGTGGCGCTCAAATCCTGCGCTTTCCTGATGGCAGCAACCGGCGCTCACACCCCTGCGCTTACCTGATGGCAGCAAGTGGCGCTCATACCCTGCGCTTACCCAATGGTAGCAAGCGGCGCTCAAATCCTGTGCTTACCCGACGGCAGTCAGTCGACGCTCAAATCCTGCGCTTTCCTGATGGCAGCAATCGGCGCTCACACCCTGCACTTACCTGATGGCAGCAAGCGGCGCTCACACCCTGCGCTTACCTGATGGCAGCAAGTGGCGCTCATACCCTGTGCTTACCCGATGGCAGCAAGCGGCGCTCAAATCATGCGCTTACCCGACGGCAGTCAGTCGGCGCTCAAATCCTGCGCTTTCCTGATGGCAGCAAGCGGCGCTCACACCCTGCACTTACCTGATGGCAGCAAGCGGCGCTCACACCCTGCACTTACCCGATGGCAAGCAGCGGTCACACCCTGCGCTTACCCGACGGCAGCAAGTGGCGCTCACACCCTGCGCTTACCCAACGGCAGCAAGTGGCACTCACACCCTGCGCTTACCCGATGGCAGTAACCGGCGCTCACACCCTGCGCTTACTCGATGGTAAGCGGCGCTTACACCCTGTGCACATCCGGCGGCAGCAAGAGGCGCTCACACCCTGGGCTTACCCGACGGCAGTCAGCGGCGCTCGCACCCTGCGCTTACCCGATGGCAGCAAGTGGCACTCACACCCTGCGCTTACCGAACGACAGCAAGTGGCGCTCACACCCTGTGCATACCCAACGGCAGCAAGTGGAGCTCACATCCTGCGCTTACCTGACGGCAACAAGCGGCACTCACACCCTGCGCTTACCCGACAGCAGTCAGCGGCGCTCACACCCTGCGCTTACCCAATGGCAGCAAGCGGAGCTCACACCCTGCGCTTACCCAATGGCAGCATGCGGCGCTCAAATCCTGCGCTTACCCAATGGCAGCAAGCAGCGCTCACACGCTGCACTTAACCAATGGCAGCAAGTGGCGCTCAAATCCTGCGCTTACCCGACGGCAGCAAGCGGCGCTCATACCCTGTGCTTACCCGACGGCAGTCAGTGGCGCTCAAATCCTGTGCTTTCCTGATGGCAGCAACCTGCGCTCACACTGCGCTTACCTGGTGGCAGCAAGTGGCGCTCATACCCTGCGCTTACTCAATGGCAGCAAGCAGCGCTCAAATCCTGCGCTTACCCGACGGCAGTAAGTGGCGCTCACACCGTGCGCTTACCCGATGGCAGCAAGCGGCGCTCACATCCTGCGCTTACCCGATGGCAGCAAGCGGCGCTCACACCCTGCGCTTACCCGATGGCAGCAAGCGGCGCTCACACCCTGCGCTTACCCGACAGCAGTCAGTGGCGCTCAAATCCTGCGCTTACCCGACGGCAGTAAGTGGCGCTCACACCCTGCGCTTACCCGATGGCAGCAAGCGGCGCTCACACCCTGCGCTTACCCGATGGCAGCAAGCGGCGCTCACACCCTGCGCTTACCCGACAGCAGTCAGTGGCGCTCAAATCCTGCGCTTACCCGACGGCAGCAAGCGGCGCTCACACCCTGCGCTTACTCGACGGCTGTCAGTGTCGCTCACACCCTGTGCTTATCCGATGGCAGCAAGCGGCGCTCATACCCTGCGCTTACCCGACGATAGTCAGTGGCGCTCACACCCTGCGCTTACCTGGTGGCAGCAAGTGGCACTCATACCCTGCGCTTACCCAATGGCAGCAAGCGGCGCTCAAATCCTGCGCTTACCCGACGGCAGTCAGTCGGCGCTCACACCCTGCGCTCACTCGACGGCAGTCAGTCGGTGCTCAAATCCTGCGCTTTCCTGATGGCAGCAAGCGGCGCTCAAATCCTCCACTTACCCGATGGCAGCAAGTGGCGCTCACACCCTGCGCTTACTCGACGGCAGTCAGTCGGCGCTCAAATCCTGCGCTTTCCTGATGGCAGCAAGCGGCGCTCACACCCTGCGCTTACCCAATGGCAGCAAGCGGCGCTCAAATCCTGCGCTTACCCGATGGCAGCAAGTGGCGCTCACACCCTGCGCTTACCCGACGGCAGTCAGTGGCGCTCACACCCTGCGCACACCCGGCGGCAGCAAGCGGCGCTCACACCCTGCACTTACAGCGGCGCTCACACCCTGCGCTTACCCGATGGCAGCAAGCGGCGCTCACACCCTGCGCTTACCCGACGGCAGTCAGTGGCGCTCAAATCCTGCGCTTTCCTGATGGCAGCAACCAGCGCTCACACCCTGCGCTTACCTGATGGCAGCAAGTGGAGCTCATACCCTGCGCTTACCCAATGGCAGCAAGTGGCGCTCAAATCCTGCGCTTACCCGACGGCAGTCAGTTGGCGCTCAAATCCTGCGCTTACCCGACGGCAGTCAGTTGGCGCTCAAATCCTGCGCTTTCCGGATGGCAGCAAGCGGCACTCACACCCTGCACTTACTTGATGGCAGCAAGCGGCGCTCACACCCTGCGCTTACCCGATGGCAAGCAGCGCTCACACCCTGCGCTTACCCGATGGAAGCAAGTGGAGCTCACACCCTGCGCTTACCCAACGGCAGCAAGTGGCGCTCACACCCTGCGCTTACCCAACGGCAGCAAGTGGCGCTCACACCCTGCGCTTACCCAACGGCAGCAAGTGGCGCTCACACCCTGCGCTTACCCGATGGCAGCAACCGGCGCGCACACCCTGCGCTTACTCGATGGTAAGCGGCGCTTACACCCTGTGCACACCCGGCGGCAGCAAGCGGCGCTCACACCCTGGGCTTACCCGACGGCAGTCAGCGGCGCTCACACCCTGCGCTTACCTGATGGCAGCAAGTGGCGCTCACACCCTGCACTTACCCGACGGCAGCTAGCGGTGCTCACACCCTGCGCTTACCCAATGACAGCAAGTGGCGCTCACATCCTGCGCTTACCCGACGGCAGCAAGCGGTGCTCATACCCTGCGCTTACCCGACGGCAGCAAGCGGTGCTCAAATCCTGTGCTTACGCGACGGCAGCAAGCGGCGCTCATACCCTGCGCTTACCCGACGGCAGTCAGTGGCGCTCATACCCTGCGCTTACCCGACGGCAGTCAGTGGCGCTCATACCCTGCGCTTACCCGACGGCAGTCAGTGGCGCTCAAATCCTGCGCTTTCCTGATGGCAGCAACCGGCGCTCACACCCTGCACTTACCCGGTGGCAGCAAGCGGCGCTCACACCCTGCGCTTACACGATGGCAGCAAGCGGCGCTCACACCCTGCGCTTATCCGATGGCAGCAAGCGGCGCTCACACCCTGCGCTTACCCGATGGCAGCAAGCTGTGCTCATACCCTGCGCTTACCCGACGGCAGTCAGTGGCGCTCAAATCCTGCGCTTTCCTGATGGCAGCAACCGGCGCTCACACCCTGCGCTTACCTGATGGCAGCAAGTGGCGCTCATACCCTGCGCTTACCCAATGGCAGCAAGCGGCGCTCAAATCCTGTGCTTACCCGACGGCAGTCAGTCGACGCTCAAATCCTGCGCTTTTCTGATGGCAGCAAGCGGCGCTCACACCCTGCACTTACCTGATGGCAAGCAGCGATCACACCCTGCGCTTACCCTACGGCAGCAAGTGGCGCTCACACCCTGCGCTTACCCAAAGGCAGCAAGTGGCGCTCACACCCTGCGCTTACCCGATGGCAGCAACCGGCGCTCACACACTGCGCTTACTCGATGGTTAGCGGTGCTTACACCCTTTGCACACCCGACGGCAGCAAGCGGCGCTCACACCGTGCGCTTACCCAATGGCAGCAAGTGGCGCTCACACCCTGCGCTTACCCGATGGCAGCAAGCGGCGCTCACACCCTGCGCTTACCCGATGGCAGCAACCGGCGCTCACACCCTGCGCTTACTCGATGGTAAGCGGCGTTTACACCCTGTGCACACCCGGCGGCAGCAAGCAGCGCTCACACCCTGGGCTTACCCGACGGCAGTCAGCGGCGCTCACACCCTGCGCTTACCCGACGGCAGCAAGCGGCACTCACACCCTGCGCTTACCCGACGGCAGCAAGCGGCGCTCAAATCCTGCGCTTACCCGACGGCAGTCAGTGGCGCTCATACCCTGCGCTTACCCGACGGCAGTCAGTGGCGCTCATACCCTGCGCTTACCCGACGGCAGTCAGTGGCGCTCATACCCTGCGCTTACCCGACGGCAGTCAGTGGCGCTCAAATCCTGCGCTTTCCTGATGGCAGCAAGCGGCGCTCACACCCTGCGCTTACCCGATGGCAGCAAGCGGCGCTCACACCCTGTGCTTACCCGATGGCAGCAAGCGGCGCTCACACCCTGCGCTTACCCGATGGCAGCAAGCGGCGCTCATACCCTGCGCTTACCCAACGGCAGTCAGTGGCGCTCAAATCCTGCGCTTTCCTGATGGCAGCAACCGGCGCTCACACCCTGCGCTTACCTGATGGCAGCAAGTGGCGCTCATACCCTGCGCTTACCCAATGGTAGCAAGCGGCGCTCAAATCCTGTGCTTACCCGACGGCAGTCAGTCGACGCTCAAATCCTGCGCTTTCCTGATGGCAGCAAGCGGCGCTCACACCCTGCACTTACCCGATGGCAAGCAGCGATCACACCCTGCGCTTACCCTACGGCAGCAAGTGGCGCTCACACCCTGCGCTTACCCGATGGCAGCAACCGGCGCTCACACCCTGCGCTTACTCGATGGTAAGCGGCGCTTACACCCTTTGTACACCCGATGGCAGCAAGCGGCGCTCACACCCTGCGCTTACCCGATGGCAGCAAGTGGCGCTCACACCCTGCGCTTACCCGATGGCAGCAAGCGGCGCTCACACCATGCACTTACTCGACGGCAGCAAGCGGTGCTCAAATCCTGCGCTTACTCGACGGCAGTCAGTGGCGCTCAAATCCTGCGCTTTCCTGATGGCAGCAAGCGGCGCTCACACCCTGCACTTACCCGATGGCAGCAAGTGGCGCTCATACCCTGTGCTTACCCAATGGCAGCAAGCGGCGCTCAAATACTGCGCTTACCCAATGGCAGCAAGCGGCGCTCACACCCTGCGCTCACCCAATGGCAGCAAGCGGCGCTCAAATCCTGCGCTCACCCGACGACAGCAAGCGGCGCTCATACCCTGCGCTCACCCGACGGCAGTCAGTGGCGCTCATACCCTGCGCTTACCCGACGGCAGTCAGTAGCGCTCATACCCTGCGCTTACTCAATGGCAGCAAGCAGCGCTCAAATCCTGCGCTTACCCGACGGCAGTAAGTGGCGCTCACACCCTGCGCTTACCCGATGGCAGCAACCGGCGCTCACACCCTGCGCTTACCCGACGGCAGTCAGTAGCGCTCATACCCTGCGCTTACTCAATGGCAGCAAGCAGCGCTCAAATCCTGCGCTTACCCGACGGCAGTAAGTGGCGCTCACACCCTGCGCTTACCCGATGGCAGCAACCAGCGCTCACACCCTGCGCTTACTCAATGGTAAGCGGCACTTGCACCCTGCGCACACCCGACGGCAGCAAGCGGCGCTCACACCCTGCACTTACACGATGGCAGCGAGCGGCGCTCACACCCTGCGCTTACCCGACGGCAGTCAGTGGCGCTCAAATCCTGCGCTTACCCGACGGCAGCAAGCGGCGCTCACACCCTGCACTTACCCGATGGCAGCAACCGTCGCTCACACCCTGCACTTATCCGATGGCAGTCAGCGGCGCTCACACCCTGCGCTTACCCGACGATAGTCAGTGGCGCTCAAATGCTGCGGTTTCCTGATGGCAGCAAGCGGCGCTCACACCCTGCGCTAACCTGGTGGCAGCAAGCGGCGCTCAAATCCTGCGCTTACCCAACGGCAGTCAGTCGGCGCTCACACCCTGCGCTTACTCGACGGCAGTCAGTCGGTGCTCAAATCCTGCGCTTTCCTGATGGCAGCAAGCGGCGCTCACACTCTGCGCTTACCCGATGGCAGCAAGCGGCGCTCAAATCCTGCGCTTACCCAACGGCAGTCAGTCGGCGCTCACACCCTGCGCTTACTCGACGGCAATCAGTCGGTGCTCAAATCCTGCGCTTTCCTGATGGCAGCAAGCGGCGCTCACACCCTGCGCTTACCCGATGGCAGCAAGCGGCGCTCAAATCCTGCACTTACCCGATGGCAGCAAACGGCGCTCACACCCTGCGCTTACCCAATGGCAGCAAGCGGCGCTCAAATCCTGCGCTTACCCGACGGCAGTCAGTCGGCGCTCACACCCTGCGCTTACTCGACGGCAGTCAGTCGGTGCTCAAATCCTGCGCTTTCCTGATGGCAGCAAGCGGCGCTCACACCCTGCGCTTACCCGATGGCAGCAAGCGGCGCTCAAATCCTGCACTTACCCGATGGCAGCAAACGGCGCTCACACCCTGCGCTTACCCAATGGCAGCAAGCGGCGCTCATACTGCGCTTACCCGACGGCAGCAAGCGGCGCTCGCCACCCTGCGCTTACCCGATTGCAGTCAGTCGGCGCTCAAATCCTGTGCTTTCCTGATGGCAGCAAGCGGCGCTCAAATCCTGCGCTTACCCAACAGCAGCAAGTGGCGCTCACACCCTGCGCTTACCCGATGGCAGCAAACGGCGCTCACACCCTGCGCTTACTAGATGGTAAGTGGCGCTTGCACCCTGCGCACACCCGACGGCAGCAAGCGGCGCTCACATCCTGCGCTTACCCGATGGCAGCAAGCGGCGCTCACACCCTGCGCTTACCCGACGGCAGTCAGTCGGCGCTCAAATCCTGCGCTTACCCGATGGCAGCAAGTGGCGCTCACACCCTGCGCTTACCCAACGGCAGCAAGTGGCGCTCACACTCTGCGCTTACCCAATGGCAGCAAGCGGCGCTCACACCCTGCGCTTACCCGACGGCAACAAGCGGCGCTCACACTCTGCGCTTACCCGACAGCAGTCAGCGGCGCTCACACCCTGCGCTTACCCGACGGCAACAATCGGCGCTCACACTCTGCGCTTACCCGACAGCAGTCAGCGGCGCTCACACCCTGCGCTTACCCAATGGCAGCAAGCGGCGCTCACACCCTGCGCTTACCCGATGGCAGCAAGCGGCGCTCACACCCTGCACTTACGTGATGGCAGCAAGTGGCGCTCACACCCTGCGCTTACCCAAAGGCAGCAAGTGGCGCTCACACCCTGCGCTTACTCGATGGCAGCAACCGGCGCTCACACCCTGCGCTTATTCGATGGTAAGCGGCGCTTGCACCCTGAGCACACCCGACAGGAAGCAAGCGGCGCTCACACCCTGCGCTTACCCGATGGCAGCAAGCGGCGCTCACACCCTGCGCTTACCCGATGGCAGCAAGCGGCGCTCACACCCTGCGCTTACCCGATGGCAGCAAGCGGCGCTCACACCCTGCGCTTACCCGATGGCAGCAAGCGGCGCTCACACCTTGCGCTTACCCGATGGCAGCAAGCGGCGCTCATACCTTGCGCTTACCCGACGGCAGTCAGTGGCGCTCAAATCCTGCGCTTTCCCGATGGCAGCAAGCGGCACTCACACCCTGCGCTTACCCAATGGCAGCAAGCGGCGCTCAAATCCTGCGCTTACCCGACGGCAGTCAGTCGGCGCTCACACCCTGCACTTACTCGACGGCAGTCAGTCGGTGCTCAAATCCTGCGCTTTCCTGATGGCAGCAAGCGGCGCTCACACCCTGCGCTAACCTGGTGGCAGCAAGCGGCGCTCAAATCCTGCGCTTACCCAACGGCAGTCAGTCGGCGCTCACACCCTGCGCTTACTCGACGGCAGTCAGTCGGTGCTCAAATCCTGCGCTTTCCTGATGGCAGCAAGCGGCGCTCACACCCTGCGCTTACCCGACGGCAACAATCGGCGCTCACACTCTGCGCTTACCCGACAGCAGTCAGCGGCGCTCACACCCTGCGCTTACCCAATGGCAGCAAGCGGCGCTCACACCCTGCGCTTACCCGATGGCAGCAAGCGGCGCTCACACCCTGCACTTACGTGATGGCAGCAAGTGGCGCTCACACCCTGCGCTTACCCAAAGGCAGCAAGTGGCGCTCACACCCTGCGCTTACTCGATGGCAGCAACCGGCGCTCACACCCTGCGCTTATTCGATGGTAAGCGGCGCTTGCACCCTGAGCACACCCGACAGGAAGCAAGCGGCGCTCACACCCTGCGCTTACCCGATGGCAGCAAGCGGCGCTCACACCCTGCGCTTACCCGATGGCAGCAACCGGCGCTCACACCCTGCGCTTACCCGATGGCAGCAAGCGGCGCTCACACCCTGCGCTTACCCGATGGCAGCAAGCGGCGCTCACACCTTGCGCTTACCCGATGGCAGCAAGCGGCGCTCATACCTTGCGCTTACCCGACGGCAGTCAGTGGCGCTCAAATCCTGCGCTTTCCCGATGGCAGCAAGCGGCACTTAGATATACAGCAAACAAGCACCATCTAGAATAGTATATTAGCCAGGTGTACATCTGCTAGCAATAATACTGTATATAATAGGTTGTATCCAGATATTTAGCAGATATTGAAACCAGCAATCCTTCCTAAGCAGCTTGAACCAGAGACCAGGCAAGATATGGGATCTGTGGGAGACTCAGCTAGGACAGAACAAAGCACACACGCCCAGGAGCCAGCACCTGGTTAAAGCTGCTGGTAGACCAATCACAGTTGATCAGGTTAACGCCCAGGCTTCATCACAGCAGGTGAACAAGTCAGCAACCATTGCAATGATTCAGTCTAGACTCGACCAGCCGAGTACAGATATAACATATAGATATCTCGGTCATCAGGTTGGTGGCGTGGTGTAGAAATCCAGCTGCTTTTGATGGGCCGACATTCAGCGATTTAGGGCTGTCAAAATGAAATGATATCTCCCCACCCACACCCAAAAAGGCTGCGGCGCCCCTGGATGTAGCTTAAACTTAGGAATCTAATGGCTTCCTAGCAGACTGGGTTCTAAAGCGCATATGGAATAGAATAATAAAGAACACTGTTTAGTTATAGGAATGTTATAAAGAAATTGGTTATAGGTTACATAGACAAATGTATTGAATGGAAGACTTACATAGACTATAGCACGCAGCTATTCTGGCTGGGAGGAATGGCGGGAAACGCAGGACAGGTTTTAACTCAGATATTGATCTCCCAGTCTGACCCAGAACAAATGGCACCCATGCTTTTTAGCAGATTACCACCCTACACCCACCCACACGATGTCACGACCATGGGCCTACTTCAGATCTCATCGCTGGTGTGCGTTTTCGCACAGCAGGCAATCAGGTCATAACTGCGCATGCACCGCAATGCGCATTGGGCAACGGGCATCGCCGGTCAGCGACAAGATTGTGCGAGAAATCCGATCGCACAGGGCTTTCGCAAGGTGATTGACAGGAAGAAGCCGTTTGTGGGTGGTAACTGAGCGTTTCAGTGTCCGGGAAAACGCAGGCGTGACCAGGCGGTTTCAGGGTGGGTGTGTGACGTCAGCTCCGTCCCCGATCAAAGAAAACAAAGTAGGGCTGCGCTCATGGGAGTGGGAATAACCAGAAACAGGAGAGCTGACATAGAAGTAATTAAAAGAGGATTTATTAATACCACATTAATCAATTAAAAATTCAGAATGAATAAAAATATAAAAATAAATTAAGCACTTTCACTGGGTCACCGTGAGAATACTAACAATAATGTCCAACCATATGGTATTCCACGAAGCGAGGTTACTGATAAGGCTCTAATATAAATAGAGAGTTCTAAATGGCAGAAACAACTGTTGCCAATATATCTGAAATAGCAACAGTGTGTCCCGTAGTAAACGTGCTGTGCATGGCAAAAGCTGAATACACAGAGGAACAGCTCTCACTGATTGAGTATGCAGGTGACGGTAAATACCGGAAATCAAACGGTGAAAACTCAGGTGGTGGATATTACCTCTCTCGTGGGCTGGCGTCACCGAGCATCCTCAGGTGAAGTCCACTGTAGAGCCCACTTATATGTTGGCAATTGAGAGGGAGATGTAACTCATCCACTAATGCGGTCACCGGTCAGCAGAGAGGAGTTCAAAAGCGGGATCACGCTGTGCACGGATGGAGGCGGAGATCGTCTCGTATCAGCTGGAAGCCGTCCAAAGCACTCACAGTAACCCCAGTGTGGTTGAAGGAGTACCCTAACGCGTTTCGTCACGGAGCACGATCAGCCTGTTCTCATCGCACTGGAGGAGTAAGTCCTGGGCTGCGCAGAGACTACACAAAGTGGATTTTAGCAGCTCTGCGTACACATGCGATCGCACACTTGCACAGCGAAATTACACCCCCCAACCCCCCCCCCCCCGGGAGGCGGCGACTATCTGATCGCAGGACAGCAGAATTTGCAGCCCAGCGGTCAGATCTGAATTACGCCCCAAATTTTCAAGACTGTCTGGCTTGTTAATTAGCTCACAGTCCATCCCAGAACTATTCACATAACTTTTATCCTAAGTACAAATAACTGCACATAACTTCCCCTGTGTGGTAGCTACTTGAAATATGGTATGCGCACATTAAGCTAAATTATTTAAGCTATGAGTTCAAACATGACTGCAATGTGATGTGGGGTTGGATATGAAGGAAGTAGGACCTGGGACAGTCCCACTATCTCATGGCTTCAGTGATGCAGACAGTGACCCGGCAGCGTATCTGAAATGATGCAGTGATCCGGAAGCGTGACTGCAGTGACCCAGCAGTGTGGCTGCAGTGATGCGGACAGTGACCCGGAAGCGTGGCTGCAGAGATGAAGACAGTGACCTGGAAGTGTGGCTGCAGTGACCCGAAAGTGTGGCTGCAGTGACCCGAAAGTGTGGCTGCAGTGATGCAGTGACCCGAAAGTGTGGCTGCAGTGACCCGAAAGTGTGGCTGCAGTGATGCAGACAGTGACCCGGAAGTGTGGCTGCAGTGATGCAGTGACCCGGCAGCGTGTCTGCAGTGATGCAGACAGTTACCTGGAAGTGTGGCTGCAGTGATGCAGTCAGTGACTTGGAAGCGTGGCTGCAGTGATGCGGACAGTGACCCGGAAGCGTGGCTGCAGTGATGCGGACAGTGACCCGGAAGCGTGGCTGCAGTGATGCGGACAGTGACCCGGAAGCGTGGCTGCAGTGATGAAGTGACCCAGAAGTGTGGCTGCAGTGATGCAGACAGTGACCCGGAAGTATGGCTGCAGTGATGCAGTGACCCGGCAGCATCGCTGCAGTGATGCAGACAGTTACCTGGAAGTGTGGCTGCAGTGATGCAGTCAGTGACCCGGAAGCGTGGCTGCAGTGGTGCAGTCAGTGATCCGGAAATGTGGCTGCAGTGATGCAGTGACCCGGAAGTGTGGCTGCAGTGATGCAGACAGTGACCTGGAAGTGTGGCTGCAGTGATGCAGACCGTGACCAGGAAGCGTGGCTGCAGTGAACAGTAATTAAGCCCTCAACATTAGTAACCGGGATGTAGTCAGGATCCCGGTGGTCAGAATAACGCAATGGAATAATGGTCTTTATGCAAGGTTGCTACACATGATTGGCTCAGTTTGCATTAGATGGATATAAGCTAATTACTGACTAAGGGCTATGGGCTACTGAGTGTTTTAGCCTTGAGTACCAAACACGCTAGCTACAAAGCATTGTGAATATACCACATACAGCACAGGCTATAATGCTGCAATATACCACATTCTCGGTAGAAATAGGATATCTGAGCACATCCCAGATAACAAGTCTTTAATTAAATACATTATTTTGTTTCACAATTGCCTGAGTTTTACTTGATAATTAGTATAGCTTTGATGTTCAGAGCACATTAGATAATAATCACATAATGTAGCAGTCTCTGCAGCAGTAAGATAAAGGGGGAAGAGTGAGGAGGAAAGGCTGGAGAGGGTTCAGGGAGCTCACAGAGGAAGTAGGATAGTCAGGCTGGAGAGGGGGCAGGGAGGTCACAGAGGAAGTAGGATAGTCAGGCTGGAGAGGGGGCAGGGAGGTCACAGAGGAAGCAGGACAGTCAGGCTGGAGAGGGGGCAGGGAGGTCACAGAGGAAGCAGGACAGTCAGGCTGGAGAGGGGGCAGGGAGGTCACAGAGGAAGCAGGATAGTCAGGCTGGAGGGGGGGCAGGGAGGTCACAGAGGAAGCAGGACAGTCAGGCTGGAGAGGGGGCAGGGAGGTCACAGAGGAAGCAGGACAGTCAGGCTGGAGAGGGGGCAGGGAGGTCACAGAGGAAGCAGGACAGTCAGGCTGGAGAGGGGGCAGGGAGCTCACAGAGGAAGCAGGACAGTCAGGCTGGAGAGGGGGCAGGGAGGTCACAGAGGAAGCAGGATAGTCAGGCTGGAGGGGGGCCAGGGAGGTCACAGAGGAAGTAGGATAGTCAGGCTGGAGAGGGGGGCAGGGAGGTCACAGAGGAAGTAGGATAGTCAGGCTGGAGAGGGGGCAGGGAGCTCACAGAGGAAGCAAGAGTCAGGCTGGAGAGGGGGCAGGGAGGTCACAGAGGAAGCAGGACAGTCAGGCTGGAGAGGGGGCAGAGAGGTCACAGAGGAAGTAGGATAGTCAGGCTGGAGGGGGGATCAGGGAGGTCACAGAGGAAGTAGGATAGTCAGGCTGGAGGGGGGGCAGGGAGGTCACAGAGGAAGCAGGACAGTCAGGCTGGAGGGGGGGGCAGGGAGCTCACAGAGGAAGCAGGACAGTCAGGCTGCAGGGGGGCAGGGAGGTCACAGAGGAAGTAGGATAGTCAGGCTGGAGGGGGGGCAGGGAGGTCACAGAGGAAGCAGGACAGTCAGGCTGGAGAGGGGGCAGGGAGCTCACAGAGGAAGCAGGATAGTCAGGCTGGAGAGGGGGCAGGGAGGTCACAGAGGAAGCAGGATAGTCAGGCTGGAGGGGGGCCAGGGAGGTCACAGAGGAAGTAGGATAGTCAGGCTGGAGAGGGGGCAGGGAGCTCACAGAGGAAGCAGGACAGTCAGGCTGGAGAGGGGGCAGGGAGGTCACAGAGGAAGCAAGAGTCAGGCTGGAGAGGGGGCAGGGAGGTCACAGAGGAAGCAGGACAGTCAGGCTGGAGAGGGGGCAGGGAGGTCAGAGAGGAAGCAGGACAGTCAGGCTGGAGAGGGGGCAGGGAGGTCACAGAGGAAGCAGGACAGTCAGGCTGGAGAGGGGGCAGAGAGCTCACAGAGGAAGCAGGACAGTCAGGCTGCAGGGGGGCAGGGAGGTCACAGAGGAAGTAGGATAGTCAGGCTGGAGGGAGGTCACGGAGGAAGCAGGATAGTCAGGCTGGAGAGGGGGGCAGGGAGGTCACAGAGGAAGCAGGATAGTCAGGCTGGAGGGGGGGGGCAGGGAGCTCACAGAGGAAGCAAGATAGTCAGGCTGGTGGGGGGGGGCAGGGAGGTCACAGAGGAAGCAGGATAGTCAGGCTGGAGGGGGGCCAGGGAGGTCACAGAGGAAGTAGGATAGTCAGGCTGGAGAGGGGGCAGGGAGCTCACAGAGGAAGCAGGACAGTCAGGCTGGAGAGGGGGCAGGGAGGTCACAGAGGAAGCAAGAGTCAGGCTGGAGAGGGGGCAGGGAGGTCACAGAGGAAGCAGGACAGTCAGGCTGGAGAGGGGGGCAGGGAGGTCACAGAGGAAGCAGGACAGTCAGGCTGGAGAGGGGGCAGGGAGGTCACAGAGGAAGCAGGACAGTCAGGCTGGAGAGGGGGCAGGGAGGTCACAGAGGAAGCAGGACAGTCAGGCTGCAGGAGGGGCAGGCAGGTCACGGAGGAAGTAGGATAGTCAGGCTGGAGGGGGGGCAGGGAGGTCACAGAGGAAGCAGGATAGTCAGGCTGGAGGGGGGGGGGCAGGGAGCTCACAGAGGAAGCAGGACAGTCAGGCTGGAGAGGGGGCAGGGAGCTCACAAAGGAAGTAGGCTAGTCAGGCTGGAGAGGGGGGCAGGGAGGTCACAGAGGAAGCAGGACAGTCAGGCTGGAGGGGGGCAGGGAGGTCACAGAGGAAGCAGGATAGTCAGGCTTGAGAGGGGGCAGGGAACTCACAGAGGAAGCAGGAAAGTCAGGCTGGAGAGGGGACAGGGAACTCACAGAGGAAGCAAGAGTCAGGCTGGAGAGGGAGCAGAGAGCTCACAGAGGAAGCAGGACAGTCAGGCTGGAGAGGGGGCAGGGAGGTCACAGAGAAAGCAGGACAGTCAGGCTGGAGAGGGGGCAGGGAGGTCACAGAGGAAGCAGGACAGTCAGCCTGGAGAGGGGGCAGGGAGGTCACAGAGGAAGCAGGACAGTCAGGCTGGAGAGGGGGCAGGGAGGTCACAGAGGAAGCAGGACAGTCAGGCTGGAGAGGGCAGGGAGGTCACAGAGGAAGCAGGACAGTCAGGCTGGAGAGGGGGCAGAGGGCTCACAGAGGAAGCAGGACTGTGAGGCTGGAGAGGGGGCAGAGAGGTCACAGAGGAAGTAGGATAGTCAGGCTGGAGGGGGGATCAGGGAGGTCACAGAGGAAGTAGGATAGTCAGGCTGGAGGGGGGGCAGGGAGGTCACAGAGGAAGCAGGACAGTCAGGCTGGAGGGGGGGTCAGGGAGGTCACAGAGGAAGTAGGACAGTCAGGCTGGAGGGGGGGCAGGGAGGTCACAGAGGAAGCAAGAGTCAGGCTGGAGGGGGGGCAGGGAGGTCACAGAGGAAGCAGGATAGTCAGGCTGGAGGGGGGCCAGGGAGGTCACAGAGGAAGTAGGATAGTCAGGCTGGAGAGGGGGGCAGGGAGGTCACAGAGGAAGTAGGATAATCAGGCTGGAGGGGGGATCAGGGAGGTCACAGAGGAAGTAGGATAGTCAGGCTGGAGGGGGGGCAGGGAGGTCACAGAGGAAGCAGGACAGTCAGGCTGGAGGGGGGGTCAGGGAGGTCACAGAGGAAGTAGGACAGTCAGGCTGGAGGGGAGGCAGGGAGGTCACAGAGGAAGCAAGAGTCAAGCTGGAGGGGGGGCAGGGAGGTCACAGAGGAAGCAGGACAGTCAGGCTGGAGAGGGGGCAGGGAGCTCACAGAGGAAGCAGGACAGTCAGGCTGCAGGGGGGCAGGGAGGTCACAGAGGAAGTAGGATAGTCAGGCTGGAGGGGGGGCAGGGAGGTCACAGAGGAAGCAGGATAGTCAGGCTGGAGAGGGGGGCAGGGAGGTCACAGAGGAAGCAGGATAGTCAGGCTGGAGAGGGGGGCAGGGAGGTCACAGAGGAAGCAGGATAGTCAGGCTGGAGGGGGGGGGGCAGGGAGCTCACAGAGGAAGCAGGACAGTCAGGCTGGAGAGGGGGCAGGGAGCTCACAGAGGAAGCAGGATAGTCAGGCTGGAGAGGGTTTAGGGAGCTCACAGAGGAAGTAGGATAGTCAGGCTGGAGGGGGGCCAGGGAGGTCACAGAGGAAGTAGGATAGTCAGGCTGGAGAGGGGGGCAGGGAGGTCACAGAGGAAGTAGGATAGTCAGGCTGGAGGGGGGATCAGGGAGGTCACAGAGGAAGTAGGATAGTCAGGCTGAAGGGGGGGCAGGGAGGTCACAGAGGAAGCAGGACAGTCAGGCTGGAGGGGGGGTCAGGGAGGTCACAGAGGAAGTAGGACAGTCAGGCTGGAGGGGGGCAGGGAGGTCACAGAGGAAGCAAGAGTCAGGCTGGAGGGGGGGCAGGGAGGTCACAGAGGAAGCAGGACAGTCAGGCTGGAGAGGGGGCAGGGAGCTCACAGAGGAAGCATGCAGTCAGGCTGGAGAGGGGGCAGGGAGCTCACAGAGAAAGCAGGATAGTCAGGCTGGAGAGGGGGGCAGGGAGGTCACAGAGGAAGCAGGATAGTCAGGCTGGAGGGGGGGCAGGGAGGTCACAGAGGAAGCAGGACAGTCAGGCTGGAGCGGGGGCAGGGAGGTCACAGAGGAAGCAGGATAGTCAGGTTGGAGAGGGGGCAGGAAGCAGAATAGTCAGGCTGGAGAGGGGGCAGGGAGGTCACAGAAGAAGCAGGATAGTCAGGCTGGAGGGGGGGCAGGGAGGTCACAGAGGAAGTAGGATAGTCAGGCTGGAGGGGGGGGCAGGGAGGTCACAGAGGAAACAAAAGTCAGGCTGGAGAGGGGGGGCAGGGAGGTCACAGAGGAAGCAGGACAGTCAGGCTGGAGAGGGGACAGGGAGGTCACAGAGGAAGCAGGACAGTCAGGCTGGAGAAGGGACAGGGAGGTCACAGAGGAAGCAGGATAGTCAGGCTGGAGTGGGGGGGGGGGGCAGGGAGGTCACAGAGGAAGTAGGATAGTCAGGCTGGAGGAGGGGGGCAGGGAGGTCACAGAGGAAGCAAAAGTCAGGCTGAAGAGGGGGGCAGGGAGGTCACAGAGGAAGCAGGATAGTCAGGCTGGAGAGGGGACAGGGAGGTCACAGAGGAAGCAAGATAGTCAGGCTGGAGGGGGGGCAGGGAGGTCACAGAGAAAGCAGGATAGTCAGGCTGGAGAGAGGGCAGGGAGGTCACAGAGGAAGCAGGACAGTCAGGCTGGAGTGGGGGCAGAGAGCTCACAGAGGAAGCAGGATAGTCAGGCTGGAGAGAGGGCAGGGAGGTCACAGAGGAAGCAGGACAGTCAGGCTGGAGAGGTGGCAGAGAGCTCACAGAGGAAGCAGGATAGTCAGGCTGGAGAGGGGGCAGGGAGGTCACAGAGGAAGAAGGACAGTCAGGCTGGAGAGGGGGCAGGGAGGTCACAGAGGAAGTAGGATAGTCAGGCTGGAGAGGGGGCAGGGAGGTCACAGAGGAAGCAGGATAGTCAGGCTGGAGAGGGGGCAGGGAGGTCACAGAGGAAGCAGGACAGTCAGGCTGGAGAGGGGGCAGGGAGGTCACAGAGGAAGCAGGATAGTCAGGCTGGAGAGGGGGCAGGGAGCTCACAGAGGAAGCAGGATAGTCAGGCTGGAGGGGGGGCAGGGAGGTCACAGAGGAAGCAGGACAGTCAGGCTGGAGAGGGGGCAGGGAGGTCACAGAGGAAGCAGGATAGTCAGGCTGCAGAGGGGACAGAGAGCTCACAGAGGAAGCAGGACAGTCAGGCTGGAGAGGGGGCAGGGAGGTCACAGAGGAAGCAGGATAGTCAGGATAACTAGGGTAGCCAATCCTGGGCCATTTTTTCAATCCTGGGTATCGGGATTGAAAAATGGTTAAACCCGGGATTGGCTTTTTTATTTTGCCCGGCCGTCCCGTCCCCCGCCCACATAACTCACCAATCTAGCGGGACGGGCGGGTGGGAATCTTCCTCCACACTTGGCGGCTGGTAATAGCTGGCTTCCCATCAGGCTGCGCCGCAGGTGACGGGCTGGTGACCTCAGAGTCACAGGTCATGCTGCGCAGGGGGAGCCGGGAGTATGATCCCTGTCAATCAAAGTCATAGAACCTGATGAACGTGTTCACTGAGGACCACGTAGCCGTCTTGCACAATTGTTCTGCTGACGCGCCACGTCGGGTCGCCCAAGGAGGTCCAACAGACCGAGTAGAATGGGCCTTAATAGCAGCAGAAGCTGGAAGACCAGCCTGCGCATAAGCTTGTGCAATCACCATAGTGAAAACCAAAAAGGACAAAAAGAGAATCTGACCTCCTGATGGAGGCAGTCCTCTCCACATACAGTCAGGTCCATAAATATTAGGACAGCGACACAATTCTCATATTTTGAGCTCTATACACCACCACAATGCATTTGAAATGAAACAAACAAGATGTGCTTTAACTGCAGACTTTCCGCTTTAATTTGAGGGTATTTACATCCAAATCAGGTGAACGGTGTAGGAATTACAACGGTTTCTATATGTGCCTCCCACGAAGAACTGCACGGTCACAGTGAAAAATCAGAAAGGGTGAACGACAGGTCAAAGCGCCTAAGTCCGACACCCTCCTAGCAGAGGCAATAGCCAGCAGAAACACGACCTTAAGGGTAAGACATTTAAGGCCCACCGCCTCAAGAGGTTCAAATGGAGACTCTTGTAGGGCATCGAGAACAGACAGATCCCATGGAGTCACAGGAGGGACATAGGGAGGCTGAATCCATAAAACACCCTGAGTGAAAGTATGAACATCAGGAAGAGACGCAATTTTTCTCTGAAATCACACCGACAAGGCAGAAATAGGAACCTTGAGGGAGGCCAAACCAAAGCCTAACTCCAGGCCTCGTTGTAAAAAAAAAAAAAATTTGGCAGTGCTGAACTTGTATGCATCGTAATTCTTATTAGCACACCAGGTGAAGTAAGAATTCCAGACCCTATAATAAATCCGAGCTGAAGTCGGTTTACGGGCTTTCAGCATAGTTTGAATGACCGCCTCAGAGAATCCTTTGGCCCTCAGGAGTGAAGCTTCAAGAGCCACGCCGTCAAAGCCAGTCGAGCCAGATCCTGGTAGACACAAGGGCCCTGAACAAGGAGGTCCGGCCGTTGAGGATGTAGAAGAGGACGCTCTATCAAGAGACCCTGCAGGTCTTAGAACCAATGCCGTCTGGGCCACGCTGGTGCGATTAGAAGTAGTATTCCTCCTTGAACTTCCGAATCACCCTGGGCAGGAGTGACACTGGAGGGAACACGTATGGCAGCAGAAAGTTCCATGGAATTGCTAGTGCATCCACGAGCGCTGTTTGAGGATCCCTTGTCCTTGCTCCGAAGACTGGAACCTTGCGATGGCGTCTCGACACAATCAGGTCTACATCTGGTAGGCCCCACTTGTCCACTAGGAATTGAAAGACTTCCAGATGAAGACTCCACTCTCCGGCGTGTACGTCCTGACGACTGAGGAAGTCAGCTTCCCAGTTGAGGACCCCCGGAATGAACACTGCTGATATGGCCAGCAGATGGCGTTCCGCCCATTGAAGAATTTTCGACACTTCCATCATTGCCATGCGGCTTCGAGTGCCGCCTTGATGATTTATGTATGCCACCATGGTGCCGTTGTCCGACTGTACCTGAACAGGCCTGTTCTGTACCAGAGGCTGGGCAATTTTCAGAGCATCGAACAGCGCCAGCAATTCCAGAATATTTATCGGGAGAAGAGATTCCTCCCTGGTCCACCGACCCTGGAGAGAGTGTTGCTCCAACAACGCGCCCCAACCCCGCAGACTGGCGTCTGTCATCAGGAGGACCTAGTTGGAGATCCAGAAGGGACGACCCCTGTTCAACTGTTGGTCCTGTAACCACCAGGTCAGTGACAGACGAACCTCCAGCGTCAAGGAGATCATGATAGATCTGATCCAGTGAGGCAGGCTGTCCCACTTGGAAAAGATGAACCTCTGCAGAGGGCGAGAATGAAATGGAGCATACTCTACCATGTCGAAAGCCGACACCATGAGACCTAGTACTTGCATCGCAGAGTGTATCGACACTCTTGGGCGAGAAAGGAAGTATCTTATCCTGTCCTGAAGCTTCAGGACCTTCTCTGGAGACAAGAACAAACGTTGGTTGTGTGTGTCCAGTAATGCCCCCAGGTGCACCCAGAGGCGTCACCAGGTGTGGTGACACCCGGTGCGCACCCCTGATGTACTGCCGCGATCGCGGCAAAAGTGGGCGTGGCCTTACATCTAGGGGGCGTGGCTTCGCGGGGATACCGGGATCGTCACTCTGGGGGCGTGCCCAGCATCTCCGGAGATGCTGGGCTTCCCCCAGAGACGGTCTCAGTGTGCTGTCGGCTCCTCTGCTATGACAGGAGCCGGGTGCTGTAGCGGAATTTCACACTGCAGCACCTGGCTCCTGTCACTGCGGAGGAGCTGACATTTGGTGTCACCCCCTCCAGGTGTCACACCCGGGTGCGGGCCGCTCCCCCCGCACCCGCCTTGTGACGCCACTGGGTGCACCATGCTCTGAGCAGGGACCAGTGAGGATTTCTTCCAATTGCTGAGCCACCTGTGTGCTTGTAGGAATTGGAACGTTAGTTCCAGATGACGGATGAGAACCTCTGGGGCGTTCGCCAGGATCAGCAAGTCATCCAGATACGGCAGGATCAATGATACCTTGCCGACGGAGAATGGGCGTCATGACAGCCATGACCTTGGCGAAGATCTGAGGAGCTGTAGTCAGTCCAAAGGGCAAGGCTTGGAACTGATAATGTAGGTTGCCAATAGCAAACCGCAGATACTGCTGATGCGACATGGCAATAGGTATGTGTAGGTAAGCATCCTGCATGTCCAGGGATACCATATAGTCCTTGGGCTCCAAAGCCAGAACACTAGAGCGAAGAGTTTCCATACGGAATTTGGATATCTTCACTAATTTGTTCAAAGATTTGAGGTTGAGAATGGGCCGGGAGGATCCATTCGGCTTCGGAACTAGGAACAGCGTTGAATAGTACCCCCTGCCTCTCTGAGACAGAGGCACCGGCACAATCACTCCCGTGTCTAGGAGGGATTGTACAACCAAATGTAGAGTTTTTGCTGTCACAACTGAGGGCTGGTGCTGACCAGGGGAAGCCTCAGTTGTAGGGGCTGAGGTGTACGTGAACCTTTAGCACAGATGCCCGAAGGCATGACCAAGACAACTTTGTAAAAGTTTAAAGTGTTTTATTGAATACAGTTCACTTTGCACATTGACAGTTCACGGAAGACAGTGTAGCACAACAGGAGAAAACACTGGCCCTCATTCCGAGTTGATCGCTCGCTAGCTGCTTTTAGCAGCATTGCACACGCTAGGCCGCCTCCCTCTGGGAGTGTATCTTAGCTTAGCAGAAGTGCGAACGAAAGGTTAGCAGTTCTGCTACTAAAAAATTTCATGCAGTTTCAGAGTGGCTCAAGACTTACTCCTAGCTTGCGATGACTGCAGTCTGTTTAGTTCTTGGTTTGACGTCATAAACACGCCCTGCGTTCTGCCACTCCCCCGTTTCTCCTGCCACTCCTGCGTTTTTACCTGGCACGCCTGCGTTTTTTAAGCACACTCCCTGAAAACGCTGAGTTGCCGCCCAGAAACACCCAATTCCTGTCAAACAACGAACACTCGAGCGACTGAAAAGCGTCGCTCGAGCTTGTGTAAAACTACAAAGTTTTGTGTGAAAGTACTTAGCGCATGCGCGCTGCATACCATGCGCAGAATTGCCGTTTTTCCACTTGATCGCTGCGCTGTGAAAATCGGCAGCGAGCGATCAACTCGGAATGAGGGCCACAGTTCCTTAAGTATAGGTATAGTAGGATGCGGTTGGGAGTAGTATAACTCAGTAAAGTCTTGGAAGACCTGGAAATGGAATAGTCCAGTGAACCAACAGCCATCCGCTGTATAGATGGTATGAGTAGGAACTGACTAGCAGATGACACACTGGAAGCTGGAGATGCTGGTGGAATGCCGAATGAGGTGTGTACTTGTGAACTGCCAGGGATGCTGGGTGGAACTGGCCCAGGTGGTGAAGGTGCTACGGAACTCACGGATTAAGTGAGGTTTAGCTGATAATGGCACCGATGGTGAACTGTGAGATGATGTTGGAACACCAATGTAGTAGGAGATCAAATGAAGAAACACTGGTGATGATGGAACACAGATGAAGCTAGCGATCGATGGCGGAACACCGATGGTGACTGGAGATCGATGGCGGAACACCGATGGTGACTGGAGATTGATGGCGGAACACAGATGATGACTTGGGATCGATGGCGGAACACCGATGGTTACTGGCAGGGCAGAGCACCGCTGGAAGCCGGTTTCGGGTAACTGCCGGTCACAGGATGCAATGCTGGGACTCTGCAGAGTCAGGCTGCACCGCAAGATGGTAGCAGGTGCGGGTCTCTAGTGAAGCTGAACTCAGGAGCTGGAATACCTGGAACAATGGGGGTAATTCCAAGTTGATCGCAGCAGGATTTTCGTTACCAATTGGGCAAAACCATGTGCACTGCAGGGGAGGCAGATATAACATGTGCAGAGAGAGAGTTAGATTTGGGTGGGGTGTGTTCAATCTGCAATCTAATTTGCAGTGTAAAAATAAAGCAGCTAGTATTTACCCTGCACAGAAATAAAATAACCCATCCAAATCTAGCTCTTTCTGCACATGTTACATCTGCCTCCCCTGCAGTGCACATGGTTTTGCCCAATTGCTATCAAAAATCCTGCTGCGATCAACTTGGAATTACCCCCAATAGCAGAACAACCACAGGCAGGAGAGACTTGTATCACTGGGTTTGACAACCGAAGCACTGACATCTTTCCAACCCAGGAACAGGATATTTATACCTGCTGGGAAGCAGGCATTGGCTGGATAATTAGGCAGAGTCCAGAGTGCAGCTGCTAGGTAATTAGACAGAGACCAGAGTGCAGCTGATAGGCTGTAAAGCAACATGTGATGTAAACAAACATGGCTGCGCTCATGTTTGAATTTGGAGGGAAAGACTGTTTGTAACTTGCATGTAGGTTTTAACAGTGATGCTGCCGGGATCACAGTGAAGAGACTTGAGACAATGAGATGCAGCGTGCTGCACACAGACAGCGCAGATGGAATCCAGACTTGGAACACTGGGACAGTCCCAGGAGGCATTTGGAAGGTAAATACAGATGAGAAATTACCCAGATCGTGACATTTGCTTTTAACGGATCCGAAGGGATAACCGTCGAGCAAAAAAACTGGCGAGGGGGACATTTCTTGAAAGAGATGGCGTATCCGTGAGAGACGACTTCCCGCACCCAGGCGTCTGAAGTGGTCTTTAACCATACCTGGGCGAACTGTAGAAGTCGGCATCCCACCCTGGGGTCCCCCAGGGGGAGGACCGCCCCGTCATGCAGCAGGCTTGTCTGATTTGGAAGCAGGTTGACGGGCGGCCCAAGAACGTTTAGGTTTGTCCTTATAGGTTTTGGAAGTGTGAGCTTGTCTTGGGTACGCCTGACCCTTTGCTTTACCTGGAGGTCGAAAGGAACTAAAGGTGGTACTCTTAGCCTTCGGAACCGAAGGATTAGAACTTGGGAGACACACAGTCTTGGCAGATGCCAAGTCAGTCACAATCCTGTTCAGATCTTCCCCAAATAGTATATCTCCCTTAAAAGGGAGCACCTTCAAGGTCTTCTTAGAGTCCAGGTCTACCGACCAGGTCCGTAACCATAGAATCCGGCGAGCCAGTATGGACATAGTAGACGCCTTGGCCGCCATAACACCTGCATCAGAGGCCGCCTCCTGGATGTAATGAGAGGCTGTGGTAATATATGATAGACATTGTCTGGCATTATCAGGAAAATTCAGAGGTAGCTCTGCCTTAATTACTTGAACCCAGGCTTCAATACCTTTTGCAGCCCAAGAGGCCGCCATAGTTGGTCTAGGTATAGCAACTGCAAGTGTGTAAATAGACTTCAAGTAGCCCTCCACACGGTTATCCGTCGGTTCCTTCAGAGAAGTGACAGTGGTGACAGGCAGAGGAGCTAACACCACAAGACGGGCTACATGCGAGTCCACTGGTGGTGGGGTTTCCCACTTGGTACTTAACTCTGCAGGGATAGGATAACAAGCTAGCATCTTTTTAGACAGGGAAATACTTCGAGCACAGAAAAAACACTGAGGTACTCTGGGATATGGAGGGGAGGAGAGTTCTAAATTTAAATATTCAGTGCCCTGTTCTTGCTAAAGCCGTCCATATCCCAAGAGTACTCCAGTGACCCCTAGTGGATGAAAAAGAAATTTGTTTCCAAGAGACTCCCAGGATTCCTGACGTATGTCAATTAAGTGGTCAGAATGTGGTAAGACTAATTTAATAACCTTCTGACGTTTGAACTTACCAGGTTTCAGGAGCCTCCACTAGGTCAGGAACATAAACCTGTGTTGTAGATTCCACATCAGAAGCAGCTGTATCAGTGTCTGATGGATTAGTATATTCCCCATCCTCATCGGATGATGGGGGTCATTCTGACCCGTTTGCACGCAGCAGTTCTTCGCTGCGGTGCGAACGGGTTAGAACTGCGCAAGCGCGGTGCCCGCAATTCGCACGCGCGTCATTGCCCGGCGACGGCAACGACCAGAAGAGAGAAGAAAGTGATCGCTAGCGCGATCGCAAGAAGATTGACAGCGGGGAGGCGTCCCAGGGCGGATACTCACCGTTTTCCAGGCGTGGAGATCCAAACGCAGGCGGATCCAGGCGTTTGGAGGAGGCCGGCTGTCTGACGTCAATCCCGGGACCTTCGTTGCTGGATCTGTCGCACAGGGTAAGTTTGTCTGACCCTGGTCTTGTTTTGCAGGAAACTTTTTTAGCATAGTAGGGCTGCACAAGCGATCGCAGCCCTGCTATACTAAAATACACTCCCCCATAGGCGACGTCAAGTGGATCGCACGAGCAGCAAAAAGTTGCTACGTGCGATCAACTCAGAATGAGGGCCCAAGTATCCGAAACACGAATAGAGTGTGAGGAAGAAATGGCCCGCTTAGATGACAGTTTGGTCCCAGTAGGGTGAGGGTTAGGCTTTTGTTTAACCAAGGACTGATTTAATTGCTGTAACCGAGTTGACAGAGTATCCGCCCATGGCAGATTGACTACCGGGACAATATGTGGCTGTAATGGCACAGGGGGTGTAAGTCGTGTTATAAGCGTAGTCAGCATAGCAGAAAAGCAGCTCAAGGTGGGTCTTGGTGTGTCACCGATGCTGCAGCTGATGCTGGAGCTGAGGGAGGGCTACAGGTCAGAGCCTTATCCCCTCTGCTGGACTTCACCACCGGGTACTATGGAGCCTATAGCAAACGGATTTTAGTAAATCCGACCTGTGCTCCTTGCCCTGGTGGATATAGTGGGGTCCCTGCATGGGCACAGTGTCCACGCCAGCGGCGCGGCCCGTCTCCTGGGACCGCGTCCGTATCGCGATTTTGGCGGGCCCCACCTGGGGGACCCTCTTACCTCCTCCCTGAAGTGCGGCCACGCGATCCATGAGATCCAGCAGCGGTGATGTGTGCCTTTTGGGAACCAGAGCGCCTCCGCTGTAGGTACCCGGCAAACAGGGCGCGGGAGTATGCAGCACCGCTGGGGGAGGTGATGGAGCTGCAGCACGATATGTCAGTGACATCCAGGGCATCTAGTGCCTGTGCTGCGGCCCTTGAAGTCTTCTTTCTTCTTATAAAAGCTCTTTTCAGGGCTCCAAGCGCAGCCCTCCCTGTTACGTGCCTGCACTGCAGGCTCCAACTTACACACTGAGCTCCAGTGCCTGGAGGCGGGGCTATAGAGGAGGCGGTGCAGTGCATCCTGGGAACAGTCAAAGCTTTAGCCTGTTGGTGCCTCGGATCAAGATCCAACTCTACACCCCAATGTTATTCCCTGTGGAGCCCAGTGTACCCCGCTGCCGAAAAAATGGTTGTTACCAATAGTCATATTTTTTGCTTAGTACACAGTCCTCGCGGTGGCACTCCCTTAGTGCAGTCCCTGCGGGGACACTGGCTCTGCATACAGTCCCTGGGGCAACAATCCCTTAATCCACATCCCTGCGGGGACACTGGCTCTGCATACAGTCCCTGGGGCAACAATCCCTTAATCCACATCCCTGCGGGGACACTCCCTTAGCGCACAGTCCCTGCGGGGACACTGGCTTAGTGCACAGTCACCATGGGGACACTCACTTTGCCCGTCAGGATTCTCACCATCGGGATGCCATGGTCAGTATTCCGCCCGCTGTCATATCGATCCCAACCCCTAAATTCACTTTGGGGTGCCAGACCCTTGCTTCTCTGCCCTTCCCGCCACCATTGCTACCTACCCAGGTTATTACAATCAGGAATACAGTTCTGCCCATGCGCTCAGGGGCTGTGTCTCCATCCGCTTGCTGGATCCTGGAGGGTTGCAGTCACATACTGCCTTTCTGCTATTACAGCCTACGCTCCCTGTTACTACATTACTGTGCTCCAGATGGCCCCGTCAGCCCCTCTCTGCCTGTTATCCCACTGCCTCCTATTGTCCCTTTAGTATGCAAGCTCTCACGGCTAGGGTCCTCCGTCTTAGGTCTCACATCAGTCCATGCTTTGTCTTCCTCACTACAACGTCCTGTATTCAACTGCGTCCTTTCCCCCTACTCTATATTACTATGGAGGTCATTCCGAGTTACTTTCTGCAGCCGTGCAAACCAGGGACGTGCAGTCAGGGGAGGCAGTGCCTCCCCTGCCATTAGTGATTCCATTAATAATTAAAATAATATAAAGAAGATACTTATGACACATTCTGTGTCATAAGTATCTGCTTCATATTATTTAAAGCAACTTGGCTTTTAAATTGACTTTGGGAGGCACCGATAGTGGTGCCTCCAGCAGTCAATGGGACAGGGGACAAAGCGGGGGGCGGGGCCATGCTGCGGGCTGTAAAAGCCCGTTGAAAATCAATGAAGAAGCGGCACCATTAGAGGTGCCGCTGTGACACAGGGGCGTGCTTTCACCCATGAAAGCACGCCCCTGTCAGTGAGGAGGGATGTGATTGGCAAGCGGCTCCGTCACCGGAGCCGCTGTCAATCATCACTGGGTGGTTGCGGGGCGGGCATATGCGGAGGCAGTGCGGGCAATAGTGGCGGTCAGGTCCGGACTGGCGAGTGCCCCTACAGGGGAACTCCCCGGTGGACCGAACAGTGTATGGGTCCGCCTGTCATATATGCGCCGCGCCCCCGTCAGCGTCACCTCTGTGAACTGCAGTGACATGCGGTGGGGTCCCTGGTGAACTGTTTATTTAACTGAGTGCGCTGCATAGATCAGCCGCCGCCGCCGCCCCCCGCCCCCCCCCCCTCCATCCCCCCCGGCTGCGAACACCAGCCACTAACCCCCCGTGCGTCCGCGACCACCCACCCCCTTTTAACCCGCTCCCGCGGCACTCTGCGCTGGCCATGTCAGCGCAGTGGAAGGCTGGCTCACTAGCCTTGGCCTCCCTGCACCGCATATGTAGTGTGATGTCAGGACGTGTGACATCACTAGAGCACCACCCCGGCACCCATTCGCGCCTGGAATGGCAGTGTCAGCACCTGAGGTGAGGACTCTGAGGAGAGTCCTGCTGGCTGCTGATCCACTGCTGGTATTATGATATATATATTTGTGTACTAGATCACAGCCGCCCAACGATCACCACCGCCGGCCACCCACCGCCGCCTGCCACCCATCGCTCACCCCTGCCAGCCACCCACCACTCACCGCCGCCAGCCACCCGCCGCCACCTGCAACAAATGGCGGTCACCGTCAGCGGGACCTCACCACCGCTGCCCATGGGTGCCTCCGCCGACCACAGTCAGGTAATGTTCCCCTGCTGTCACCCACTCTCCCTGTCATTACCGTCTCTGTCCCTACTGTCACTCTCTCTCTCCCTGCTGTCACTCTCGTAACTCTCTCCCTGCTGTCACTCTCTCTGCCTGTCGTTACTCTCTCTCTCTCCCTGCTGTCACTCTCGTTACTCTCTCCCTGCTGTCACTCTCGTAACTCTCTCCCTGCCGTCACTCTCGTCACTCTCCCTGCTGTCACTCTCGTCACTCTCCCTGCTGTCACTCTCGTCACTCTCTCTCCCTGTCGTTACTCTCTCTCCCTGCTGTCACTCTCGTAACTCTCTCCCTGCTGTCACTCGTAACTCTCTCCCTGCTGTCACTCTCGTAACTCTCTCCCTGCTGTCACTCTAGTCACTCTCCCTGCTGTCACTCTCGTCACTCTCTCTCCCTGTCGTTACTCTCTCTCTCTCTCTCCCTGCTGTCACTCTCGTAACTCTCTCCCTGCTGTCACTCTCGTAACTCTCTCCCTGCTGTCACTCTCGTAACTCTCTCCCTGCTGTCACTCTCTCTCCCTGTCATTACTCTCTCTCTCCCTTCTGTCACTCTCGTAACTCTCTCCCTGTCACTCTCGTAACTCTCTCCCTGCTGTCACTCTCGTCACTCTCCCTGCTGTCACTCTCTCTCCCTGTCGTTACTCTCTCTTTCTCTCCCTGCTGTCACTCTCATCACTCTCTCCCTGCTGTCACTCTCCCTGCTGTCACTCTCGTCACTCTCTCTCCCTGTCGTTACTCTCTCTCTCTCTCTCTCTCTCTCACCTGCTGTCACTGTCGTTACTGTCGTCACTCTCTCACCCTGTCGTTACTCTCTCTCTCTCCCTGTCGTCACTCTGGCTGTCCCTGCTGTCACAATTTCAGCTCATTCAGTGTGCTACAATGCGAGTTTCGGCTCATTCAGTGTGCTACAATGTGAATTTCGGCTCATTCAGTGTGCTATAATGTGAATTTCGGCTCATTCAGTGTGCTATAATGTGAATTTCGGCTCATTCAGTGTGCTACAATGTGAATTTCGGCTCATTCAGTGTGCTATAATGTGAATTTCGGCTCATTCAGTGTGCTACAATGTGAGTTTCGGCTCATTCAGTGTGCTACAATGTGAATTTCGGCTCATTCAGTGTGCTATAATGTGAGTTTCGGCTCATTCAGTGTGCTACAATGTGAATTTCGGCTCATTCAGTGTGCTACAATGTGAATTTCGTCTCATTCAGTGTGCTACAATGTGAGTTTTGGCTCATTCAGTGTGCTACAATGTGAATTTCGTCTCATTCAGTGTGCTACAATGTGAATTTCGTCTCATTCAGTGTGCTACAATGTGAGTTTTGGCTCATTCAGTGTGCTACAATGTGAATTTCGTCTCATTCAGTGAGCTACAATGTGAGTTTTGGCTCATTCAGTGTGCTACAATGTGAATTTCGTCTCATTCAGTGAGCTACAATGTGAGTTTTGGCTCATTCAGTGTGCTACAATGTGAATTTCGGCTCATTCAGTGTTCTAGAATGTGAATTTCGGCTCATTCAGTGTGCTACAATGTGAATTTCGGCTCATTCAGTGTGCTAGAATGTGAATTTTGGCTTATTCAGTGTGCTACAATGTGAATTTCTGCTCATTCAGTGTGCTAGAATGTGAATTTCGGCTTATTTAGTGTGCTACAATGTGAATTTCGGCTCATTCAGTGTGCTACAATGTAAATTTTGGCTCATTCAGTGTGCTACAAGGTGAATTTCGGCTCATTCAGTGTGCTACAATGTGAATTTCGGCTCATTCAGTGTGCTACAATGTGAGTTTCGGCTCATTCCGTGTGCTACAATGTAAATTTTGGCTCATTCAGTGTGCTACAAGGTGAATTTCAGCTCGTACCGTGTGCTATAATGTGAATTTTGGCTCGTACCGTGTGCTATAAGGTGAAAGGGGCACCAGTACTAGATAGTATAAGGTTTTCTACTACACTGGACATGCCCCCTTTTGGTTGACCATGCCCCTTTTTGGGGTGACCACGCCCAAAAAAGGGGCACGCATAATTGCATCCTTGACTCTTGCATAGCCCCACTTCGAAATTTCCATTTCGACCACTGTGTATGTGTGTATATATATATATATATATATATATATATATATATATACAAAAAAGAAATATCCGGCACTCTGATAAGTAGAATAACGCCTGGGTGCCCTCCAAAAGATAATGCAGACAAACAGTCCCTTCCCACCTGTGGCTCAGGTGTTGTGTAGAGAAGGAAAAGGCGGCACTCCAAGGACTTGTATAACAAACTTGTATTCAAAACATAGTGAAAAAAACAAACCAAAACAAAAGTACAGGTGTCTTACAACGTTTCAAGGCATGGCAGCCTTTTCATCAGGTAAGTGACCCTGGTGCTGTGAAAGAAAAGAAAACCGAACCAAACTAAATCCAGAAACACTCACCTTTTAAATAGCATGCAGGAGGAAGGCAAGCTGTTCCCAGCGTCTGTGATCAGGACTTCCTGGTGAGTCATGTGAGAGGCTCTGTGATGACGTGAGTGTTGCCTAGCAACTTGTCCGTGATTAGACAGACGCAGGTGGGAAGGGACTGTTTGTCTATATATATATATATATATATATATATATATACAGTGTTGTAGTGCCCGGCACTCCCAAAATATTGACGTTAATCCGGGTGCCCTCCGCAGAAATAATCCATGGAACAGTAAAGAAAGAGCAGCGGCACTCCGTTGAAATAAATCAGCAAACGTGTATTATGGGCAAAATAACATCACAATGGTCACATAAAGAACCAACGTTTTGGGGTCCTGAGACCCCTTTGTCACGCCTTGACAAAGGGGTCTCAGGACCCCGAAACGTTGGTTCTTTATGTGACCATTGTGATGTTATTTTGCCCATAATACACGTTTGCTGATTTATTTCAACGGAGTGCCGCTGCTCTTTCTTTACTATATATATATATATATATATATATATAGATAGATAGCGGTTTTGGGATCGGCACTCAGAGTGGGGACTGTAGGAATACTTGCTGCGGTGCCCTCTGTGAACCTTTGGCAGATCCAATGTAATAGAGAGGAAATCAGCGGCACTCTGCAGTCGGAATTATGCTGTGTAGAAAATTTTATTCCAGTCCTACGGCGTTTCGGGGAACAAGCCCTGTCTTCAGGGACAAACAATGCACTAATACACTAACACATACAAAACATATATACCCAGCTAAACAGGTAATCATTAGCAGGATTCCTCTCACCTGTCCGGCGTCGCTGCCGCCGCCGCGTCCATCCGCGAGGTCCACGGGTCGCAGGGCGCTGACGTCAGCAGACAGCGCCGGGCAGGGAGCCGATCCCGGAAATCACATCAACGTTGCTAGGCAACTAAAAACAAACAGACAAAACACATAAAGTTATTATAATACACAAAATCGAATGTGCTGGTAAGCACAAAGATACATACAACACTTACAAAGTGAAGATTAAAACATTAATCCACTGATCAAGACAGCACGGGTCCAGTAAATACCTATATTATAGTGCTCCTATGATGGAACCCAACGGACAGACTATACATTATACCTAATATATCAATCTAACATAATTATACAATGTGCTAATTACAGACAAAAAAGAAAAATATGTATATGTGGTAGTGTTAAGCACAGTATTAATCGGATGGATAATACAGGCTTGTAGAGGTGATAAGTACCTCAACTAGCAATCATAAAAAGCACTGCAGACCCATGGTCTCATTCAATCCTCGTGGAGACAAGGTATTAAGAACAAATATCCACCTGCTTTCACGTTGCAGCAGGATTTTGTTCCGGTCTCCTCCCCGATGTGACAATGGCACTTGATCTATGATGATGGCCCGCATGCTAGCTACCGTATGTCTGGCTTGTACACAATGTCGGGCAACCGGTTGCTCACTGGTGCCTTTCTCAATGGCCAATTTAATGGCACTGCGATGCAATGCCATACGTTCCCGGAATTGCCTCTGAGTTTTCCCAATGTAAGCTAATCCACAGGGACATTTTAACATGTAGATTACATGGGTGGAGGTACACGTTACTCTGTGACGAATAGTGTACTTCTTCCCCGTAAGGGGATGACAAAAATTGGAGCCCGTCAAGAGTGTGTTACAAGTGGAGCAGCCCAAGCAACGGTAGCACCCAAGTTTAGGCCGCAAAAAATGTGATTGAACCGATTTGGTTAAAGGAAAAATGTCCAACTTGACTATGGTATCTGCAATGCTTTTACCCCTGGTATAACTGGGGAGTAATTTTGTGCCTGTCAACGCTGGTAAGGTTTTATCTGTATTGATCATTGGCCAAAGTTGTTTAGCCTTCCTGTCCAACGAAGTTGTGGCAGTGGTAAATTTATTAACCCACGGGATTCTAGGGATATCCTTAGTCAATGCGTGAGATGAAGTGGTACTGTTCAGTAAGGATTCCCTGGTGTGTGCCAGGGCTTTGGACTTACTGGCTAGGAGCTCTGTACGAGGATATCTCCGCTCCTCAAATTTAGTTACCATTTGATCCATTGTGGTTGCAATTTGCAACGGATCAGAAATGATTCGCCTAGCTCGCAAAAGCTGAGAATATGGCAAACCCTTACGTGTGGACAGAGGATGAAAACTCTCATGATGTAACACCGAATTGCGGTCGGTTGGCTTGACATATAAATTGGTCTGTAGAACACCATCAACTAAAGAGATGGCCACATCTAAGAAATGCATTTCTTGAGATGAAATCTGATAAATGAACTTCACAGCGCTATTGGAAGCATTATGGTCATCTAAAAGCTTTGATAATGACACAGCTGAGCCGTTCCAAAAGATTAAGAGGTCATCTATGTACCTCTTATAGAAGCACATAGATGACCCCTGTGAACTGTTAAACAATTGGGTTTCCACATGATACATATAAGCATTCGCGTACGATGGTGCCACTGGGGACCCCATCGCACAGCCTGCCAGTTGTAAATAAATGCGACCATTAAAAGTAAAATAATTACGGGTCAAGACTAAAGTTAAAAGTTGTAAAAACACCTCAATAGATGGGCCCAGGTATAACGGGTTGTTGGTAATTAACGCACGTACTGCCTCCACACCCGCTTCATGTGGGATGCAGGTATAGAGGCTAGTAACATCGGCACTACATAAAAGCACATGTTCAGAAGGAATAATTATCTGTTGTAAATGCAAAAGTAATGTTGTAGTATCCTTCAGGTACGAGGGGACCGCTTGGATGCAAGGGTTTAGATAGGCATCCAAAAAAATAGAAATAGGGTGGTATAGTGATTTTCTTGCCGACACAATCGGTAGGCCCGGCGGGTTAGATAATGATTTATGTACTTTGGGCACTGTATAAAATAAAGGAACAGTGGGGTACTGGACTGTCATGGCTTTTACCTGATCATCAGATAATACGCCCGTATTTAAACAATGTGACAAAAATAAATCTAATTCCGACTTATACTGTGTAGTAGGATCAAATGTTAAACACTTGTATGTAGCTGTGTCAGACAGTTGACGGTTGCCCTCTGCCACATACATTGGTAAGTCCTGTATGACTACAGATCCCCCTTTGTCTGCTTCCCTTATTATGAGGTCCGTCCTCTTGGACAAGTCCTTCAGTGCTCTCCGTTCCTCAGTCGTAAGGTTAGGATGACAAATGATTGTGGAAGTCTGTTCATACGACTGTTCCAACATCCTGGAAAAAGTCCTTATAGAAGGATTATTTGTATTAGGATCAAATTTAGATCTAGGAGCCACTTTTCTCAATTTAGCAGGGATATTAGTAGCCTGATTGGCTCCCTCAGAAATTCCAAAGTGTTCCTTAAGGCGCAGTGTCCTATTAAATTTTTAGTTCTCCACTTGTGCAGTAAAGGCATCCGGCTTAGTGGTAGGTACAAATGACAACCCACGTGATAAAACTTTTTGTTCTGTTATCGTAAGTGGGGTCGAAGATAGATTGATAACTAAATCTGTCAGCGGCGTGGTGGTCGTCGCACGTTGGATCCTTTTATTCTGCCCCGACCGCCTCGTCCTCGTCCGGGGGCGGGGCGATGTCCCGAACGGGTAGCTAGTTACCCCCTAAAGGGTAAGTTGCTGTATTGGATGTAGAAGGAGTACTGGGTTGTTCATTTTCACTCACTGATGTACTGGAGTCTGTCTGCTCAAACGGCTGTTTACGCTGTCGGTACCTCCTGAATTGTGTCGGTCGCTCCTGGGTTGGGTTGGTGTTGCTGAGCCAAGAGTAAACTCGTCTTTGCTGGTAATCCGCTTGGACTTTATGAAGTTTTTCTTTCTTGTATTTAATCAGATTACTTCTGTATTGTTCCATATGGACCTGGATCTTGTCAAGCCAATTAGTGGTAGTGTCCGCAGACAGAGTTGACTTGTGAGCACTCTCAAACGTTATTAATTGCTCTTTTATCTGTGTCAGTTCACGAGTAGACTCTTCTATTACCAACAACATCAGGTCCATGGAGCACTTATTTAAAATTGCCACCCACCACCTGCAAAAGGGTATACTATATCGGCCTATGGTGGGGGTATTCTTTATCCTAAACCCCCTTGGTATCTGGTTGGTACGATAATAGTCCGATAAAGTTATCCCGTGGTATGTGAAATCACACTCTCGCTGTTTTAATTTTTGCCATTGACGGTATAGTTCTTCTGTGGTTGAAATCGGAGGATCATCATCTAATTTCTGCTTGATGAGAATAGCTTGAGCCTCTGCATCTGAGTAACTGTATCGTTCTTTAGCATCAAGTTGCGCCAATTCCCAGGCCGCTTCAATGTCCGAATCCGGTGCTGACATTTTAGCTCAGTCAGAGTGGAATATACTGGATGATCCAGCTGCGATGAACCGTGGATTAATCACACATCAGTGTTAAAACCAAAAGTCACGGTGTGAGGTAGTGACAATGATTCTCTGTTCCCTGGATGGTATGTATGAAGATAAATAAAGTAAAAATAAGAATTTACTTACCGATAATTCTATTTCTCGTAGTCCGTAGTGGATGCTGGGGACTCCGTAAGGACCATGGGGAATAGCGGCTCCGCAGGAGACTGGGCACAAAAGTAAAGCTTTAGAACTACCTGGTGTGCACTGGCTCCTCCCCCTATGACCCTCCTCCAAGCCTCAGTTAGGTACTGTGCCCGGACGAGCGTACATAATAAGGAAGGATTTTGAATCCCGGGTAAGACTCATACCAGCCACACCAATCACACCGTATAACTCGTGATACTATACCCAGTTTAACAGTATGATAACAGAAGGAGCCTCTGAAAAGATGGCTCACTACAGCAATAACCCGATTTTTTTGGTAACAATAACTATGTACCAGTATTGCAGACAATCCGCACTTGGGATGGGCGCCCAGCATCCACTACGGACTATGAGAAATAGAATTATCGGTAAGTAAATTCTTATTTTCTCTAACGTCCTAAGTGGATGCTGGGGACTCCGTAAGGACCATGGGGATTATACCAAAGCTCCCAAACGGGCGGGAGAGTGCGGATGACTCTGCAGCACCAAATGAGAGAACTCCAGGTCCTCCTCAGCCAGGGTATCAAATTTGTAGAATTTTACAAACGTATTTGCTCCTGACCAAGTAGCTGCTCGGCAAAGTTGTAAAGCCGAGACCCCTCGGGCAGCCGCCCAAGATGAGCCCACCTTCCTTGTGGAATGGGCTTTTACAGATTTTGGCTGTGGCAGGCCTGTCACAGAATGTGCAAGCTGAATTGTACTACAAATCCAACGAGCAATAGTCTGCTTAGAAGCAGGAGCACCCAGCTTGTTGGGTGCATACAGAATAAACAACGAGTCAGATTTTCTGACTCCAGCCGTCCTGGAAACCTATATTTCCAGGGCTCTGACAACGTCTAGCAACTTGGAGTCCTCCAAGTCCCTAGTAGCCGCAGGCACCACAATAGGTTGATTCAGGTGAAACGCTGAAAACCACCTTAGGGAGAAACTGAGGACAAGTCCTCAATTCCGCCCTGTCCGAATGGAAAATCAGATGAGGGCTTTTACAGGATAAAGCCGCCAATTCTGACACGCACCTGGCCCAGGCCAGGGCCAACAGCATGACCACTTTCCATGTGAGATATTTTAACTCCACATATTTAAGTGGTTCAAACCAATGTGACTTTTGGAACCCAAAAACTACATTTAGATCCCAAGGTGCCACTGGAGGCACAAAAGGAGGCTGTATATACAGTACCCCTTTCACAAACGTCTGAACTTCAGGAACTGAAGCTAGTTCTTTTTGGAAGAAAATTGACAGGGCCGAAATTTGAACCTTAATGGACCCCCATTTCAGGCCCATAGACACTCCTGTTTGCAGGAAATGTAGGAATCGACCTAGTTGAAAATTCCTCCGTCGGGGCCTTACTGGCCTCGCACCACGCAACATATTTTCGCCAAATGCGGTGATAATGTTTTGCGGTTATATCTTTCCTGGCTTTGATCAGGATAGGGATGACTTCATCCGGAATGCCTTTTTCCTTCAGGATCCGGCGTTCAACCGCCCTGCCGTTAAACGCAGTCGCGGTAAGTCTTGGAACAGACAGGGTCCTTGCTGGAGCAGGTCCCTTCTTAGAGGTAGAGGCCACGGATCCTCCGTGAGCATCTCTTGAAGTTCCGGTTACCAAGTCCTTCTTGGCCAATCCGGAGCCACGAATATAGTGCTTACTCCATCTTATAATTCTCAGTACCTTGGTTATGAGAGGCAGAGGAGGGAACACATACACTGACTGGTACACCCACTGTGTTACCAGAGCGTCTACAGCTATTGCCTGAGGGTCCCTTGACCTGGCGCAATACTTGTCGAGTTTTATAAACATGTGGAAGACTTCTGGGTGAAGTCCCCACTCTCCCGGGTGGAGGTCGTGTCTGCTGAGGAAGTCTGCTTCCCAGTTGTCCACTCCCGGAATGAATACTGCTGACAGTGCTATCACATGATTTTCCGCCCAGCGAAGAATCCTTGCAGCTTCTGCCATTGCCCTTCTGCTTCTTGTGTCACCCTGTCTGTTTACGTGGGTGACTGCCGTGATGTTGTCCGAATGGATCAACTCCGGGTGACCTTGAAGCAGAGGTCTTGCTGAGCTTAGAGCCTTGTAAATGGCCCTTAGCTTCAGGATATTTATGTGAAGTGATGTCTCCAGGCTTGACCATAAGCTCTGGAAATTCCTTCCCTGTGTGACTGCTCCCCAGCCTCGCAGGCTGGCATCCGTGGTCACCAGGACCCAGTCCTGAATGTGCGGCCCTCTAGAAGATGAGCACTCTGCAACCACCACAGGAGAGACACCCTTGTGCTTGGTGACAGGGTTATCCGCTGATGCATCTGAAGATGCGACCCAGACCATTTGTCCAGCAGGTCCCACTGGAAAGTTCTTGCGTGGAATCTGCCGCATGGGATTGCTTCATAGGAAGCCACCATTTTTCCCAGAACCATCTCATTGATGTACTGAGACTTGGCTCGGTTATAGGAGGTTCCCGACTAGCTCGGATAACTCCCTGACTTTCTCCTCCGGGAGAAACACCTTTTTCTGAACTGTGTCCGGGATCATCCCTAAGAACAGAAGACGAGTCGTCGGAATCAGCTGCGATTTTGGAATATTGAGAATCCAATCGTGCTGCCGCAACACTACCTGAGATAGTGCTACACCGACCTCCAACTGTTCCCTGGATCTTACCCTTATCAGGGAATCGTCCAAGTAAGGGATAACTAAAATTCCCTTCCTTCGAAGGAGTATCATAATTTCGGCCATTACCTTGGTAAAGACCCGGGGTGCCGTGGACCATCCATACGGCAGCGTCTGAAACTGATAGTGACAGTTCTGTACCATAAACCTGAGGTACCCTTGGTGAGAAGGGTAAATTGGGACATGAAGGTAAGCATCCTTGATGTCCCGAGACATCATGTAGTCCTCTTCTTCCAGGTTCGCAATCACTGCTCTGAGTGACTCAATCTTGAATTTGAACCTCTGTATGTAAGTGTTCAAAGATTTTAGATTTAGAATCGGTCTCACCGAGCCGTCCGGCTTCGGTACCACAACAGTGTGGAATAATACCCCGTTCCCTGTTGCAGGAGGGGTACCTTGATTATCACCTGCTGGGAATACAGCTTGTGAATGGCTTCCAAACCTGTCTCCCTGTCAGAAGGAGACATCGGTAAAGCCGACTTTAGGAAACGGCGAGGGGGAGACGTCTCGAATTCCAATTTGTACCCCTGAGATATCACCTGAAGGATCCAGGGGTCTACTTGCGAGTGAGCCCACTGCGCGCTGAAATTCATTGAGACGGGCCCCCACCGTGCCTGATTCTGCTTGTAAAGCCCCAGCGTCATACTGAGGGCTTGGCAGAGGCGGGAGAGGGTTTCTGTTCCTGGGAACTGGCTGATTTCTGCAGCCTTTTTCCTCTCCCTCTGTCACGGGCAGAAATGAGGAACCTTTTGCCCGCTTGCCCACGAAAAGACTGCGCCTGATAATACGGCGTCTTCTCATGTTGAGAGGCGACCTGGGGTACAAACGTGGATTTCCCAGCTGTTGCCGTGGCCACCAGGTCTGAAAGACCGACCCCAAATAACTCCTCCCCTTAATAAGGCAATACTTCCAAATGCCGTTTGGAATCCGCATCACCTGACCACTGTCGTGTCCATAACCCTCTACTGGTAGAAATGGACAACGCACTTAGACTTGATGCCAGTCGGCAAATATTCCGCTGTGCATCACGCATATATAGAAATGCATCTTTTAAATGCTCTATAGGCAATAATATACTGTCCCTATCTAGGGTATCAATATTTTCAGTCAGGGAATCCGACCATGCCAACCCAGCACTGCACCTCCAGGCTGAGGCGATTGCTGGTCGCAGTATAACACCAGTATGTGTGTAAATACCTTTTAGGATGCCCTCCTGCTTTCTATCAGCAGGATCCTTAAGGGCGGCCATCTCAGGAGAGGGTAGAGCCCTTGTTCTTACAAGCGTGTGAGCGCTTTATCCACCCTAGGGGGTGTTTCCCAACGCACCCTAACCTCTGGCGGGAAAGGATATAATGCCAATGACATTTTTGAAATTATCAGTTGTTATCGGGGGAAAACCACGCATCATCACACACCTCATTTAATTTCTCAGATTCAGGAAAACTACAGGTAGTTTTTCCTCACCGAACATAATACCCCTTTTTGGTGGTACTCGTATTATCAGAAATGTGTAAAACATTTTTCATTGCCTCAATCATGTAACGTGTGGCCCTACTGGAAGTCACATTTGTCTCTTCACCGTCGACACTGGAGTCAGTATCCGTGTCGGCGTCTATATCTGCCATCTGAGGTAATGGGCGCTTTAGAGCCCCTGACGGCCTATGAGACGTCTGGACAGGCACAAGCTGAGTAGCCGGCTGTCTCATGTCAACCACTGTCTTTTATACAGAGCTGACACTGTTACGTAATTCCTTCCAACAGTTCATCCACTCAGGTGTCGACCCCCTAGGGGGTGACATCACTATTACAGGCAATCTGCTCCGTCTCCACATCATTTTTCTCCTCATACATGTCGACACAAACGTACCGACATACAGCACACACACAGGGAATGCTCTGATAGAGGACAGGACCCCACTAGCCCTTTGGGGAGACAGAGGGAGAGTTTGCCAGCACACACCAGAGCGCTATATATATACAGGGATAACCTTATATAAGTGTTTTTCCCCTTATAGCTGCTGTATCTTTAATACTGCACGTAATTAGTGCCCCCCCTCTCTTTTTTAACCCTTTCTGTAGTGTAGTGACTGCAGGGGAGAGCCAGGGAGCTTCCCTCCAACGGAGCTGTGAGGGAAAATGGCGCCAGTGTGCTGAGGAGATAGGCTCCGCCCCCTTATCGGCAGCCTTATCTCCCGTTTTTCTATGTATTCTGGCAGGGGTTAAATTCATCCATATAGCCCAGGAGCTATATGTGATGCATTTTTTGCCATCCAAGGTGTTTTTATTGCGTCTCAGGGCGCCCCCCCCCCCCAGCGCCCTGCACCCTCAGTGACCGGAGTGTGAAGTGTGCTGAGAGCAATGGCGCACAGCTGCAGTGCTGTGCGCTACCTTGTTGAAGACAGGACGTCTTCTGCCGCCGATTTTCTGGACCTCTTCTGTCTTCTGGCTCTGTAAGGGGGCCGGCGGCGCGGCTCTGGGACCCATCCATGGCTGGGCCTGTGATCGTCCCTCTGGAGCTAATGTCCAGTAGCCTAAGAAGCCCAATCCACTCTGCACGCAGGTGAGTTCGCTTCTTCTCCCCTTAGTCCCTCGATGCAGTGAGCCTGTTGCCAGCAGGTCTCACTGAAAATAAAAAACCTAAAACTAAACTTTTCACTAAGCAGCTCAGGAGAGCCACCTAGTGTGCACCCTTCTCGTTCGGGCACAAAAATCTAACTGAGGCTTGGAGGAGGGTCATAGGGGGAGGAGCCAGTGCACACCAGGTAGTTCTAAAGCTTTACTTTTGTGCCCAGTCTCCTGCGGAGCCGCTATTCCCCATGGTCCTTACGGAGTCCCCAGCATCCACTTAGGACGTTAGAGAAATGTCCCTTAGGTGCCTTAACCAGAATAATTCCTGTATCATACTGCCAGCATGGCAGCGTGCAGGTTATCCTATATAGATAGCGGTTTTGGGATCGGCACTCAGAGTGGGGACTGTAGGAATACTTGCTGCGGTGCCCTCTGTGAACCTTTGGCAGATCCAATGTAATAGAGAGGAAATCAGCGGCACTCTGCAGTCGGAATTATGCTGTGTAGAAAATTTTATTCCAGTCCTACGGCGTTTCGGGGAACAAGCCCCGTCTTCAGGGACAAACAATGCACTAATACACTAACACATACAAAACATATATACCCAGCTAAACAGGTAATCATTAGCAGGATTCCTCTCACCTGTCTGGCGTCACTGCCGCCGCCGCGTCCATCCGCTCAGTGTGCTACAATGTAAATTTTGGCTCATTCAGTGTGCTACAAGGTGAATTTCGGCTCATTCAGTGTGCTACAATGTGAATTTCGGGTCATTCCGTGTGCTACAATGTAAATTTTGGCTCATTCAGTGTGCTACAAGGTGAATTTCGGCTCATACCGTGTGCTATAATGTGAATTTTGGCTCGTACCGTGTGCTATAAGGTGAAAGGGGCACCAGTACTAGATAGTATAAGGTGTTCTACTACACTGGACATGCCCCCTTTTGGTTGACCATGCCCCTTTTTGGGGTGACCACGCCCAAAAAGGGGCGCGCATAATTGCATCCTTGACTCTTGCATAGCCCCACTTCTAAATTTCCATTTCGAACACTGTGTATGTGTATGTGTGTGTGTGTGTGTGTGTGTGTATGTGTGTGTGTGTGTGTCTCCCTAGCCAATTACCTCACCGCACGTCACTGGCTGCAAACGCATAGTCGCCGCCCACAGGGGAGTGTATTTTTGCTTTGCAAGAGTGCGATCACCTGTGCAGCCGAGCTCTGCAAAAACATTTTGTGCAGTTTCTGAGTAGCTCAGAACTTACTCAGCCCTTGCGATCACTTCAGTCTTTTTGGTCCCGGAATTGACGTCAGACGCCCGCCCTGCAAATGCCTGGACACGCCTGCGTTTTTCCAAACACTCCCAGAAAACGGTCAGTTGCCACCCACAAACGCCTTCTTCCTGTCAGTCACCTTGCTATCGGCTGTGCGAATGGATTCTTCATTAAAGCCATCGCTCAGCAACAATCCGCTTTGTGCCTGTACGACGCATATGCGCATTGCGGTGCATACGCATGTGCAGTAGTGACCTGACCGCTGCGCTGCGAAAAACGGCTGCGAGCGATCAACTCGGAATGACCCCCTATGGTTCCTCGGAGTAGATTACTTACGCTCTGTAATTCTGTTGATTTTATGTTGTACGTCACCGCGGAAACCTTGATGCGCCTTATACATAAATGATAATACAAATAATATTCTGTTGTAAGAGCCTTCCAACTACACACTAAAACCTAGCACAGAGTCTCCCAAACTCCGCTATTATAGTCCAGGTTTCAAGGATGCTTGAGCACAGGTGACCTCATCGGTACCTCAATTTGATTTAATTATTATTATTATTTATTATTATTATTATCAGTTTCTTATATAGCGCAGCATATTCCGTTGCACTTTACAATTAGAGCAACAGTAATAGAACAAAACTGGGCAAAAACAGACAGACATAGAGGTAGGAGGGCCCTGCTCACAAGCTTACAATCTATAGGGAGATAGGCATTGATATACAAGGATAGATGTTACCTATTGCATAACGGTCCTCCAGATTGCTAGGTTCTTAATGGGTTGTATGATATGATCACCCCGCAATGCTGGAAGACAAGATATGTGCTGTTATGGGGACTGTACAGAGGGGATGTAACTGGATAGGGAAGCACTGAAGGTTATGTGGGTGGGTCTGGAATTTGGTAGGCTTGTCTGAAGAGGTGAGTTTTCAGGGAACATTTAAAGGTTTGAAGCATGGATATCCTTACCTAGCATATTCCAATAGATGAAATAAGCGGAACAACGCTGCTACAGCCTGTACAAATACCTTACAATACACAGTGCAAAACTAGAGATTTTAATGGTCACATATGCATGATATTCCGGTAATCATTTTTTTTTTTTTTCCAATGAATGTTTATTGATTAAAGGTAAGAACATATTACAGCTAGTAATAGAAGACAGCATATACAATTCAAATGTCAATAAATCCAATTGATACAAACAATGACTGTTTATGAACTTAACATGGCCTGCTGTTGGGGGACTCCCCGGCTAGGGCCTTATCTGAAATTCAAAGTCGCTTCAGGCCATTCTAGATGCTAGCTGCCTCAATAAAGCATATCCATTTTTTTTTAAAACAGTTCTAGAAAACATTACAGAAGAGTACAAAGTGGAAAGGAAGAAGAGAAAAAGGAAAAAAGAAATAGGGAGGGGTTAGAGAGTCTGAGAAGAGGGGGGAAGGGGGGTGGGGAGGACACAGCGAATCTTCCGTGTCTAGTCTGGTCGGGGGTCTAAGGTGTACGTTTCTAGCTTCAGTCGTTCCCAAGAGGACAGCGGGGGAGCCCGGGTAGGGGATCAAGGTAAATGGTCTAGGTCTCTACAGCAATGTCGAGTAAGCTTGTGAGGCCTTAAATTCGAGCCAAGGGGACTAAGTAGTCGTGAATCCTTGGTTCGTCTCCGGTGTCACCCGCAATTCCTCCATAGTCATATACCAATCTACTCTGGCGATCCACTCCCTCACGGTAGGAGGAGTAGTCGATCGCCAGTGAACCGGAATGACCGATTTGGCTGCGCTATTGAGAAATTTTAATAGAGATTTTTTATATGTTGACAGGGGCCATGAAGTACAGTTGAGAAGCCAGAAAGTAGGCTCCGAAGGAACCCCTGGATCCACTAACAATTTCGAAATTGCTATAACCTTATCCCAAAAGGGACGAAGCTCGGGGCAGCTCCACCAGATATGCATCGGGGAGCCCGGATGATTGATACATCTCCAACACGCATCTGTTACATTGGGAAACATTTTAGCTAATGTTTGGGGACACCTATACCAGCGAGACAGGACTTTAAAATGCGTCTCAAGGACCGAGTAACTAGAGGAGCTGGCAAAGGTGGCCTGAAAGCTCCTTCCCCAGTCCTCCTCCGACAAGTCTATCTGCACGTCATGGCCCCAGTCTCTAGCATATTTGGGTAGATCTGGGAATTTATTCTCAATCAGTATTCTATAGCACCTTGAGAGGAAGTGTGGTGGGCGAGAAGGCTCCAGGCAGAGGCTCTCAAAAGCTGTTAATGATCTACTCAGGCTCGAGCGTATAGCGCTCCCCATGGCAAAATGTTTTAATTGGAGATATTTCCAGATCTCTGAAGGCGATAGGTTCCACTTAGATTGCAGTAAGGGGAAAGGGATCATCTCTCCACGCTCCACCAGCCCGCTGACACGTGTCACCCCCGCCCTTTTCCAAGAGTCGAATCCCGTGCCTGAGGCAGCCGGTGGGAAATCTGGGTTGTTGAACAGTGGGGTCAGAGGGGAGTATTTAGAAGATATGTGTGGTAGTACCCTAAGTCTGCCCCAGCGTGTAAGTGTAGGGCCAATAGTAGGGTGATCTACACGTGGCAGCCTTGAGCGCCAGGGGTAGTATGCAATGGGGGCAGGCATCACCGTTCCCTCGATATGAACCCACTGTTTTATGTCATGTGGGCGCGACCATTCCATAATTCGGTGGAGAATAATGGCCTCATAGTACAGAGTAAAGTGCGGTAGCTGAAGACCCCCCTTGTGTTTAGGGCGAAAAAGGATGTCGTGCTGGAAACGAGGTCGTTTATCCCCCCAGACGAAGTCCCTCACTGAATTATGTAAGTCTCTGAACCATGCTTTGGGAATGGATATCGGGAGCGCCTGGAGGAGATAAAGGACCCTCGGCAGAACATTCATTTTGATGACACTAAGCCTCCCCAACCAGGACAGTCTTTTGTTGCCCCAGTCCCGGAACTCAGAACGGAGTGAGGTCAGTAGTTTTTTGAAATTTTCGTCAAAAAGGCGTGATAAGTCTTTATGGAGTGTGATCCCCAAGTATTTGAAGCTAGAGGGATGCCAGTGGAAGGGGAAGGATTGTTTAAGGTTATCAAGAGCTTGGGATGCCAGTGACACATTCACTGCCACTGACTTGGAGAGGTTAATCTTGAAGTTTGACATGGCACCGTCCCTATCAAGCTTGGTCATCAGGTTGGGGACAGACACCACCGGGTTTGACAGGATAGCTAACAAGTCATCTGCGAACAGTGCGAGTTTGAATTCTCTACCCCCAGCCGTGAGTCCCGAGATGTTCGGATTTAATCTAATGGCTCCCGCCAAGGCCTCCATACAGAGGACAAAAATTAGTGGCGAGAGGGGACATCCTTGTCTAGTGCCATTTCTTATCGGAACCGGGCGGGACAAATCTCCATTAATTTTAATCCTTGCAGAGGGGGAGTTATAAAGTGCTAAAATGCGCCCCAAACTGATCGGTCCCAACCCCAGGTGACGCAGGACCCCCTCCATGAACATCCAATCTACTCTGTCAAAAGCCTTCTCGGCATCGGTAGAAAGCACCACCATCGGTTCACGTTTGCTCGAGGCCAAGTGTATCAAATCAATGATCTTGGTGGTGTTATCGCGCGCCTCTCTTCCGGGTATGAAACCCACCTGATCCGAATGCACAATATTGGGGAGTAGCAGCTTCAATCTGTTTGCTATAAGTTTAGCAAACAGCTTGACGTCTGTGTTGAGGAGGGATATGGGTCGGTAACTAGCGCATTGAGCCGGGTCTTTCCCATCCTTTGGTATAACCGTAATGAATGCCTCTAATGATTGAGGGGAGAAACCCCGGTCGTCAGAGATCTCATTGAATGCCAGTAGCATTTTGGGCAGGAGAGCGCTCTTAAAGAGCTTGTAATAAGAAACTGTATAGCCATCTGGGCCTGGGCTCTTTCCGGAAGGAGCTTCCTTAAGGGCTTGTTCCAATTCCGGGAGGGAAAAGGGGGAGTCTAGCCATGCACTCTCATCCGCTGATATTTTAGGGAGTCCTGCGTCGCCAAGGTAACCCTCCACCAGGTCTCGAGTTGTCGACAGGGATGTCGGGGTTCCTAGTGTCCGAAGATTATATAATTTGGAGTAGTAAGCGTGGAAGGTTTCGGCGATGTCCTTTGTAAGGGTGCGGCGGGTCCCCGCTGCATCCTGTACCGACTGTATAAATAGCGTGGCCCTCTGCGCGCGGAGCGCCCTAGCCAATAGTTTCCCCGGTCTGTTGCCCCATTGATAGAAGCGGTTTCTACAGAGCCTGTAGTCCCTCTTAATGTCTGCGAACAACAATCTGTTGAGAGCAGATCTCGTCTCAGTCAGGGCGGTCAGTACCGATGGGGAGGGGTTCGGTTTGTGTGATGTCTCTAAGTCCTTAAGTCGCTGGAGTAAGGTAGTCTTTTCCCCGAGTCTCTCTTTTTTCAGCATGGAGCCTAGCTGTATGAGCTTTCCTCGTAGAACACACTTGTGGGCCTCCCACACCGTGACCCGGGAGACATCTGGCGTCTCATTATCTAGAAAATAGTTCTCCAAAGTCTCAAGCAGCTGGGGTTGGAACCTCGTATCCATTAGAAGTTGTTCATTCAACCGCCAGGTACATTGCTTGGAGTGTGGATGGGATGTCTCCAGGGTCAGGTAGACAGGAGCGTGGTCCGACCAAGTGATTAGTCCAATAGCTGTTTCCCTAACTAAATGTAGGAATCTGTGAGGTAGGAGGAAATAGTATAGTCTGGAGTAAATGTCATGGGGTCTGGAGTAGAACGTATAGTCCCTATCCCCGGGCTGTTGAAGCCGCCCGGTGTCGATCAGCTGGTGGTCGTGGAGAGACCGCCGCACCCCACGGTGCGATGCTAGGGAGGGCCTTGCCGGCGCCCCAGAGATGTCCACCTCTGGTTGGAGGGTCCAATTAAGATCGCCTCCAATAACTGGAATACCCGCTATCAAGGGGGCTACGCGATTAAGAGCCTTCGCCAAGAAACTGGGTTGTGATTGGTTGGGAGCGTATAGGTTAATAAATGTATACGGCTGATCGAACAGTGTACATTTCACTAGGAGTATCCTGCCCTCCCCCAAGGATTCGGACGTTATATCTCGGAAAGGCAAACGTTTAGATAGCAAAATAGCTACTCCTAGAGATTTACCCTTGCTGTTGTTGTTGTAGAAAGAATGTGGGTAGTTACGGTCTCTGAGACCCGGGGCCACTCCCACTTTGAAGTGGGTTTCCTGTAAAAACGCCACATCAGCTCTGAATGCAAAGAGGTCCCTAAGCAGCCTCGAGCGTTTCTCCGGGACATTGAAGCCCTTCACGTTAAGGGAAACCAGTTTTATATGTGTCAGTTTAGGGTCTACCGCCATCGTCCGGAAACATATATGGAATGCTTAGTCCGACCCAGAAGACACGACATCTCGCACAGCAAAGAGATACTCTGTAGGGGGAGGGGGGGAGGAGAGGGGGAAAAAGAAACAGAAACAAAGAGAACATAAAGAAGGTAGGTCGATAGACCTAACATATGCAGATATCAGCTGAAAAAATAAACTGAATAAATGGCAACTCTACCGCCTCCTGGGAGCTCGGACGCGCTATTCGCGTCGGAGACCAAGAATACTCGGGCGGTGCAGGGGCAAACTGGGGGGTCAGTGCTAGCCCCAACCCCAACAGGGAATATAACATCACAATCAATAATATATCTGAACAGTTTGATCACACAACTAAGAAGAACAACCACTGAAAATAGATGGAATTTAACCAGGAACAGGTTTCTCCGACCCGTACAGGTCTGGTGGGCATTCGTTAAGTCGAGTACGATCTCGATGCCCAGACCACCTCCCAACTGGGAGAGTGTGCCGCACGGCATGGAGATCCCCCGAGTCGGCAATAATTCTTTTAAGCTAAAGAAGGACCACCCGAAATTGTTCCAGTGAAAGTCCCGAAGCAGGCTGCGATCTTCATCTCTTCGCCGTTTGCGTGGAGGAACGCAGCTCTCTAGGGGGTCTCGGATTGCGGTGGACAAGGTGCCAGTCGTTGTCAGGGTGGGTGAGTTCAGGTGGGGCGCCGTCGGTCAGGGGCTCCTGCCATTCTGGGAGAGAGACCTGTGGTATTCCCAGCGCTTGGCAGAAAAGGGGCAAGTCGGAGGGGTCTTTAAAGATATATAGTGTCCCATTGTGCGAGGTCTGAAGGCCAAAAGGGAAGCTCCATCTATATTTAATGCCCAGCTTTCGAAGTTCTGCAGTGAGCGGGTGTAAGGCTCTGCGCTTCTGAAGGGTCGTCCACGATAGGTCCTGGAAAATCTGGAGTTTATGAGAGGCAGTCTCTATCACATCCATGCGGCGGGTTTTGCGAAGGATCTCCTCTTTTTCCGTGTAGTAATGAAGGCGACAAATAATGTCGCGAGGGCGATCAGACGGTGCGCCCCTGGGTCTCAAAGCTCGGTGGGCCCTGTCGAATTCGATTATGGAAGCGGGATCACGGCCCAAAATTTCATTGAAAACAGTCGTGAGGAAGTCAGTGAGGCAGGCAGTGGTAATATCCTCCGAAACTCCCCTGACCCTCAGGTTATTTCTCCTTCCGCGGTTATCCAAATCTTCTACACGGTCTTGGAGCTGTTGAAGGCAGGACGCCTGTTTGATAACGGTGGCCCTGAGGGCGTTATGTGCAGCTGCTGTGTCTGAGGAGAAGCCCTCCAGCGTAGACAGGCGGGAGCCGATGTGCGTTATTTCTACCTGAACCGCAGCGATCTCTGAGCGTACCGTTTCCCGGACTCTCCCTTCCAAGTGCTCAAAGTCCTGCTTAGTTGGCAGGGCCTGCAGCAGGGTCAGAATCTGGGCGAGACTTCCCGGGTCCGTCGTGGCGTGTGGGGCTGCCGTCTGTGATCCCACTTGGGAAGCCGAGTCCGAGACAGGCGAGAAACGTGGGGTCGAGGGTAGGGAGGCATCCACCGTAGGGGCGGAGCCCTGGGGGAGAAAAAATTGCCGCATGTCCACCGAGGTCGGGGTATCCATTGCACGCGTCGAGGTGAGTGTATGTGACTTCCTTCCTCTCCCTTGCGATCCTTTCTTTCCTCTCACCATGGGGCACCTTGGGTACGTCAGTAGAACATCTGAAGTAACGTTGTGTGATTAGAACATCCTCCCGTCGGGGTCAGCACCAGCACGCCACCCCAGAGTCTAGGTGGCTAGCCGGCCATCAGTATAGGAGTAAACTTGCAAAAAAGAAATAGACCGGCCGCAGGGCCATGGGTTGAGAGATAATTCCGGGTCCTCTACGGCAAAGCGATGGCAGCTGAGTGACACAGTGGGGACCGGGCGCAGAAATGGCACGGATGACTGCAAGTATGCCCTCCACGTTTCAGGTGACTAATCACAGGGACCCGAGGGGACAGGGAGCATGCGTGTGGAGTGTGAGCAATGAGCTGGCTAGAACAGGGGTGACAGGAGCCTGAGAATCACTATGTGCTGTCTCTGCTATGGGTTGCAGTGGTGGTGCCAGTCCCAAGATGGCCGCCGGCTGGTCTCTAAAGCTGCAGCAGCCCACGGTCTCTTCCTCTGTCCCCGATTGCAGAGGCCAGGTCAGTGGGGGTATTGGGAGTTGGATCCTGGGTTATCAGCCCCACAGGAAAGCCCCTTCAGCAGCCGCTACGGCCGAGTGTTCAGCGGCGCCAACCGCAAGATGGCCGCCGCCACCGCCCGCCGCGGCCCTTACCTCGGGCGTCCTCGGCGGTCCGCAGTCCCCAGCTGGAGTCTCCGTGCGCCTGGCAGAGCGTCTAGCGGTGGAGCGTGGTTTCAGAACGGGGGAGTAATTCCGCTGAGCGGGGCTGGGCGTTCCGGATCCGGCAAGATGTTCCCTCCGGCGGCTCACACTCAAAATCGAGGTCCCGGCCTCAGCACCAGGGGTAGGCCGCAATCCGCAGGGGGCAACACAGGGCCCCCCCGACTCCGCAGCACTCACCCCCCAGCACCAGGTCGATCAGCAGGCCCAGGTAGGCACAGTACAGCCGGTTGGCACTTAAATTCGTGGGCCCAGGCACTTTAATAAGGACGTCCAAGCTGGAGCTCCTTGTACTCCCAGCTTTCCCTGATGCTGGCCCAGCCACGCCCCCCCCCCCCCCCCCCCCCGGTAATCATTTTTATATTAAAATTACTTAAACCAAAACAAGGAGGTCCAGAATTCAATCATTCATTCACTTTTAAGGCAACACAAGAAGTACTCTGAAAGGGTGTAATTGTCTCTTCAGATTTAGAATCTAAGCCAAGAGTCCACCCGTATCTCCTACTGCTCTTGCAGACCGTTACACAGAAGAAGAAGGAAGCTAATGGGATAAAGACTGACACTTAAGTATCTATTTTGATAAAGACTTTGGGACGGGAGAATATTTTGATAGCCTCCTCAATCTCAGAAAGTTTCTTCTCCAGTTCTGTGCGTCGGTTCTGGATGCTGAGAGTGTCGGCACGGATCGGTAGCATCAATAAGTCCTTAATGAGCTGCGACTGCGTCTGTTTGATCTTATTAAGCGTGTCCTGTCTTTCACGTTCCGGCATTAGAGTGTGTCCAGGGGGCATGGATGGGTCAGGGGTCTGCTTCTTGAGCTCTGCTCTTTCTTTCATCCATTTGTCCTTTAGATCCAGGAGGTACTGGGGGTACTTGTCCCTTCTGCTTCGAATCGTAATCTTTCTGCTGCCGTTTCTTCTCTTCCAGGAGGTCATTCAGGGTTTCCATGGAACAGGAGCGTCGGATTTGGACCTTCTTAGCGTTTCTTGCATTGTGTGCTACAAAGTCAATACTTGAACCTTGAATCTCCATGGTGTCCCGGGCAGTGGCAGGCCGGCTGGGCACTGGTGACATAGACCTCTTGGGTGGCACGCAGGAACCGCACTTAGAATGTGACTTGAGGAAGGCTGCCTGCACGGTGTTGGGAAGGGTGGGTGGCTCTTGGAGTTTGATTTTGACCCTGGACTCCACATGTTCATATTTAGGGGATTTCCATAGAGCTTTCACCGGTTTAGAAGCCTCCCGTGCCTTGTCCACCTCCTTATCTCTGCACAGTTTCTGGATTTCCCTCATACGGTGCACATTTTCCTTTCCGAAGTCCTTGCTCTTTCTTGGAGGAGGGGACTCTGTGTGGAGAGAAATCCCCTCCAGTGTCAGGAGGACACCCACAGTGCCCCTCTGCAAAATGTCCTGGGCGTTGGGGTGGATTCTGGGGGCAGGCTGGGCAGGTCGTGATGTGTAACAAGTTGGATATAACGTGGGGTCTGGTGCCAGAGGGCCAGACAAAAAATCCAGCTTCAGATCAGTGCCCTCCAACCTCCCACGGGCTGATGCCGGACGCCTGTAGTAGTCTGGAAAGAGGGTGGGGTCGGGGGGAATTGGCCCACTTATGCTGCATTCAGACTGCAAATGCCGGATCCTACCCGGTAAGACAAACGTGTACTTACCGGGTGGGATCCGGCATTTGCACTCCGCTGCTGGCTTTCCGACCCGGCAATATACCGGGTCGGTTGCCATAACAACGGAGCGCGCAGCAGGGGCGGGGGTGGAGGCGGCGTCGGGAGATGAGCTCATCTCCAGCGCCGCCTCTCCCTATCTTGTGAATGGGAACCGGGTCGCATCGACGCGGCTCCCATTCACACCGCACCTGACCCGGTAATCAACCCGGGTAAAACCCTTCTTTTTTACCGGGTTGATTTACCGGGTCAGGCGACCCGCTAAATCGGCCAGTGTGCTTTCACATCGCACACTGACCCGGTTCGACACGGCAATATGCCGTGTCGAACCGGGTTATTTGTGCGATGTGAAAGGGGTTTTATTTTGGATGCCCCTTCGCACATGTTAGCAGTGTTCAGCACCTCAGCAGTGAGGGGTCCCTTCCTGTTAGTGATGTGCGACGCCTCACTGTGCGCAGCACTCCGCCACAGCTTGCAGGTCACCAACTCTGAAAAGGGTAAAGAAGCAGCTGTGAGTTCCACCACAAGCTCAGTTATCATGGGCCTGCTCTCGCACTATGCTGCCATACTACCGCACTGGGTCATCACAAATAGCTTAGTTTCACTTTTGTTCTTTATGGCGTTTGACAATTGTATACACGTCAGGATGTATATGTATGTTCAGGCATTTTATAGCGTATCTGCTACTTTCCTGTAAACTATACAATGCATGGACAGGGAATAAAGACCTCACAGAGGCCACGGACTTGGAAAGCTGGTAATAACCAAGCAATAAGCATTAATCACACGCCTGAGGCCTGTGCTTAGATATAGATATTGGTCCAGTAGCCTATCATTAATCACACATTTACGGATAGCATGGTGTATGGAAAAATAGTGTCATGTAACTACTAAGATTACAATGACATACGTAATGGGGTGATAGATAGATAGATAGATAGATAGATAGATAGATAGATAGATAGATAGATAGATAGATAGATAGATAGATAGATAGATGTGTTACTGCTGATACTAATGTAACTATGAGGGTACATTCATTAACCCATCAGGTTGTCAGAGCCAATCAGCAGTGGCTGTAACTGATACAATGTAAGCAATAATACACTGCTCAAAAAAATAAAGGGCACACTAAAATAACACATCCTAGATCTGAATGAATTAAATATTCTTATTAAATACTTTGTTCTTTACATTGCTGACTGTGCTAACAACAAAATCACACAAAAAATAAGATTTTACTTACCGATAAATCTATTTCTCGGAGTCCGTAGTGGATGCTGGGGTTCCTGAAAGGACCATGGGGAATAGCGGCTCCGCAGGAGACAGGGCACAAAAAGTAAAGCTTTTCCAGATCAGGTGGTGTGCACTGGCTCCTCCCCCTATGACCCTCCTCCAGACTCCAGTTAGGTACTGTGCCCGGACGAGCGTACACAATAAAGGAGGATTTTGAATCCCGGGTAAGACTCATACCAGCCACACCAATCACACCGTACAACTTGTGATCTAAACCCAGTTAACAGTATGATAACAGCGGAGCCTCTGAAAGATGGCTTCCTTCAACAATAACCCGAATTAGTTAACAATAACTATGTACAATTATTGCAGATAATCCGCACTTGGGATGGGCGCCCAGCATCCACTACGGACTCCGAGAAATAGATTTATCGGTAAGTAAAATCTTATTTTCTCTATCGTCCTAGTGGATGCTGGGGTTCCTGAAAGGACCATGGGGATTATACCAAAGCTCCCAAACGGGCGGGAGAGTGCGGATGACTCTGCAGCACCGAATGAGAGAACTCCAGGTCCTCCTTAGCCAGAGTATCAAATTTGTAAAATTTTACAAACGTGTTCTCCCCTGACCACGTAGCTGCTCGGCAAAGTTGTAATGCCGAGACCCCTCGGGCAGCCGCCCAAGATGAGCCCACCTTCCTTGTGGAGTGGGCCTTTACAGATTTAGGCTGTGGCAGGCCTGCCACAGAATGTGCAAGTTGGATTGTGCTACAGATCCAACGAGCAATCGTCTGCTTAGACGCAGGAGCACCCATCTTGTTGGGTGCATACAATATAAACAACGAGTCAGATTTTCTGACTCCAGCTGTCCTTGCAATATATATTTTTAATGCTCTGACAACGTCCAGTAACTTGGAGTCCTCCAAGTCACTTGTAGCCGCAGGCACTACAATAGGCTGGTTCAGATGAAATGCTGACACCACCTTAGGGAGAAAATGCGGACGAGTCCGCAGTTCTGCCCTGTCCGAATGGAAAATCAGATATGGGCTTTTGTAAGATAAAGCTGCCAGTTCTGACACTCTCCTGGCCGAAGCCAGGGCTAGAAGCATGGTCACTTTCCATGTGAGATATTTCAAATCCACCTTCTTTAGTGGTTCAAACCAATGAGATTTTAGAAAGTCCAAAACCACATTGAGATCCCACGGTGCCACTGGAGGCACCACAGGAGGCTGTATATGTAGCACTCCCTTAACAAAGGTCTGGACTTCAGGGACTGAAGCCAATTCTTTTTGAAAGAAAATCGACAGGGCCGAAATTTGAACCTTAATAGATCCCAATTTGAGACCCATAGACAATCCTGATTGCAGGAAATGTAGGAATCGACCCAGTTGAAATTCCTCCGTCGGAGCACTCCGATCTTCGCACCACGCAACATATTTTCGCCAACTTCGGTGATAATGTTGCACGGTTACTTCCTTCCTTGCTTTAATCAAAGTAGGAATGACTTCTTCCGGCATGCCTTTTTCCTTTAGGATCCGGCGTTCAACCGCCATGCCGTCAAACGCAGCCGCGGTAAGTCTTGAAACAGACAGGGACCCTGCTGAAGCAAGTCCCTCCTTAGAGGTAGAGGCCACGGATCTTCCGTGATCATCTCTTGAAGTTCCGGGTACCAAGTCCTTCTTGGCCAATCCGGAACCACTAGTATCGTCCTTACGCCTCTTTGCCGTATAATTCTCAATACTTTTGGTATGAGAGGCAGAGGAGGAAACACATACACCGACTGGTACACCCAAGGCGTTACCAGCGCGTCCACAGCTATTGCCTGCGGATCTCTTGACCTGGCGCAATACCTGTCCAGTTTTTTGTTGAGGCGAGACGCCATCATGTCCACCATTGGTCTTTCCCAACGGGTTACCAGCAAGTGGAAGACTTCTGGATGAAGTCCCCACTCTCCCGGGTGAAGATCGTGTCTGCTGAGGAAGTCTGCTTCCCAGTTGTCCACTCCCGGGATGAACACAGCTGACAGTGCTATCACATGATTCTCTGCCCAGCGAAGAATCCTTGCAGCTTCTGCCATTGCACTCCTGCTTCTTGTGCCGCCCTGTCTGTTCACATTGGCGACTGCCGTGATGTTGTCCGACTGGATCAACACCGGTTTTCCCTGAAGCAGAGGTTCTGCCTGGCTTAGAGCATTGTATATTGCTCTTAGTTCCAGAATGTTTATGTGAAGAGACGTTTCCAGGCTCGTCCATACTCCCTGGAAGTTTCTTCCTTGGGTGACTGCTCCCCAGCCTCTCAGGCTGGCGTCCGTGGTCACCAGGATCCAATCCTGTATGCCGAATCTGCGGCCCTCCAATAGATGAGCACTCTGCAACCACCACAGAAGAGACACCCTTGTCCTTGGAGACAGGGTTATCCGCAGGTGCATCTGAAGATGCGACCCTGACCATTTGTCCAACAGATCCCTTTGGAAAATTCTTGCGTGGAATCTGCCGAATGGAATTGCTTCGTAAGAAGCCACCATTTTTCCCAGGACTCTTGTGCATTGATGTACAGACACCTTTCCTGGTTTTAGGAGGTTCCTGACAAGCTCGGATAACTCCTTGGCTTTTTCCTCCGGGAGAAAAACCTTTTTCTGAACCGTGTCCAGAATCATCCCTAGGAACAGCAGACGAGTTGTCGGCATTAACTGGGATTTTGGAATATTCAGAATCCACCCGTGCTGTTTTAGCACTTCTTGCGACAGTGCTAATCCCATCTCTAGCTGTTCTCTGGACCTTGCCCTTATTAGGAGATCGTCCAAGTATGGGATAATTAATATGCCTTTTCTTCGAAGAAGAATCATCATCTCGGCCATTACCTTTGTAAAGACCCGAGGTGCCGTGGACAATCCGAACGGCAGCGTCTGAAACTGATAGTGACAGTTTTGTACAACGAACCTGAGGTACCCCTGGTGTGAGGGGTAAATTGGAACGTGGAGATACGCATCCTTGATGTCCAAGGATACCATAAAGTCCCCCTCTTCCAGGTTCGCTATCACTGCTCTGAGTGACTCCATCTTGAACTTGAACTTCTTTATGTACAGGTTCAAGGACTTCAGATTTAGAATAGGCCTTACCGAGCCATCCGGCTTCGGTACCACAAAAAGAGTGGAATAATACCCCTTCCCTTGTTGTAGAAGAGGTACCTTGACTATCACCTGCTGAGAGTACAGCTTGTGAATGGCTTCCAAAACCGTCTCCCTTTCGGAGGGGGACGTTGGTAAAGCAGACTTCAGGAAACGGCGAGGTGGATCTGTCTCTAATTCCAACCCGTACCCCTGAGATATTATCTGCAGGATCCAGGGATCTACCTGCGAGTGAGCCCACTGCGCGCTGTAATTTTTGAGACGACCACCCACCGTCCCCGAGTCCGCTTGAGAAGCCCCAGCGTCATGCTGAGGCTTTTGTAGAAGCCGGGGAAGGCTTCTGTTCCTGGGAAGGAGCTGCCTGTTGCTGTCTCTTCCCTCGACCTCTGCCTCGTGGCAGATATGAATAGCCCTTTGCTCTCTTATTTTTAAAGGAACGAAAGGGCTGCGGTTGAAAAGTCGGTGCCTTTTTCTGTTGGGGAGTGACTTGAGGTAGAAAGGTGGATTTCCCGGCTGTAGCCGTGGCCACCAAATCTGATAGACCGACTCCAAATAACTCCTCCCCTTTATACGGCAAAACTTCCATATGTCGTTTTGAATCCGCATCGCCTGTCCACTGTCGCGTCCATAAAGCTCTTCTGGCCGAAATGGACATAGCACTTACCCGTGATGCCAGTGTGCAGATATCCCTCTGTGCATCACGCATATAAAGAAATGCATCCTTTATTTGTTCTAACGACAGTAAAATATTGTCCCTGTCCAGGGTATCAATATTTTCAATCAGGGACTCTGACCAAACTACCCCAGCACTGCACATCCAGGCAGTCGCTATAGCTGGTCGTAGTATAACACCTGCATGTGTGTATATACTTTTTTGGATATTTTCCATCCTCCTATCTGATGGATCTTTAAGTGCGGCCGTCTCAGGGTAACGCCACTTGTTTAGATAAGCGTGTTAGCGCCTTGTCCACCCTAGGAGGTGTTTCCCAGCGCTCCCTAACCTCTGGTGGGAAAGGGTATAATGCCAATAATTTCTTTGAAATTATCAGCTTTTTATCAGGGGCAACCCACGCTTCATTACACACGTCATTTAATTCTTCTGATTCAGGAAAAACTATAGGTAGTTTTTTCACACCCCACATAATACCCTGTTTAGTGGTACCTGTAGTATCAGCTAAATGTAACGCCTCCTTCATTGCCAAAATCATATAACGTGTGGCCCTACTGGAAAATACGGTTGATTCGTCACCGTCACCACTGGAGTCAGTGCCTGTGTCTGGGTCTGTGTCGACCGACTGAGGCAAAGGGCGTTTCACAGCCCCTGACGGTGTTTGAGTCGCCTGGACAGGCACTAATTGATTGTCCGGCCGTCTCATGTCGTCAAACGACTGCTTTAGCGTGTTGACACTATCCCGTAGTTCCATAAATAAAGGCATCCATTCTGGTGTCGACTCCCTAGGGGGTGACATCCTCATATTTGGCAATTGCTCCGCCTCCACACCAATATCGTCCTCATACATGTCGACACACACGTACCGACACACAGGGAATGCTCCTAACGAAGACAGGACCCACTAGCCCTTTGGGGAGACAGAGGGAGAGTTTGCCAGCACACACCAAAAGCGCTATATATAACAGGGATAGCCTTATAATAAGTGCTCCCTTATAGCTGCTTTATATATATCAAAATATCGCCATAAATTTGCCCCCCCTCTCTGTTTTACCCTGTTTCTGTAGTGCAGTGCAGGGGAGAGACCTGGGAGCCGTCCTGACCAGCGGAGCTGTGAGAGGAAATGGCGCCGTGTGCTGAGGAGATAGGCCCCGCCCCTTTTCCGGCGGGCTCGTCTCCCGCTATTTAGTGAATCCAGGCAGGGGTTAAATATCTCCATATAGCCTCTGGGGGCTATATGTGAGGTATTTTTAGCCTTTATATAGGTTACATTTGCCTCCCAGGGCGCCCCCCCCCAGCGCCCTGCACCCTCAGTGACTGCGTGTGAAGTGTGCTGAGAGGAAAATGGCGCACAGCTGCAGTGCTGTGCGCTACCTTTAGAAGACTGCAGGAGTCTTCAGCCGCCGATTCTGGACCTCTTCTGACTTCAGCATCTGCAAGGGGGCCGGCGGCGCGGCTCCGGTGACCATCCAGGCTGTACCTGTGATCGTCCCTCTGGAGCTGATGTCCAGTAGCCAAGAAGCCAATCCATCCTGCACGCAGGTGAGTTCACTTCTTCTCCCCTCAGTCCCTCGTTGCAGTGATCCTGTTGCCAGCAGGACTCACTGTAAAATAAAAAACCTAAGCTAAACTTTTTCTAAGCAGCTCTTTAGGAGAGCCACCTAGATTGCACCCTTCTCGGCCGGGCACAAAAATCTAACTGGAGTCTGGAGGAGGGTCATAGGGGGAGGAGCCAGTGCACACCACCTGATCTGGAAAAGCTTTACTTTTTGTGCCCTGTCTCCTGCGGAGCCGCTATTCCCCATGGTCCTTTCAGGAACCCCAGCATCCACTAGGACGATAGAGAAATTATCAATGGAAATCAAATTTATTAACCCATGGAGGTCTGGATTTGGAGTCACACTCAAAACTAAAGTGGAAAAACACACTACAGGCTGATCCAACTTTGATGTAATGTCCTTAAAACAAGTCACAATGAGGCTCAGTAATGTGTGTGGCCTCCACGTGCCTGTATGACCTCCCTACAACACCTGGGCATGCTCCTGATGAGGTGGCGGATGGTCTCCTGAGGGATCTCCTCCCAGACCTGGACTAAAGCATCCGCCAACTCCTGGACAGTCTGTGGATGGAGCGAGACATGATGTCCCAGATGTGCTCAATTGGATTCAGGTCTGGGGAATGGGTGGGCCAGTCCATAGCATCAGTGCCTTCGTCTTGCAGGAACTGCTGACACACTCCAGCCACATGAGGTCTAGCATTGTCTTGCATTAGGAGGAACCCAGGGCCAACCGCACCAGCATATGGTCTCACAAGAGGTCTGAGGATCTCATCTCTGTACCTAATGGCAGTCAGGCTACCTCTGGCGAGCACATGGAGGGCTGTGCGGCCCCCCAAAGAAATGCCACCCCACACCATTACTGACCCACTGCCAAACCGGTCATGCTGGAGGATGTTGCAGGCAGCAGAACATTCTCCTTGGTGTCTCCAGACTCTGTCACGTCTGTCACATGTGCTCAATGAGAACCTGCTTTCATCTGTGAAGAGCACAGGGCGCCAGTGGCGAATTTGCCAATCTTGGTGTTCTCTGGCAAATGCCAAACGTCCTGCATGGTGTTGGGCTGTAAGCACAACCCCCACCTGTGGACGTCGGGCCCTCATACCACCCTCATGGAGTCTGTTTCTGATCGTTTGAGTAGACACATGCACATTTGTGGCTTGCTGGAGGTCATTTTGCAGGGCTCTGGCAGTGCTCCTCCTGTTCCTCCTTGCACAAAAGCGGAGGTAGCGGTCCTGCTGCTGGGTTGTTGCCTTCCTACAGCCTCCTCCACGTCTCCTGATGTACTGGCCTGTCTCCTGGTAGCGCCTCCATGCTCTGGACACTACGCTGACAGACACAGCAAACCTTCTTGCCACAGCTCGCATTGATGTGCCATCCTGGATGAGCTGTACTACCTGAGCCGCTTGTGTGGGTTGTAGGGAGGTCATACAGGCACGTGGAGGCCACACACACTACTGAGCCTCATTTTGACTTGTTTTAAGGACATTACATCAAAGTTGGATCAGCCTGTAGTGTGTTTTTCCACTTTAATTTTGAGTGTGACTCCAAATCCAGACCTACATGGGTTAATAAATTTGATTTCCATTGATAATTTTTGTGTGATTTTGTTGTCAGCACATTCAACTATGTAAAGAACAAAGTATTTAATAAGAATATTTCATTCATTCAGATCTAGGATGTGTTATTTTAGTGTTCCCTTTATTTTTTTGAGCAGTGTATAATAACTTCTAAACAAGCCTTATTTCTATTGCATTTACAATCCATAGGTTAATGCTGCAGATAATCAGAGACTTTGACAACCCACCGGTTAGTGAATTAACCCCCAATGTGTTCATATGTCGTAGACATCTTTAATGCAGACAGCAGCTAATATCCCACCACATCAAAGCATATCAATGTATATGTGCTTATACAGGAAAAAATATTTATATATGGAAAAGACTGCACTCAGTGAAAGATATCACCAACAAAACAAATGGTGGTGCAAGGTCAAAAAAGGGTTAATACTGACACTCACCTTTCCCAGGTAATGAAAAAAATAAGAATTTACTTACCGATAATTCTATTTCTCGTAGTCCGTAGTGGATGCTGGGAACTCCGTAAGGACCATGGGGATTAGCGGCTCCGCAGGAGACTGGGCACAAAAGTAAAGCTTTAGGACTACCTGGTGTGCACTGGCTCCTCCCCCCATGACCCTCCTCCAAGCCTCAGTTAGGATACTGTGCCCGGACGAGCGTACACAATAAGGAAGGATTTTGAATCCCGGGTAAGACTCATACCAGCCACACCGTACAACCTGTGATCTGAACCCAGTTAACAGCATGATAACAGAGGAGCCTCTGAAAAGATGGCTCACAACAATAATAACCCGATTTTTGTAACAATAACTATGTACAAGTATTGCAGACAATCCGCACTTGGGATGGGCGCCCAGCATCCACTACGGACTACGAGAAATAGAATTATCGGTAAGTAAATTCTTATTTTCTCTGACGTCCTAGTGGATGCTGGGAACTCCGTAAGGACCATGGGGATTATACCAAAGCTCCCAAACGGGCGGGAGAGTGCGGATGACTCTGCAGCACCGAATGAGAGAACTCCAGGTCCTCCTCAGCCAGGGTATCAAATTTGTAGAATTTAGCAAACGTGTTTGCCCCTGACCAAGTAGCTGCTCGGCAAAGTTGTAACGCCGAGACCCCTCGGGCAGCCGCCCAAGATGAGCCCACCTTCCTTGTGGAATGGGCTTTTACAGATTTTGGCTGTGGCAGGCCTGCCACAGAATGTGCAAGCTGAATTGTACTACAAATCCAACTAGCAATAGTCTGCTTAGAAGCAGGAGCACCCAGCTTGTTGGGTGCATACAGGATAACAGCGAGTCAGATTTCCTGACTCCAGCCGTCCTGGAAACATATTTTCAAGGCCCTGACTACGTCCAACAACTTGGAGTCCTCCAAGTCACTAGTAGCCGCAGGTACCACAATAGGTTGGTTCAGATGAAACACTGAAACCACCTTAGGGAGAAAATGAGGACGAGTCCTCAATTCCGCCCTGTCTGAATGGAAGATCAGATAAGGGCTTTTACAGGATAAAGCCCGCCAATTCTGACACGTGCCTGGCCGAGGCCAGGGCCAACAACATGACCACTTTCCATGTGAGATATTTTAACTCCACAGATTCAAGTGGTTCAAACCAATGTGACTTTAGGAACCCCAAAGCTACATTGAGATCCCAAAGTGCCACTGGAGGCACAAAAGGAGGCTGTATATGCAGTACCCCTTTTACAGACGTCTGAACTTCAGGTAGTGAAGCTAGTTCTTTCTGGAAGAAAATTGACAGGGCCGAAATTTGAACCTTAATGGACCCCAATTTTAGGCCCATAGACACTCCTGTTTACAGGAAATGCAGGGATCGACCTAGTTGAAATCCCTCCATCGGGGCCTTACTGGCCTCGCACCACGCAACATATTTTCGCCAAATGCGGTGATAATGCTTTGCGGTTACATCCTTCCTGGCTTGACCAGGGTAGGGATGACTTCATCCGGAATGCCTTTTTCCTTCAGGATCCGGCGTTCAACCGCCCTGCCGTCAAACGCAGCCGCGGTAAGTCTTGGAATAGACAGGGTCCTTGCTGGAGCAGGTCCCTTCTTAGAGGTAGAGGCCACGGGTCCTCCGTGAGCATCTCTTGAAGTTCCGGGTACCAAGTCCTTCTTGGCCAATCCGGAGCCACGAGTATAGTTCTTACTCCCCTCCGTCTTATAATTCTCAGTACTTTTGGTATGAGAGGAAGAGGAGGGAACACATACACTGACTGGTACACCCACGGTGTTACCAGAGCGTCCACAGCTATTGCCTGAGGGTCCCTTGACCTGGCGCAATACCTGTCCAATTTTTTGTTTAGGCGGGACGCCATCATGTCCACCTTTGGTTTTTCCCAATGGTTTACAATCATGTGGAAGACTTCTGGGTGAAGTCCCCACTCTCCCGGGTGGAGGTCGTGCCTGCTGAGGAAGTCTACTTCCCAGTTGTCCACTCCCGGAATGAACACTGCTGACAGTGCTATCACATGATTTTCCGCCCAGCGAAAAATCCTTGCAGCTTCTGCCATTGCCCTCCTGCTTCTTGTGCCGCCCTGTCTGTTTACGTGGGCGACTGCCGTGATATTGTCCGACTGGATCAGCACCGGCTGACCTTGAAGCAGAGGTCTTGCTTTGCTTAGCGCATTGTAAATGGCCCTTAGCTCCAAAATATTTATGTGAAGTGATGTCTCCAGGCTTGACCACAAGCCCTGGAAATTTCTTCCCTGTGTGACTGCTCCCCAGCCTCTCAGGCTGGCATCCGTGGTCACCAGGACCCAGTCCTGAATGCCGAATCTGCGGCCCTCTAGAAGATGAGCACTCTGCAACCACCACAGGAGAGACACCCTTGTCTTTGGTGACAGGGTAATCCGCTGATGCATCTGAAGATGCGATCCGGACCATTTGTCCAGCAGGTCCCACTGGAAAGTTCTTGCGTGGAATCTGCCGAATGGAATTGCTTCGTAGGAAGCCACCATTTTTCCCAGGACCATTGTGCACTGATGCACTGACACTTGGCCTGGTTTTAGGAGGTTTCTGACTAGTTCGGATAACTCCCTGGCTTTCTCCTCCGGGAGAAAACACCTTTTTCCGGACTGTGTCCAGGATCATCCCTAGGAATAGAAGGCGTGTCGTCGGGATCAGCTGCGATTTTGGAATATTGAGAATCCAACCGTGCTGCCGCAGCACTATCTGAGATAGTGCTACCCCGACTTCCAACTGTTCCCTGGATCTTGCCCTTATCAGGAGATCGTCCAAGTAAGGGATAACTAAAACTCCCTTCTTTCGAAGGAGTATCATCATTTCGGCCATTACCTTGGTAAAGACCCGGGGTGCCGTGGACAATCCAAACGGCAGCGTCTGAAACTGATAGTGACAGTTCTGTACCACAAACCTGAGGTACCCTTGGAGAAGGGTAAATTGGGACATGTAGGTAAGCATCTTTGATGTCCAGAGAGACCATATAGTCCCCTTCTTCCAGGTTTGCAATCACTGCTCTGAGTGACTCCATCTTGAATTTGAACCTTTGTATGTAAGTGTTCAAGGATTTTAGATTTAAAATTGGTCTCACCGAGCCGTCCGGCTTCGGTACCACAAATAGTGTGGAATAGTACCCCTTTCCCTGTTGCAGGAGGGGTACCTTGATTTTCACCTGCTGGGAAGACAGCCTGTGAATGGCTTGCAATACTGTCTCCCTGTCTGAGGGAGACGTCGGTAAAGCAGACTTTATGAAACGGCGAGGGGGAGACGTCTCAAATTTCTTGAGACGGGCCCCCACCGTGCTGCAGCCTTTTTCCTCTCCCTCTGCCACGGGGCAGAAATGAGGCGCCTTTTGCCCGCTTGTCCTTATGGGGCCGAAAGGACTGCGCCTGATAATACGGCGTCTTCTTAGGTTGAGAAGCTACCTGGGGTAAAAATGTGGATTTTCCAGTGGCCACCAGGTCTGTTAGACCTACCCCAAATAACTCCTCCCTTTTATAAGGCGATACTTCCATATGCCTTTTGGAATCATCATCACCTGACCACTGTCTTGTCCATAACCCTCTTTTGGCAGAGATGGACAGCGCACTTACTCTTGATGCCAGTCGGCAAATATCCCTCTGTGCATCACGCATATATAGAAATGCATCTTTTAAATGCTCTATAGTTAGTAATATACTGTCCCTATCTAGGGTATCAATATTGTCAGTCAGGGAATCCGACCAAGCCACCCCAGCACTGCACATCCAGGCTGAGGCGATTGCTGGTCGCAGTATCACACCCGTGTGAGTGTATATACATTTTAGGATATTTTACTGCTTTCTGTCCGCAGGTTCCTTAAGGGCGCCGTATCCGGGGACGGTAGTGCCACCTGTTTAGACAAGCGTGTGAGCGCTTTATTCACCCTAAGGGGTGTTTCCCAACGTGCCCTATCCTCTGGCGGGAAGGGGTATGATGCTAATAACTTTTTAGGAATTAACAGTTTTTATCGGGGGAAACCCACGCATCATCACACACTTCATTTAATTCCTCAGATGCAGGAAAAACTACAGGCAGTTTTTTCTCACCCAACCTAATACCCTTTTTAGTGGTACTGGTATTATCAGAAATGTGTAAAAACATTTTCCATAGCCTCTATCATGTAACGTGTGGCCCTACTGGAAGTCACATTCGTCTCTTAATCGTCGACACTGGAGTCAGTATCCGTGTCGGCGTCTGGATCTGCCATCTGCGGTAACGGGCGTTTTAGAGCCCCAGATGGCTTTTGAGACACCTGGACAGGCACAGGCTGAGTCGCCGGCTGTCTCATGTCATCAATCTTTTGTAAAGAGCTGACACTGTCACATAATTCCTTCCATAAGCTCATCCACTCAGGTGTCGACTCCCTAGGGGGTGACATCTCTGTTACAGGCAATTGCTCCGCCTCCACCTCATTTTCCTCCTCATACATGTCGACACAACGTACCGACACACAGCACACACACAGGGAATGCTCTGATAGAGGACAGGACCCCACTAGCCCTTTGGGGAGACAGGGGGAGAGTATGCCAGCACACACCAGAGCGCTATATATATATATATATATATATATACAGGGATAACCTTATATAAGTGTTTTTCCCCTTATAGCTGCTGTATTGTTATACTGCGCCTAATTAGTGCCCCCCTCTCTTTTTTAACCCCTTTCTGTAGTGTAGTAACTGCAGGGGAGAGCCAGGGAGCTTCCCTCCAACGGAGCTGTGAGAGAAAATGGTGCCAGTGTGCTGAGGAGATAGGCTCCGCCCCCTTCTCGGCGGCCTTTTCTCCCGTTTTTCTGTGGAATCTGGCAGGGGTTAAAATTCATCCATATAGCCCTGGGGGCTATATGTGATGTATTTTCGCCAGCCAAGGTGTTTTTATTGCTGCTCAGGGCGCCCCCCCCTAGCGCCCTGCACCCTCAGTGACCGAAGTGTGAAGTGTGCTGAGGAGCAATGGCGCACAGCTGCAGTGCTGTGCGCTACCTTGGTGAAGACAGGATGTCTTCTGCCGCCGATTTTTCCGGACCTCTTCTTGCTTCTGGCTCTGTAAGGGGGCCGGTGGCGCGGCTCTGGGACCGAGCTCCGAGGCTGGGCCTGTGTTCGGTCCCTCTGGAGCTAATGGTGTCCAGTAGCCTAAGAAGCCCAATCCACTCTGCACGCAGGTGAGTTCGCTTCTTCTCCCCTTAGTCCCTCGATGCAGTGAGCCTGTTGCCAGCAGGTCTCACTGAAAATAAAAAAACTAAAACTAAACTTTCACTAAGAAGCTCAGGAGAGCCCCTAGTGTGCACCCTTCTCGGCCGGGCACAAAAATCTAACTGGGGCATGGAGGAGGGTCATGGGGGGAGGAGCCAGTGCACACCAGGTAGTCCTAAAGCTTTACTTTTGTGCCCAGTCTCCTGCGGAGCCGCTAATCCCCATGGTCCTTACGGAGTTCCCAGCATCCACTAGGACGTCAGAGAAAAAGAGTATACTGCAGCTCCCCCATCACTAGTGGCAGAGGCCCTGCAGCTCCCCCACCACTAGTGGCAGAGGCCCCCGCAGCTCCCCCGCCACTAGTGGCAGAGGCCCCCGCAGCTCCCCCGCCACTAGTGGCAGAGGCCCCCGCAGCTCCCCCACCATCGGTGGTAGAGGCCCCGCAGCAAACATTTAAAGGTTTGAAGCATGGATATCCTTACCTAGCATATTCCAATAGATGAAATAAATGGAACAACGCAGCTACAGCCTGTACAAATACCTTACAATACACAGTGCAAAACTACAGATTTTAATGGTCACATATGCATGACATTCTGGTAATCATTTTTATATTAAAATTACTTAAACCAAACAAAAGGTCCAGAATTCAATCATTCATTCACTTTTAAGGCAACACAAGAAGTACTCTGAAAGGGTGTAATTGTCTCTTCAGATGTAGAATCCAAGCCAGGAGTCCACCTGTATCTCCTACTGCTCTTGCAGACCGTTACACAGAAAAAGAAGGTCGTGCCTGCTGAGGAAGTCTACTTCCCAGTTGTCCACTCCCGGAATGAACACTGCTGACAGTGCTATCACATGATTTTCCGCCCAGCGAAAAATCCTTGCAGCTTCTGCCATTGCCCTCCTGCTTCTTGTGCCGCCCTGTCTGTTTACGTGGGCGACTGCCGTGATATTGTCCGACTGGATCAGCACCGGCTGACCTTGAAGCAGAGGTCTTGCTTTGCTTAGCGCATTGTAAATGGCCCTTAGCTCCAAAATATTTATGTGAAGTGATGTCTCCAGGCTTGACCACAAGCCCTGGAAATTTCTTACCTGTGTGACTGCTCCCCAGCCTCTCAGGCTGGCATCCGTGGTCACCAGGACCCAGTCCTGAATGCCGAATCTGCGGCCCTCTAGAAGATGAGCACTCTGCAACCACCACAGGAGAGACACCCTTGTCTTTGGTGACAGGGTAATCCGCTGATGCATCTGAAGATGCGATCCGGACCATTTGTCCAGCAGGTCCCACTGGAAAGTTCTTGCGTGGAATCTGCCGAATGGAATTGCTTCGTAGGAAGCCACCATTTTTCCCAGGACCATTGTGCACTGATGCACTGACACTTGGCCTGGTTTTAGGAGGTTTCTGACTAGTTCGGATAACTCCCTGGCTTTCTCCTCCGGGAGAAAACACCTTTTTCCGGACTGTGTCCAGGATCATCCCTAGGAATAGAAGGCGTGTCGTCGGGATCAGCTGCGATTTTGGAATATTGAGAATCCAACCGTGCTGCCGCAGCACTATCTGAGATAGTGCTACCCCGACTTCCAACTGTTCCCTGGATCTTGCCCTTATCAGGAGATCGTCCAAGTAAGGGATAACTAAAACTCCCTTCTTTCGAAGGAGTATCATCATTTCGGCCATTACCTTGGTAAAGACCCGTGGTGCCGTGGACAATCCAAACGGCAGCGTCTGAAACTGATAGTGACAGTTCTGTACCACAAACCTGAGGTACCCTTGGAGAAGGGTAAATTGGGACATGTAGGTAAGCATCTTTGATGTCCAGAGAGACCATATAGTCCCCTTCTTCCAGGTTTGCAATCACTGCTCTGAGTGACTCCATCTTGAATTTGAACCTTTGTATGTAAGTGTTCAAGGATTTTAGATTTAAAATTGGTCTCACCGAGCCGTCCGGCTTCGGTACCACAAATAGTGTGGAATAGTACCCCTTTCCCTGTTGCAGGAGGGGTACCTTGATTTTCACCTGCTGGGAAGACAGCCTGTGAATGGCTTGCAATACTGTCTCCCTGTCTGAGGGAGACGTCGGTAAAGCAGACTTTATGAAACGGCGAGGGGGGAGACGTCTCAAATTTCTTGAGACGGGCCCCCACCGTGCTGCAGCCTTTTTCCTCTCCCTCTGCCACGGGGCAGAAATGAGGCGCCTTTTGCCCGCTTGTCCTTATGGGGCCGAAAGGACTGCGCCTGATAATACGGCGTCTTCTTAGGTTGAGAAGCTACCTGGGGTAAAAATGTGGATTTTCCAGTGGCCACCAGGTCTGTTAGACCTACCCCAAATAACTCCTCCCTTTTATAAGGCGATACTTCCATATGCCTTTTGGAATCATCATCACCTGACCACTGTCTTGTCCATAACCCTCTTTTGGCAGAGATGGACAGCGCACTTACTCTTGATGCCAGTCGGCAAATATCCCTCTGTGCATCACGCATATATAGAAATGCATCTTTTAAATGCTCTATAGTTAGTAATATACTGTCCCTATCTAGGGTATCAATATTGTCAGTCAGGGAATCCGACCAAGCCACCCCAGCACTGCACATCCAGGCTGAGGCGATTGCTGGTCGCAGTATCACACCCGTGTGAGTGTATATACATTTTAGGATATTTTACTGCTTTCTGTCCGCAGGTTCCTTAAGGGCGCCGTATCCGGGGACGGTAGTGCCACCTGTTTAGACAAGCGTGTGAGCGCTTTATTCACCCTAAGGGGTGTTTCCCAACGTGCCCTATCCTCTGGCGGGAAGGGGTATGATGCTAATAACTTTTTAGGAATTAACAGTTTTTATCGGGGGAAACCCACGCATCATCACACACTTCATTTAATTCCTCAGATGCAGGAAAAACTACAGGCAGTTTTTTCTCACCCAACCTAATACCCTTTTTAGTGGTACTGGTATTATCAGAAATGTGTAAAAACATTTTCCATAGCCTCTATCATGTAACGTGTGGCCCTACTGGAAGTCACATTCGTCTCTTAATCGTCGACACTGGAGTCAGTATCCGTGTCGGCGTCTGGATCTGCCATCTGCGGTAACGGGCGTTTTAGAGCCCCAGATGGCTTTTGAGACACCTGGACAGGCACAGGCTGAGTCGCCGGCTGTCTCATGTCATCAATCTTTTGTAAAGAGCTGACACTGTCACATAATTCCTTCCATAAGCTCATCCACTCAGGTGTCGACTCCCTAGGGGGTGACATCTCTGTTACAGGCAATTGCTCCGCCTCCACCTCATTTTCCTCCTCATACATGTCGACACAACGTACCGACACACAGCACACACACAGGGAATGCTCTGATAGAGGACAGGACCCCACTAGCCCTTTGGGGAGACAGGGGGAGAGTATGCCAGCACACACCAGAGCGCTATATATATATATATATATATATATATACAGGGATAACCTTATATAAGTGTTTTTCCCCTTATAGCTGCTGTATTGTTATACTGCGCCTAATTAGTGCCCCCCTCTCTTTTTTAACCCCTTTCTGTAGTGTAGTAACTGCAGGGGAGAGCCAGGGAGCTTCCCTCCAACGGAGCTGTGAGAGAAAATGGTGCCAGTGTGCTGAGGAGATAGGCTCCGCCCCCTTCTCGGCGGCCTTTTCTCCCGTTTTTCTGTGGAATCTGGCAGGGGTTAAAATTCATCCATATAGCCCTGGGGGCTATATGTGATGTATTTTCGCCAGCCAAGGTGTTTTTATTGCTGCTCAGGGCGCCCCCCCCTAGCGCCCTGCACCCTCAGTGACCGAAGTGTGAAGTGTGCTGAGGAGCAATGGCGCACAGCTGCAGTGCTGTGCGCTACCTTGGTGAAGACAGGATGTCTTCTGCCGACGATTTTTCCGGACCTCTTCTTGCTTCTGGCTCTGTAAGGGGGCCGGCGGCGCGGCTCTGGGACCGAGCTCCGAGGCTGGGCCTGTGTTCGGTCCCTCTGGAGCTAATGGTGTCCAGTAGCCTAAGAAGCCCAATCCACTCTGCACGCAGGTGAGTTCGCTTCTTCTCCCCTTAGTCCCTCGATGCAGTGAGCCTGTTGCCAGCAGGTCTCACTGAAAATAAAAAACCTAAAACTAAACTTTCACTAAGAAGCTCAGGAGAGCCCCTAGTGTGCACCCTTCTCGGCCGGGCACAAAAATCTAACTGGGGCATGGAGGAGGGTCATGGGGGGAGGAGCCAGTGCACACCAGGTAGTCCTAAAGCTTTACTTTTGTGCCCAGTCTCCTGCGGAGCCGCTAATCCCCATGGTCCTTACGGAGTTCCCAGCATCCACTAGGACGTCAGAGAAAAAGAGTATACTGCAGCTCCCCCATCACTAGTGGCAGAGGCCCTGCAGCTCCCCCACCACTAGTGGCAGAGGCCCCCGCAGCTCCCCCGCCACTAGTGGCAGAGGCCCCCGCAGCTCCCCCGCCACTAGTGGCAGAGGCCCCCGCAGCTCCCCCACCATCGGTGGTAGAGGCCCCGCAGCAAACATTTAAAGGTTTGAAGCATGGATATCCTTACCTAGCATATTCCAATAGATGAAATAAATGGAACAACGCAGCTACAGCCTGTACAAATACCTTACAATACACAGTGCAAAACTACAGATTTTAATGGTCACATATGCATGACATTCTGGTAATCATTTTTATATTAAAATTACTTAAACCAAACAAAAGGTCCAGAATTCAATCATTCATTCACTTTTAAGGCAACACAAGAAGTACTCTGAAAGGGTGTAATTGTCTCTTCAGATGTAGAATCCAAGCCAGGAGTCCACCCGTATCTCCTACTGCTCTTGCAGACCGTTACACAGAAAAAGAAGGAAGCTTATGGGATAAAGGGGGGTCATTCCGAGTTGTTCGCTCGCTAGCTGTTTTTAGCAGCCGTGCAAACGCTATGCCGCCGCCCTCTGGGAGTGTATTTTAGCTTAGCAGAAGTGCAAACGAAAGGATCGCAGAGCGGAGGCATAATTTTTTTGTGCAGTTTTAGAGTAGCTCAATTCCTACTCAGCGCTTTGCGATCACTTCAGACTGTTCAGTTCCTGTTTTGACGTCACAAACACGCCCTGCGTTCGCCCAGCCACGCCTGCGTTCTTCCTGGCACACCTGCGTTTTTTCGAACACTCCCTGAAAACGGTCAGTTGACACCCAGAAACGCCCTCTTCCTGTCAATCACTCTGCGGCCAGCAGTGCGACTGAAAAGCGTCGCTAGACCCTGTGTGAAACTACATCATTCGTTGTGATAGTAAGTCGCGCATGTGCATTGCGCCGCATGCGCAGAAGTGCTGGTTTTTTTTCCTCATCGCTGCACAGCGAACGAATGCAGCTAGCGATCAACTCGGAATGACCACCAAAGACTGACACTTAAGTATCTATTTTGATAAAGACTTTGGGACGGGAGAATATTTTGATAGCCTCCTCAATCTCCGAGAGTTTCTTCTCCAGTTCTGTGCGTCGGTTCTGGATGCTGAGAGTGTCGGCGCGGATCGGCAGCATCAGTAAGTCCTTAATGAGCTGCGACTGCGTCTGTTTGATCTTATTAAGCGTGTCCTGTCTTTCACGTTCCGGCATTAGAGTGTGTCCAGGGGGCATGGATGGGTCGGGGGTCTGCTTCTTGAGCTCTGCTCTTTCTTTCATCCATTTGTCCTTTAGATCCAGGAGGTACTGGGGGACTTGTCCCTTCTGCTTGGAATCGTAATCTTTCTGCTGCCGTTTCTTCTCTTCCAGGACGTCATTCAGGGTTTCCATGGAACGGGAGCGTCGGATTTGGACCTTCTTAGCGTTTCTTGCATTGTGTGCTACAAAGTCAATACTTGAACCTTGAATCTCCATGGTGTCCCGGGCAGTGGCAGGCCGGCTGGGCACTGGTGACATAGACCTCTTGGGTGGCACGCAGGAACCGCACTTAGAATGTGACTTGAGGAAGGCTGCCTGCACGGTGTTGGGAAGGGTGGGTGGCTCTTGGAGTTTGATTTTGACCCTGGACTCCACATGTTCATATTTAGGGGATTTCTATAGAGCTTTCACCGGTTTAGGAGCCTCCCGTGCCTTGTCCACCTCCTTATCTCGGCACCGTTTCTGGATTTCCCTCATACGGCGCACATTTTCCTTTCCGAAGTCCTTACTTTTTCTTGGAGGAGGGGACTCTGTGTGGAGAGAAATCCCCTCCAGTGTCAGGAGGACACCCACAGTGCCCTTCTGCCCCCTCTGCAAAATGTCCTGGGCGTTGGGGCGGATTCTGGGGGCAGGCTGGGCAGGTCGTGATGTGTAACAAGTTGGATATAACGTGGGGTCTGGTGCCAGAGGGCCAGACAGAAAATCCAGCTTCAGATCAGTGCCCTCCAACCTCCCACGGGCTGATGCCGGACGCCTGTAGTAGTCTGGAAAGAGGGTGGGGTCGGGGGGAATTGGCCCACTTATTTTGGATGCCCCTTCGCACATGTTAGCAGTGTTCAGCACCTCAGCAGTGAGGGGTCCCTTCCTGTCAGTGATGCGCGACGCCTCACTGTGCGCAACACCTCCGCCACAGCTTGCAGGTCACCAACTCTGAAAAGGGTAAAGAAGCAGCTGTGAGTTCCACCACAAGCTCAGTTATCATGGGCCTGCTCTCGCACTATGCTGCCATACTACCGCACTGGGTCATCACAAATAGCTTAGTTTCACTTTTGTTCTTTATGGCGTTTGACAATTGTATACACGTCAGGATGTATATGTATGTTCAGGCATTTTATAGCGTATCTGCTACTTTCCTGTAAACTATACAATGCATGGACAGGGAATAAAGACCTCACAGAGGCCACGGACTTGGAAAGCTGGTAATAACCAAGCAATAAGCATTAATCACACGCCTGAGGCCTGTGCTTAGATATAGATATTGGTCCAGTAGCCTATCATTAATCACACATTTACGGATAGCATGGTGTATGGAAAAATAGTGTCATGTAACTACTAAGATTACAATGACATACGTAATGGGGTGATAGATAGATAGATAGATAGATAGATAGATAGATAGATAGATAGATAGATAGATAGATAGATAGATAGATAGATAGATAGATAGATGTGTTACTGCTGATACTAATGTAACTATGAGGGTACATTCATTAACCCATCAGGTTGTCAGAGCCAATCAGCAGTGGCTGTAACTGATACAATGTAAGCAATAATACACTGCTCAAAAAAATAAAGGGAACACTAAAATAACACATCCTAGATCTGAATGAATTAAATATTCTTATTAAATACTTTGTTCTTTACATTGCTGACTGTGCTAACAACAAAATCACACAAAAATTATCAATGGAAATCAAATTTATTAACCCATGGAGGTCTGGATTTGGAGTCACACTCAAAACTAAAGTGGAAAAACACACTACAGGCTGATCCAACTTTGATGTAATGTCCTTAAAACAAGTCACAATGAGGCTCAGTAATGTGTGTGGCCTCCACGTGCCTGTATGACCTCCCTACAACACCTGGGCATGCTCCTGATGAGGTGGCGGATGGTCTCCTGAGGGATCTCCTCCCAGACCTGGACTAAAGCATCCGCCAACTCCTGGACAGTCTGTGGATGGAGCGAGACATGATGTCCCAGATGTGCTCAATTGGATTCAGGTCTGGGGAATGGGTGGGCCAGTCCATAGCATCAGTGCCTTCGTCTTGCAGGAACTGCTGACACACTCCAGCCACATGAGGTCTAGCATTGTCTTGCATTAGGAGGAACCCAGGGCCAACCGCACCAGCATATGGTCTCACAAGAGGTCTGAGGATCTCATCTCTGTACCTAATGGCAGTCAGGCTACCTCTGGCGAGCACATGGAGGGCTGTGCGGCCCCCCAAAGAAATGCCACCCCACACCATTACTGACCCACTGCCAAACCGGTCATGCTGGAGGATGTTGCAGGCAGCAGAACATTCTCCTTGGTGTCTCCAGACTCTGTCACGTCTGTCACATGTGCTCAATGAGAACCTGCTTTCATCTGTGAAGAGCACAGGGCGCCAGTGGCGAATTTGCCAATCTTGGTGTTCTCTGGCAAATGCCAAACGTCCTGCATGGTGTTGGGCTGTAAGCACAACCCCCACCTGTGGACGTCGGGCCCTCATACCACCCTCATGGAGTCTGTTTCTGATCGTTTGAGTAGACACATGCACATTTGTGGCTTGCTGGAGGTCATTTTGCAGGGCTCTGGCAGTGCTCCTCCTGTTCCTCCTTGCACAAAAGCGGAGGTAGCGGTCCTGCTGCTGGGTTGTTGCCTTCCTACAGCCTCCTCCACGTCTCCTGATGTACTGGCCTGTCTCCTGGTAGCGCCTCCATGCTCTGGACACTACGCTGACAGACACAGCAAACCTTCTTGCCACAGCTCGCATTGATGTGCCATCCTGGATGAGCTGCACTACCTTAGCCACTTGTGTGGGTTGTAGGGAGGTCATACAGGCACGTGGAGGCCACACACACTACTGAGCCTCATTTTGACTTGTTTTAAGGACATTACATCAAAGTTGGATCAGCCTGTAGTGTGTTTTTCCACTTTAATTTTGAGTGTGACTCCAAATCCAGACCTACATGGGTTAATAAATTTGATTTCCATTGATAATTTTTGTGTGATTTTGTTGTCAGCACATTCAACTATGTAAAGAACAAAGTATTTAATAAGAATATTTCATTCATTCAGATCTAGGATGTGTTATTTTAGTGTTCCCTTTATTTTTTTGAGCAGTGTATAATAACTTCTAAACAAGCCTTATTTCTATTGCATTTACAATCCATAGGTTAATGCTGCAGATAATCAGAGACTTTGACAACCCACCGGTTAGTGAATTAACCCCCAATGTGTTCATATGTCGTAGACATCTTTAATGCAGACAGCAGCTAATATCCCACCACATCAAAGCATATCAATGTATATGTGCTTATACAGGAAAAAATATTTATATATGGAAAAGACTGCACTCAGTGAAAGATATCACCAACAAAACAAATGGTGGTGCAAGGTCAAAAAAGGGTTAATACTGACACTCACCTTTCCCAGGTAATGAAAAAAATAAGAATTTACTTACCGATAATTCTATTTCTCGTAGTCCGTAGTGGATGCTGGGAACTCCGTAAGGACCATGGGGATTAGCGGCTCCGCAGGAGACTGGGCACAAAAGTAAAGCTTTAGGACTACCTGGTGTGCACTGGCTCCTCCCCCCATGACCCTCCTCCAAGCCTCAGTTAGGATACTGTGCCCGGACGAGCGTACACAATAAGGAAGGATTTTGAATCCCGGGTAAGACTCATACCAGCCACACCGTACAACCTGTGATCTGAACCCAGTTAACAGCATGATAACAGAGGAGCCTCTGAAAAGATGGCTCACAACAATAATAACCCGATTTTTGTAACAATAACTATGTACAAGTATTGCAGACAATCCGCACTTGGGATGGGCGCCCAGCATCCACTACGGACTACGAGAAATAGAATTATCGGTAAGTAAATTCTTATTTTCTCTGACGTCCTAGTGGATGCTGGGAACTCCGTAAGGACCATGGGGATTATACCAAAGCTCCCAAACGGGCGGGAGAGTGCGGATGACTCTGCAGCACCGAATGAGAGAACTCCAGGTCCTCCTCAGCCAGGGTATCAAATTTGTAGAATTTAGCAAACGTGTTTGCCCCTGACCAAGTAGCTGCTCGGCAAAGTTGTAACGCCGAGACCCCTCGGGCAGCCGCCCAAGATGAGCCCACCTTCCTTGTGGAATGGGCTTTTACAGATTTTGGCTGTGGCAGGCCTGCCACAGAATGTGCAAGCTGAATTGTACTACAAATCCAACTAGCAATAGTCTGCTTAGAAGCAGGAGCACCCAGCTTGTTGGGTGCATACAGGATAACAGCGAGTCAGATTTCCTGACTCCAGCCGTCCTGGAAACATATTTTCAAGGCCCTGACTACGTCCAACAACTTGGAGTCCTCCAAGTCACTAGTAGCCGCAGGTACCACAATAGGTTGGTTCAGATGAAACACTGAAACCACCTTAGGGAGAAAATGAGGACGAGTCCTCAATTCCGCCCTGTCTGAATGGAAGATCAGATAAGGGCTTTTACAGGATAAAGCCCGCCAATTCTGACACGTGCCTGGCCGAGGCCAGGGCCAACAACATGACCACTTTCCATGTGAGATATTTTAACTCCACAGATTCAAGTGGTTCAAACCAATGTGACTTTAGGAACCCCAAAGCTACATTGAGATCCCAAAGTGCCACTGGAGGCACAAAAGGAGGCTGTATATGCAGTACCCCTTTTACAGACGTCTGAACTTCAGGTAGTGAAGCTAGTTCTTTCTGGAAGAAAATTGACAGGGCCGAAATTTGAACCTTAATGGACCCCAATTTTAGGCCCATAGACACTCCTGTTTACAGGAAATGCAGGGATCGACCTAGTTGAAATCCCTCCATCGGGGCCTTACTGGCCTCGCACCACGCAACATATTTTCGCCAAATGCGGTGATAATGCTTTGCGGTTACATCCTTCCTGGCTTGACCAGGGTAGGGATGACTTCATCCGGAATGCCTTTTTCCTTCAGGATCCGGCGTTCAACCGCCCTGCCGTCAAACGCAGCCGCGGTAAGTCTTGGAATAGACAGGGTCCTTGCTGGAGCAGGTCCCTTCTTAGAGGTAGAGGCCACGGGTCCTCCGTGAGCATCTCTTGAAGTTCCGGGTACCAAGTCCTTCTTGGCCAATCCGGAGCCACGAGTATAGTTCTTACTCCCCTCCGTCTTATAATTCTCAGTACTTTTGGTATGAGAGGAAGAGGAGGGAACACATACACTGACTGGTACACCCACGGTGTTACCAGAGCGTCCACAGCTATTGCCTGAGGGTCCCTTGACCTGGCGCAATACCTGTCCAATTTTTTGTTTAGGCGGGACGCCATCATGTCCACCTTTGGTTTTTCCCAATGGTTTACAATCATGTGGAAGACTTCTGGGTGAAGTCCCCACTCTCCCGGGTGGAGGTCGTGCCTGCTGAGGAAGTCTGCTTCCCAGTTGTCCACTCCCGGAATGAACACTGCTGACAGTGCTATCACATGATTTTCCGCCCAGCGAAAAATCCTTGCAGCTTCTGCCATTGCCCTCCTGCTTCTTGTGCCGCCCTGTCTGTTTACGTGGGCGACTGCCGTGATATTGTCCGACTGGATCAGCACCGGCTGACCTTGAAGCAGAGGTCTTGCTTTGCTTAGCGCATTGTAAATGGCCCTTAGCTCCAAAATATTTATGTGAAGTGATGTCTCCAGGCTTGACCACAAGCCCTGGAAATTTCTTCCCTGTGTGACTGCTCCCCAGCCTCTCAGGCTGGCATCCGTGGTCACCAGGACCCAGTCCTGAATGCCGAATCTGCGGCCCTCTAGAAGATGAGCACTCTGCAACCACCACAGGAGAGACACCCTTGTCTTTGGTGACAGGGTTACCCGCTGATGCATCTGAAGATGCGATCCGGACCATTTGTCCAGCAGGTCCCACTGGAAAGTTCTTGCGTGGAATCTGCCGAATGGAATTGCTTCGTAGGAAGCCACCATTTTTCCCAGGACCATTGTGCACTGATGCACTGACACTTGGCCTGGTTTTAGGAGGTTTCTGACTAGTTCGGATAACTCCCTGGCTTTCTCCTCCGGGAGAAAACACCTTTTTCCGGACTGTGTCCAGGATCATCCCTAGGAATAGAAGGCGTGTCGTCGGGATCAGCTGCGATTTTGGAATATTGAGAATCCAACCGTGCTGCCGCAGCACTATCTGAGATAGTGCTACCCCGACTTCCAACTGTTCCCTGGATCTTGCCCTTATCAGGAGATCGTCCAAGTAAGGGATAACTAAAACTCCCTTCTTTCGAAGGAGTATCATCATTTCGGCCATTACCTTGGTAAAGACCCGGGGTGCCGTGGACAATCCAAACGGCAGCGTCTGAAACTGATAGTGACAGTTCTGTACCACAAACCTGAGGTACCCTTGGAGAAGGGTAAATTGGGACATGTAGGTAAGCATCTTTGATGTCCAGAGAGACCATATAGTCCCCTTCTTCCAGGTTTGCAATCACTGCTCTGAGTGACTCCATCTTGAATTTGAACCTTTGTATGTAAGTGTTCAAGGATTTTAGATTTAAAATTGGTCTCACCGAGCCGTCCGGCTTCGGTACCACAAATAGTGTGGAATAGTACCCCTTTCCCTGTTGCAGGAGGGGTACCTTGATTTTCACCTGCTGGGAAGACAGCCTGTGAATGGCTTGCAATACTGTCTCCCTGTCTGAGGGAGACGTCGGTAAAGCAGACTTTATGAAACGGCGAGGGGGAGACGTCTCGAATTTCTTGAGACGGGCCCCCACCGTGCTGCAGCCTTTTTCCTCTCCCTCTGCCACGGGGCAGAAATGAGGCGCCTTTTGCCCGCTTGTCCTTATGGGGCCGAAAGGACTGCGCCTGATAATACGGCGTCTTCTTAGGTTGAGAAGCTACCTGGGGTAAAAATGTGGATTTTCCAGTGGCCGCCAGGTCTGTTAGACCTACCCCAAATAACTCCTCCCTTTTATAAGGCGATACTTCCATATGCCTTTTGGAATCATCATCACCTGACCACTGTCTTGTCCATAACCCTCTTTTGGCAGAGATGGACAGCGCACTTACTCTTGATGCCAGTCGGCAAATGAAAGGATTTGCCCTTATATTCATTAACCCTCGATGTGATGGCCTCTTAGACGTCTGGAGTGTAAACTTTTAACCACAAGGTACATGCACAACACAAGCAGTAAAAATTCACACTGTTTATTATGAAGTTAACAAAAGTATATATGACAATGCATATGGGTGTAACTGACATGTCGTTACACTCCCATTGGTTCGTTAATAGTTACCAGGCAGAACAGAAAAGGCGGATGTCCATATATGGGTTTTCTACAAGTTTCTCAAACATTTAACAAAGTTTTTGTAACACAGTATATTTGGGTAGAAAGAACAAGTTTCATCTGGTATGGAACTGACCTTGGATGCCAGACCCACACAGGCCTGGTATCTGTATGAGAGACAAAGGCACCTAGCACAGGGCAGCACGCATCCATGCAAACACATAAGAGTTCATATAGCATGTTTTAACCCTTCACTAGGGAAATAGAAATATTCACTTTTACACTGTAACCACCACAAGGAAACTGATCATATAAAAAGTAATATGTACCAAGACAGAAGAGGTAACCCTTCAATCCCCTCTTAGAATCATGATTATTATATGACATGATTCTTGAGTGAGGCTCCTTTCTTGTTCCTCCAGTTCTTGAGATATTGGACATAATCGTCGGGTCCCTCACTATCAGAGGAGGTGACAGGACTGGTGGTTATATCATAGTACATCAGGGCCTTATCAATGCCTTTGGAGGTAAGTTTCTTTCCACAGGGAATTACACAATAAACTATAATGCCTACAAGAATTAAAGTTACAAGTATGAATATGCTTATTTGCACAAGAGCCTGTTTCCAATTTTCAAACCACCCAAAATATTGGCTCCATGGGTTATCAATACCTGAATTTTTCTTAAGTTCTATGGATAAGGTTTCTAACTTGTTTATGGCTAAAGTAACCTTACCATTGGGACCAGTGTTGTCAGGAATATATGTACAACAGCCTTCCACCTTACTAATGTAAACACATGTACCGCCTTTTTCTGCTAGAATCATGTCAAGGGCCATTCTATTTTGAAATGTCATTTGGGAAGTGGCTTCTAGCTGTTCAGCTATACCTTTAAGAGCATCTTTGGTATCATTAACAAATCTTTGTTGATTATAATATATATAATTAATCCAGGCTACGTTTTTATTTACAGTTACTATAGGAAATAATGACTCAAAACCCGCAGCCACCTCATCTCTAGCTTTGAACTCATTTGGAACACCTCTTGGGACCCCTATAGCATCAATGTATACGTGGGGGTCAAAGCTACCTCCTGGGAGTGCTCTTTTCTTTCGATTAGCAGGAGTATTAGAGGGAGGAGTGGGGTCATCGGTGATCATTAAAAAGGCTGAAAAAACAATTTTCCTGTTCTAGGGGTATATTAAGGGGCACTGTACCTAGGTGGGGCCTAGATTTGCCACAGACATAACAGTTGCTTTTATTGTGTTTGTTAGCACTATACTTCATCCATTCCAACCAAAAATTAATGTCAGGGAAACCAGTTTCAATAGCTAGGGTGTCTTCAAAGGTAGGGTTAGTAATAGCCACCATATCTTTAGAAGTGGCAATATGGGGCTTTAAAGGTTTGTTTTGGGGATATTTGCTATATCTATTTTTTGCAAATGATGGGCCATATTTCCAATCTGCTCCTGTATTCCACCCCACAGCTTCCCAGGAATTACAATTAGATCCATAATATCTAATGTCATAGTACCATTCGTCAGTAACACAAATATATACTGTCTCAGACATTCCTGATTTCCTTTTCTGCTGTATGAAATGTTTGTTGTCAGCAAGTTTAGGGAACATGAAATAATCAAGGATGTATGTGGCTACGTGTGTATTGGAGGAATTGTACCACAAGGTGGGGACCCCATCTGTTTGTGTGATGTCGACTTCACATATTGTGAGGTGAATGAGGGCCAGTAGGGCTATCGAGATAGTCCCCAGGATAGAGATAGGGGGCAGGTTCTTCATCTTCTTCTGTTCTTCTTTCTTCGCTAGGTGGGAGGTCAGGGCTGTCTGCCCCGGTTCGTACCTCACTGGAATCACTTGCTTCCCTCTCTAGGTCTGGTCTAGGAACCTTTTTTACTCGGGATGCATGGATCCAGGTAGGACTTTCCTCTGTCAGGACTGCTGTTCGGGTAACTGCTACGACCTCTGTCTCTGGACCATAGGTGAAGTCTCCTGGGCTCTTGTTCCTGGGGAGCACCTTCACCACGACTCTGTCTCCGACTTTAAAGGGGTGTGTAGGTTCCTGTGGATTCAAAGGGTTTTTACAAACAACCTCATGTTCAATTTCATTCAGTTTTGTTATCAGGGACCTGACATACTCTTCTCTGATGAGTTCTAGATCTCCTTCCTGTATTACTAGTGGTTTCTTAGCCCAGGGTGTAGGAAAAGGGTCTACCCATTAGTATTTCAAAGGGTGAGTATCCTAGAGTTTTCTGTGGGGTATTCAAGATGCTGGTGTTTAGCTTTATTAGGGTTGTTCCTGAGGCAAGTGATGCATCTGCTAACATACTGGTCCACAAGTGATTTGGCATTAGTAACATAAAAATCATTGGTTAGTAGGAGGAGCGTTGTGGCTTCACCACGGTGACCAACACCACGGCACTGGGCAACGAGCAAAGGGGCACTGGACTGGGGTATACAGGGTTTCCCCTCTTTGCAGATTAATCCTGATTTAGGATTTTTTCTGCAGAATTGGGTAAGTTCAGTCGGAGAGATCAGTATTAGTCGCAGCAGCTTGAAGTTGAGTGAGCAGATGGACGTTGTCAAGGGAGGAACATGCTCTAGTGAGTGCAATGAGTTCTGCAGCTTGCGCGGACTGATAAGGTATTGGTAGGGTTTCCAACACAGTGTCAGGGAGGGTGACAATGGCATAGCCAGCCTGGTATGCATTGTCATTGGGCCTACTACAGGAGCCGTCAACAAAAACTATGTCTGCGCCTGGTATGGGAACGGGAGACATGTCAAGTCTGGGAGAAGTTTCAGCTTCAATGGAAGCAGCACAGTCATGTAGGTCGGGTGGTTCATCCTCGGGACCTTTCAAGCCTAAAAGGGCATTGAGAATGGGTGCAGGGCCAGAAGAACTAGCAGTGTACTTAATGGTAAGGGTAGGGTTACTAAAAAGGAGTACTTCATATCCACTAAGGCGTTGTGCTGACATGTACTGTGTGTGTAAGCCTTTAAGTATTGCCAGGACATCATGTGTGGTGTGGAGTACTGTGATGTGGCCTAAAGTGAGGGTAGTGGCCATTTCTGCAACCATTGCACAGGCTGCCAAAGCCCTGAGGCAGGCAGGCATACCTTGCACAGACACTGGCATGACTTTGGAAAAAAAATGCACGGGGCGCAACTTCCCTCCATGAAACTGTGTGAGCACCCCCGCCATGGTTTTACAATTGTCCCTTGCATATAGATGGAAAGGTAGTACATAATTGGGGAGGCCAAGTGCCGGACTTTTTATCAACATACATTTTAAACTTTCATATGCAGTTAACATTTCTTGTGACCATTGTACAGTTTTAGGTTTGTCCTTCAGTGTGGCTTGTCTCAAAATGTTATCATAATAAGAGCAATCAGATATCCACTGTCTGCAGTAATTTACCATACCCAGGAAGGACAGTAGTTCCCTCTGGGTAGTTGGGGTGACCAGGCCCAATACAGACTGTATGCGTTGTGGACTGACTTTCCTCTCTCCCTGAGTGAGCACAAAACCTAAGTAATCAACATGCTTTTTACACCATTGCATTTTTATTTTGGACACCTTGTGTCCACATTCACAAAGCCAGTTTAGTAATGAAACACCATCCTCTCGGCAGGCCTCCTCAGTTTTACTACAGAGCAGCAGATCATCTGCATACTGTAGCAGGACTGAACCATGGTGAGGTTGCCAGGGCCTCAATGTGGCCTGGAGACAACAGGTGCGTCAATAATCTGCACCAGGTAAGTTGTTTACCCTCAAAAGAAAAGGCAAAAAGTAATTGTGTCTGTGAATCTACAGGCATGCTGAAAAAAGGCATTCTTCAAATCAATTACAGAGAAGAACGCAGCATCTGCAGGGATTGCAGAAATGAGTGAGTTTACATCTGGGACAATTAACTGATTGATCGCTCTGAGATCCTGTACAAATCTTATACTGCCATCAGCTTTGGCAACAGGGTTCACAGGAGTACAGTATGGTGATACAATATGTCTGAGAATACCCTGTTGTAAGAATTGCTGTATCATGGGGCGGAGACCTTCTATCTTTTCTGGTGAGAGGGGATACTGCATAGGTCAGAACACAAAACACTGGTTGTTGCACCGCTGTCCACTAAAAAGGGAATTTTACTTCCATTTATAATAAGTGGCAGCAGAGGTGAATCTTTACTATGACGGGAGAGTTGAATAAAGGCTGGGATACCCTCCTCCGGGCCCCGTCAGTGCGCGGGGTCTTTGGAATCTTCCCTGACTGCGGGGCCGGCTCTGTCTGTCAAAGCGTCCGGAGGTCTGATAGGCATGAGTGGGTGGGGAAATGAGTAAGCTTTCTGAGTTAAGCAAAGGTAAGCCAGCGTCATCTGTCCAGCAGTCCTTAAACCTTTTCCAAAACGCAGTAACAGACTATGAAGGTTTCTGTTTACAAGCCACAGCGACAGGCAAAAAAACACAGGCAAAGGAGCACGGGTTTTAAAGACCTCCTTCATATGTGTATAGCTGCGTCCTTTGCAAGCTTTGCGCAAATAAGATATACAGCCATCGAGGGTAATAGTGGGCTTGGGACAGTGTTTTACTATTATCTAAACTCTGGGTTATTGGTGCTAGGGATAGAGCTAGTGGACGCACCCTCCAGCAGTGAAGTTGGAGGCGATCCCATCTAGTGTGAAAGGGTTACTGCTGCCAAGAGATTTGTGTCTCTGAGCGCAGGATACATTGGAATGCAAAGGGGGGAGGCGAGAGGGATTTTCAAAGATTTACAGTTCTCTGCAGCTTCGCTTCTGTGCTATTGGGAACTGACATTTTTTCTTAAATCTCCATATAGAAAGGGTAATTACTGCCTTCCCGTAGGAATGGGTCCTGTCCTGCTTTCTCTGTCCATCCCGCTAAATTATCCACCCATGGGTTAACTAAGTAATACTCTGAGGTAGAGTTGCGGGCGACATACATCTTGCATGTCTCACCAGGGAGGGGCGGGGAATATGCAGGTTTTTTTACTCTGACTAGAGCCCATTGTCAGACAGTAATATAAATCAACAGTACAACTTTAAAGGAAAATATCTAAAATTTACAACTCTACTATACATGCATCAGCTAACCAGTTAATTAGTCATTGACAATATCACAATATTATCTGTATAGTGAGAACATGAAATCTTTTGACGCGTACGATACTTACATTCGTACAAGATGTCAGAAAAATACAGCGTTTTAAACAGGAAGCAAGAAAAGTGTTTGAGTAAAGATATCTGGCAGACGAAAACTTACCAGCCGTCTGGACCAAATATAAGAACTTATCTCACTACAAACATACAAGAATATAGACGATCAAATCGAGGTATTCTCTACGTTACGTATAGACTCCCAGGTCTATTTTTTTTTTTTTAAGTATCCCAGATACTGACGTCTTTGGAGAATTGCGCTTGGACCCCGGGTCCTTTCTCAGACGTATCTTTAAGTCCCAGACATTAAAGATTCTATGGTATCCCTGATACCTGTTTTATGCTTTTACATAAAACTTCGTAATATTAAGTCCCGGACTTAAATATTACCTTGTCACGTGTTCCCGGAACACTGACACGGATTCAGCTTCAGTGTATGACCGCAATCCTGTATGGCAAAGACAGACAATAAATTCTCTATCTTACCATTCAGGGACGATCACTGAATTCCGGACATAGCCCCCAGCTGAAAGGATTTGCCCTTATATTCATTAACCCTCGATGTGATGGCCTCTTAGACGTCTGGAGTGTAAACTTTTAACCACAAGGTACATGCACAACACAAGCAGTAAAAATTCACACTGTTTATTATGAAGTTAACAAAAGTATATATGACAATGCATATGGGTGTAACTGACATGTCGTTACACTCCCATTGGTTCGTTAATAGTTACCAGGCAAAACAGAAAAGGCGGATGTCCATATATGGGTTTTCTACAAGTTTCTCAAACATTTAACAAAGTTTTTGTAACACAGTATATTTGGGTAGAAAGAACAAGTTTCATCTGGTATGGAACTGACCTTGGATGCCAGACCCACACAGGCCTGGTATCTGTATGAGAGACAAAGGCACCTAGCACAGGGCAGCACGCATCCATGCAAACACATAAGAGTTCATATAGCATGTTTTAACCCTTCACTAGGGAAATAGAAATATTCACTTTTACACTGTAACCACCACAAGGAAACTGATCATATAAAAAGTAATATGTACCAAGACAGAAGAGGTAACCCTTCAGCAAATATCCCTCTGTGCATCACGCATATATAGAAATGCATCTTTTAAATGCTCTATAGTTAGTAATATACTGTCCCTATCTAGGGTATCAATATTGTCAGTCAGGGAATCCGACCAAGCCACCCCAGCACTGCACATCCAGGCTGAGGCGATTGCTGGTCGCAGTATCACACCCGTGTGAGTGTATATACATTTTAGGATATTTTACTGCTTTCTGTCCGCAGGTTCCTTAAGGGCGCCGTATCCGGGGACGGTAGTGCCACCTGTTTAGACAAGCGTGTGAGCGCTTTATTCACCCTAAGGGGTGTTTCCCAACGTGCCCTATCCTCTGGCGGGAAGGGGTATGATGCTAATAACTTTTTAGGAATTAACAGTTTTTATCGGGGGAAACCCACGCATCATCACACACTTCATTTAATTCCTCAGATGCAGGAAAAACTACAGGCAGTTTTTTCTCACCCAACCTAATACCCTTTTTAGTGGTACTGGTATTATCAGAAATGTGTAAAAACATTTTCCATAGCCTCAATCATGTAACGTGTGGCCCTACTGGAAGTCACATTCGTCTCTTAATCGTCGACACTGGAGTCCGTATCCGTGTCGGCGTCTGGATCTGCCATCTGCGGTAACGGGCGTTTTAGAGCCCCAGATGGCTTTTGAGACACCTGGACAGGCACAGGCTGAGTCGCCGGCTGTCTCATGTCATCAATCTTTTGTAAAGAGCTGACACTGTCACATAATTCCTTCCATAAGCTCATCCACTCAGGTGTCGACTCCCTAGGGGGTGACATCTCTGTTACAGGCAATTGCTCCGCCTCCACCTCATTTTCCTCCTCATACATGTCGACACAACGTACCGACACACAGCACACACACAGGGAATGCTCTGATAGAGGACAGGACCCCACTAGCCCTTTGGGGAGACAGGGGGAGAGTATGCCAGCACACACCAGAGCGCTATATATATATATATACAGGGATAACCTTATATAAGTGTTTTTCCCCTTATAGCTGCTGTATTGTTATACTGCGCCTAATTAGTGCCCCCCTCTCTTTTTTAACCCCTTTCTGTAGTGTAGTAACTGCAGGGGAGAGCCAGGGAGCTTCCCTCCAACGGAGCTGTGAGAGAAAATGGTGCCAGTGTGCTGAGGAGATAGGCTCCGCCCCCTTCTCGGCGGCCTTTTCTCCCGTTTTTCTGTGGAATCTGGCAGGGGTTAAAATTCATCCATATAGCCCTGGGGGCTATATGTGATGTATTTTCGCCAGCCAAGGTGTTTTTATTGCTGCTCAGGGCGCCCCCCCCTAGCGCCCTGCACCCTCAGTGACCGAAGTGTGAAGTGTGCTGAGGAGCAATGGCGCACAGCTGCAGTGCTGTGCGCTACCTTGGTGAAGACAGGATGTCTTCTGCCGCCGATTTTTCCGGACCTCTTCTTGCTTCTGGCTCTGTAAGGGGGCCGGCGGCGCGGCTCTGGGACCGAGCTCCGAGGCTGGGCCTGTGTTCGGTCCCTCTGGAGCTAATGGTGTCCAGTAGCCTAAGAAGCCCAATCCACTCTGCACGCAGGTGAGTTCGCTTCTTCTCCCCTTAGTCCCTCGATGCAGTGAGCCTGTTGCCAGCAGGTCTCACTGAAAATAAAAAACCTAAAACTAAACTTTCACTAAGAAGCTCAGGAGAGCCCCTAGTGTGCACCCTTCTCGGCCGGGCACAAAAATCTAACTGGGGCATGGAGGAGGGTCATGGGGGGAGGAGCCAGTGCACACCAGGTAGTCCTAAAGCTTTACTTTTGTGCCCAGTCTCCTGCGGAGCCGCTAATCCCCATGGTCCTTACGGAGTTCCCAGCATCCACTAGGACGTCAGAGAAAAAGAGTATACTGCAGCTCCCCCATCACTAGTGGCAGAGGCCCTGCAGCTCCCCCACCACTAGTGGCAGAGGCCCCCGCAGCTCCCCCGCCACTAGTGGCAGAGGCCCCCGCAGCTCCCCCACCATCGGTGGTAGAGGCCCCGCAGCAAACATTTAAAGGTTTGAAGCATGGATATCCTTACCTAGCATATTCCAATAGATGAAATAAATGGAACAACGCAGCTACAGCCTGTACAAATACCTTACAATACACAGTGCAAAACTACAGATTTTAATGGTCACATATGCATGACATTCTGGTAATCATTTTTATATTAAAATTACTTAAACCAAACAAAAGGTCCAGAATTCAATCATTCATTCACTTTTAAGGCAACACAAGAAGTACTCTGAAAGGGTGTAATTGTCTCTTCAGATGTAGAATCCAAGCCAGGAGTCCACCCGTATCTCCTACTGCTCTTGCAGACCGTTACACAGAAAAAGAAGGAAGCTTATGGGATAAAGGGGGGTCATTCCGAGTTGTTCGCTCGCTAGCTGTTTTTAGCAGCCGTGCAAACGCTATGCCGCCGCCCTCTGGGAGTGTATTTTAGCTTAGCAGAAGTGCAAACGAAAGGATCGCAGAGCGGCGGCATAATTTTTTTGTGCAGTTTTAGAGTAGCTCAATTCCTACTCAGCGCTTTGCGATGACTTCAGACTGTTCAGTTCCTGTTTTGACGTCACAAACACGCCCTGCGTTCGCCCAGCCACGCCTGCGTTCTTCCTGGCACACCTGCGTTTTTTCGAACACTCCCTGAAAACGGTCAGTTGACACCCAGAAACGCCCTCTTCCTGTCAATCACTCTGCGGCCAGCAGTGCGACTGAAAAGCGTCGCTAGACCCTGTGTGAAACTACATCATTCGTTGTGATAGTAAGTCGCGCATGCGCATTGCGCCGCATGCGCAGAAGTGCTGGGTTTTTTTCCTCATCGCTGCACAGCGAACGAATGCAGCTAGCGATCAACTCGGAATGACCACCAAAGACTGACACTTAAGTATCTATTTTGATAAAGACTTTGGGACGGGAGAATATTTTGATAGCCTCCTCAATCTCCGAGAGTTTCTTCTCCAGTTCTGTGCGTCGGTTCTGGATGCTGAGAGTGTCGGCGCGGATCGGCAGCATCAGTAAGTCCTTAATGAGCTGCGACTGCGTCTGTTTGATCTTATTAAGCGTGTCCTGTCTTTCACGTTCTGGCATTAGAGTGTGTCCAGGTGGCATGGATGGGTCGGGGGTCTGCTTCTTGAGCTCTGCTCTTTCTTTCATCCATTTGTCCTTTAGATCCAGGAGGTACTGGGGGACTTGTCCCTTCTGCTTGGAATCGTAATCTTTCTGCTGCCGTTTCTTCTCTTCCAGGAGGTCATTCAGGGTTTCCATGGAACGGGAGCGTCGGATTTGGACCTTCTTAGCGTTTCTTGCATTGTGTGCTACAAAGTCAATACTTGAACCTTGAATCTCCATGGTGTCCCGGGCAGTGGCAGGCCGGCTGGGCACTGGTGACATAGACCTCTTGGGTGGCACGCAGGAACCGCACTTAGAATGTGACTTGAGGAAGGCTGTCTGCACGGTGTTGGGAAGGGTGGGTGGCTCTTGGAGTTTGATTTTGACCCTGGACTCCACATGTTCATATTTAGGGGATTTCCATAGAGCTTTCACCGGTTTAGGAGCCTCCCGTGCCTTGTCCACCTCCTTATCTCGGCACCGTTTCTGGATTTCCCTCATACGGCGCACATTTTCCTTTCCGAAGTCCTTACTTTTTCTTGGAGGAGGGGACTCTGTGTGGAGAGAAATCCCCTCCAGTGTCAGGAGGACACCCACAGTGCCCTTCTGCCCCCTCTGCAAAATGTCCTGGGCGTTGGGGCGGATTCTGGGGGCAGGCTGGGCAGGTCGTGATGTGTAACAAGTTGGATATAACGTGGGGTCTGGTGCCAGAGGGCCAGACAGAAAATCCAGCTTCAGATCAGTGCCCTCCAACCTCCCACGGGCTGATGCCGGACGCCTGTAGTAGTCTGGAAAGAGGGTGGGGTCGGGGGGAATTGGCCCACTTATTTTGGATGCCCCTTCGCACATGTTAGCGGTGTTCAGCACCTCAGCAGTGAGGGGTCCCTTCCTGTCAGTGATGCGCGACGCCTCACTGTGCGCAACACCTCCGCCACAGCTTGCAGGTCACCATCTCTGAAAAGGGTAAAGAAGCAGCTGTGAGTTCCACCACAAGCTCAGTTATCATGGGCCTGCTCTCGCACTATGCTGCCATACTACCGCACTGGGTCATCACAAATGGTTCTGGTATGAATGGTCGACCATGTTATGGTCGACAGTCATTAGGTTGACCACTATTGGTCGACATTGACATGGTCGACATGGACACATGGTCGAGACATGAAAATGGTTGACACATGAAAAGGTCGACATGAGTTTAACTTTTTTTGGTGTCGTTTTTTGCGTAAAGTTACTGGGAACCCCAATTAGTGCACCGTGTCCGCTCGCCATGCTTCGGGCATGGTGCCTTCGCTCCGCTACCACTTCGCTCGGTACAGTTTACCGTTCCAATCGTAGTCCACGTGGATCGTAAAGTATGGAAAAGTTCCCCAAAAGAAAAAAAAAATCATGTCGACCTTTTCATGTGTCGACCATTTTCATGTGTCGACCATGTGTCCATGTCAATGTCGACCAATAGTGGTCGACCTAATGACTGTCGACCATAACATGGTCGACCATGTGAACGGATACCATCACAAATAGCTTAGTTTCACTTTTGTTCTTTATGGCGTTTGACAGTTGTATACACGTCAGGATGTATATGTATGGCCGGGCATTTTATAGCGTATCTGCTACTTTCCTGTAAACTATACAGTGCATGAACAGGGAATAAAGACCAGACAGAGGCCATGGGTTTGGAAAGCTGGTAATAACCAAACAATAAACATTAATCACACTCCAGAGGCCTGTGCTTAGATATAGATATGGGCCCTCATTCCGAGTTGATCGCTCGTTGCAGTTTTCGCAGAGTAGCTATCAGGCTAAAAATCGGCAGTTCTGCACATGCGTATAGGCCGCAGTGCACATGCGCCAAGTACTTTCACACAAAACTTTGCAGTTTTACACAGGGCTGAGCGACGCTTTTCAGTCGCTCTGCTGATCGGTGAGTGATTGACATGAATGGGGCGTTTCTGGGAGGTAACTGACCGTTTTCCGGGAGTGTGCTAAAAAACGCAGGCGTGTCAGCAGATAACGCAGGCGTGCCTGGAGAAACGGGGGAGTGGCTGGCCGAACGCAGGGCGTGTTTGTGACGTCAAAACAGGAACTAAACTGTCTGCAGTGATCGCTAGCTAGGAGTAAGTTTCGAGCTACTCAGAAACGGCATGAAAATGTTTAGTAGCCGCTTTGCAATCCTTTCATTCGGACTTCTGCTAAGATACACTCCCAGTGGGAGGCGGCATAGCGTTTGCACGACTGCTAAAAGCAGCTAGCGAGCGATCAACTCGGAATGAGGGCCATTGTTCCAGTAGCCTAACATTAATCGCACATTTCCCTATAGCGTGGTGTGTGGAAAAAATAAGATTTTACTCACCGGTAAATCTATTTCTCGTAGTCCGTAGTGGATGCTGGGACTCCGTAAGGACCATGGGGAATAGCGGCTCCGCAGGAGACTGGGCACAACTAAAGAAAGCTTTAGGACTACCTGGTGTGCACTGGCTCCTCCCACTATGACCCTCCTCCAGACCTCAGTTAGGATACTGTGCCCGGAAGAGCCGACACAATAAGGAAGGATTTTGAATCCCGGGTAAGACTCATACCAGCCACACCAATCACACCGTATAACTCGTGATACTATACCCAGTTAACAGTATGAAATATAACTGAGCCTCTCAACAGATGGCTCAACAATAACCCTTTAGTTAGGCAATAACTATAAACAAGTATTGCAGACAATCCGCACTTGGGATGGGCGCCCAGCATCCACTACGGACTACGAGAAATAGATTTACCGGTGAGTAAAATCTTATTTTCTCTGACGTCCTAAGTGGATGCTGGGACTCCGTAAGGACCATGGGGATTATACCAAAGCTCCCAAACGGGCAGGAGAGTGCGGATGACTCTGCAGCACCGAATGAGCAAACTCTAGGTCCTCCTCAGCCAGGGTATCAAACTTGTAGACTCTTACAAAAATGTTTTAACCCGACCAAGTAACAGCTCGGCAAAGTTGTAAAGCCGAGACCCCTCGGGCAGCCGCCCAAGAAGAGCCCACTTTCCTCGTGGAATGGGCTTTTACAGATTTAGGGTGCGGCAGTCCAGCCGCAGAATGTGCAAGTTGAATCGTGCTACAGATCCAGCGAGCAATAGTCTGCTTAGAAGCAGGAGCACCCAGCTTGTTGGGTGCATACAGGAGAAATAGCAAGTCAGTTTTCCTGACTCCAGCCGTCCTGGAAACATATACTTTTCAGGGCCCTGACTACGTCCAGTAACTTGGAATCCTCCAAGTCCCAAGTAGCCGCAGGCACCACAATAGGTTGGTTCACATGAAAAACTGATACCACCTTAGGAAGGAATTGGGAACGAGTCCTCAATTCCGCCTTATCCATATAAAATACAGATAAGGGCTATAGTATGACAAAGCCGCCAATTCTGATACACGCCTGGCCGACGCCAAGGCCCACAGCTTGACCACTTTCCACGTGAGGTATTATAGCTCCACGGATTTAAGTGGCTCAACCCAATGCGACTTCAGGAAATCCAACACCACGTTGAGATCCCACGGTGCCACTGGAGGCACAAACGGGGGCTGACTATGCAGCACTCCCTTAACAAAAGTCCGAACTTCAGGCAGTGAAGCCAGTTCTATTTTGGAAGAAAATCGATAGAGCCGAAATCTGGACCTTAATGGAACCCAATTTTAGGCCCATAGTCACCTCTGACTGTAGGAAGTGCAGAAATCGACCTAGCTGAAATTTCTCCTTTGGGACCTTCCTGGCCTCACAGCACGCAACATATTTCCGCCATATGCGGTGATAATGGTTTGCGTTCACTTCTTTCCTAGCTTTAAATAGCGTAGGGATAACTTCCTCCGGAATGCCCTTTTCCTTCAGGATCCGGCGTTCAACCGCCATGCCGTCAAACGCAGCCGCGGTACGTCTTGGAACAGACAGGCCCCCTGCTGCAGCAGGTCCTGTCTGAGCGGCAGAGGCCATGGGTCCTCTGAGATAATTTCTTGGAGTTCTGCTTACCAAGCTCTTCTTGGCCAACCCGGAACAATGAGTATAGTTCTTACTCCTCTCCTTTTTATTCCCATTACCCTGGGTAAGAGAGGCAGAGAAGGGAACACATACACCGACTGGTACACCCACGGTGTTACCAGAGCGTCCACAGCTATCGCCTGAGGGTCCCTTGACCTGGCGCAATATCTTTGTAGCTTTTTGTTGAGGCGGGACGCCATCATGTCCACCTGTGGCCTTTCCCAACGGTGTACAATCATTTGGAAGACTTCTGGATGAAGTCCCCACTCTCCCGGGTGGAGGTCGTGTCTTCTGAGAAAGTCTGCTTCTCAGTTGTCCACTCCGGGAATGAACACTGCTGACCGTGCTAACACATGATTTTCGCCCATCGGAGAATCCTTGTGGCTTCTGCCATCGCCATCCTGCTTCTTGTGCCGCCCTGTCGGTTTACATGAGCGACCGCCGTGATGTTGTCTGACTGGATCAGCACCGGCCGGTGTTGAAGCAGGGGTCTAGCCTGACTTAGGGCATTGTAAATGGCCCTTAGTTCCAGAATATTTATGTGTAGGGAAGTCTCCTGACTTTTCCATAGCCTTGGAAGTTTCTTCCCTGTGTGACTGCCCCCCAGCCTCAAAGGCTGGCATCCGTGGTCACCAGGACCCAGTCCTGTATGCCGAATCTGCGGCCCCCTAGAAGATGAGCACTCTGCAGCCACCACAACAGCGACACCCTGGCCCTTGGAGACAGGGTTATCCGCCGATGCATCTGAAGATGCGACCCGGACCACTTGTCCAACAGATCCCACTGGAAAATCCTTGCATGGGACCTGGCGAATGGAATTTCTTCGTAAGAAGCTACCATCTTTCCCAGGGCTTGCGTGCATTGATGCACCGACACCTGTATTTGTATTAGGAGGTCTCTGTCTAGAGACGACAACTCCTTGGACTTCTCCTCCGGGAGAAACCCTTTTTATCCTGTTCTGTGTCCAGAACCATACCCAGGAACAGTAGACGCGTCGTAGGAACCAGCTGCGACTTTGGAATATTCAGAATCCAGCCGTGCTGTTGTAGCACTTCCCGAGATAGTGCTACTCCGACGAACAACTGCTCCCTGGACCTCGCCTTTATAAGGAGATCGTCCAAGTACGGGATAATTATTTCGGCCATTACCTTGGTAAATACCTCGGTGCCGGGGACAGACCAACGGCAACGTCTGGAATTGGTAATGACAATCCTGTACCACAATTTTGAGGTACTCCTGGTGAAGAGGGTAAATAGGGACATGCAGGTAAGCATCCTTGATGTCCAGTGATACCATGAAATTCTCCAGGCTTGCAATAATCGCCCTGAGCGATTCCATTTTGAACTTGAACCTTCGTATATAAGTGTTCAATGCTTTCAATTTTAGAATGGGTCTCACCGAACCGTCTGGTTTCGGTACCACAACATTTTGGAATAGTAACCCCGGCCTTGTTGAAGGAGGGGTACCTTGATTTCACCTGCTGGAAGTACAGCTTGTGAATTGCCGCCAGTACTACCTTTCTCCGAGGGCAGCAGGCAAGGCTGATGTGAGGTAACGGCGAGGGGGAGTCGCCTCGAACTCCAGCCTGTATCCCTGTGATACTATTTGCAGAACCTAGGGATCCACCTGTGGGCAAGCCCACTGGTCCCTGAAGTTCCCGAGACGCGCCCCTACCGCACCTGTCTCCACCTGTGGAGCCCCAGCGTCATGCGGTGGACTCAGAGGAAGCGGGGGAAGATTTTTGATCCTGGGAACTGGCTGCTGGTGCAGCTTTTTCCTTCTTCCCTTGTCTCTGTGCAGAAAGGAAGCGCCTTTGACCCGCTTGCTTTTCTGAAGCCGAAAGGACTGTACCTGAAAATACGGTGCTTTCTTAGGCTGTGAGGAAACCTGAGGTAAAAAAATTTCTTCCCAGCTGTTGCTGTGGATACGAGGTCCCAGAGACCATCCCCAAACAATTCCTCACCCTTATAAGGCAGAATCTCCATGTGCCTTTTACAGGCAGCATCACCTGTCCACTGCCGGGTTTCTAATACCCTCCTGGCAGAATGGACATTGCATTAATTCTGGATGCCAGCCGGCAAATATCCCTTTGTGCATCCTTCATATATAAGACGACGTCTTTAATATGCTCTATGTTAGCAAAATATTATCCCTGTCTAGGGTATTAATATTATCTGACAGGGTATCAGACCACGCTGCAGCAGCACTATTTATGCTGAGGCAATTGCAGGTCTCAGTATAGAACCTGAGTGTGTATATACAGACTTCAGGATAGCCTCCTGCTTTTTATCAGCAGGCTCCTTCAAGGTGGCCGTATCCTAAGACGGCAGTGCCACCTTTTTTGACAAACGTGTGAGCGCCTTATCCACCCTAGGGGATATCTCCCAACGTGACCTATCCTCTGGCGGGAAAGGGTACGCCATCAGTAACTTTTTAGAAATAACCAGTTTCTTATCGTGGGAACCCACGCTTCTTTACACACTTCATTCACTCATCTGATGGGGGAACAAAACACTGGCTGCTTTTTCTCCCCAAAAATAAAACCCCTTTTATGTGGTACTTGGGTTCATGTCAGAAATGTGTAACACATTTTTCATTGCCGAGATCATGTAACGGATGTTCCTAGTGGATTGTGTATATATCTCAACCTCGTCGACACTGGAGTCAGACTCCGTGTCGACATCTGTGTCTGCCATCTGAGGTAACGGGCGTTTTTTTGAGCCCCTGATGGCCTTTGAGACGCCTGGGCAGGCGCGGGCTGAGAAGCCGGCTGTCCCACAGCTGTTACGTCATTCAGCCTTTTATGTAAGGAGTTGACATTGTCGGTTAATACCTTCCACCTATCCATCCACTCTGGTGTCGGCCCCACAGGGGGCGACATCTTATTTATCGGCCTCTGCTCCGCCTCCACGTAACCTTCCTCATCCAACATGTCGACACAGCCGTACCGACACACCGCACACACACAGGGAATGCTCTGACTGAGGACAGGACCCACAAAGTCCTTTGGGGAGACAGAGAGAGAGTATGCCAGCACACACCAGAGCGCTATATAATGCAGGGATTAACACTATAACTGAGTGATTTTTTCCCAATAGCTGCTTGTATACATATATTGTGCCTAAATTTAGTGCCTCCCCTCTCTTTTTAACCCTTTGAGCCTGAAAACTACAGGAGAGAGCCTGGGGAGCTGTCTTCCAGCTGCACTGTGAAGAAAAAATGGCGCCAGTGTGCTGAGGGAGATAGCCCCGCCCCTTTTTCGGCGGACTTTTCTCCCGCTTTTTTATGGATTCTGGCAGGGGTAATTTATCACATATATAGCCCTGGCACTATATATTGTGATGATTTGCCAGCCAAGGTGTCTTATATTGCCCTCAGGGCGCCCCCCCCAGCGCCCTGCACCCATCAGTGACCGGAGTGTGAGGTGTGCATGAGGAGCAATGGCGCACAGCTGCAGTGCTGTGCGCTACCTTGTTGAAGACAGAAGTCTTCTGCCGCCGATTTTCCGGAACACTTCTTGCTTCTGGCTCTGTAAGGGGGCCGGCGGCGCGGCTCCGGGAACGAACACCAAGGTCGGGTCCTGCGGTCGATCCCTCTGGAGCTAATGGTGTCCAGTAGCCTAAGAAGCCCAAACTACCACCTGTTAGGTAGGTTCGCTTCTTCTCCCCTTAGTCCCTCGCTGCAGTGAGTCTGTTGCCAGCAGGTCTCACTGTAAAATAAAAAACCTAAATATACTTTCTTTCTAGGAGCTCAGGAGAGCCCCTAGTGTGCATCCAGCTCAGCCGGGCACAAGAATCTAACTGAGGTCTGGAGGAGGGTCATATTGGGAGGAGCCAGTGCACACCAGGTAGTCCTAAAGCTTTCTTTAGTTGTGCCCAGTCTCCTGCGGAGCCGCTATTCCCCATGGTCCTTACGGAGTCCCAGCATCCACTTAGGACGTCAGAGAAATATAGTGTCATGTAACTACTAAGATTACAATGACATACGTAATGGGGTGGGATAGAGATAGATAGATAGATAGATAGATAGATAGATAGATAGATAGATAGATAGATAGGTATCAGCAGTAATCTATCTATCTAAGAGGGTGCATTCACTAACCCATCAGATTGCCAGAGCCAATCAGCAGCGGCTGTAACTGATACACTGTAAGTGATAATATAATAATTGCTAAACAAGCCTTATTTCTATTGCATTTACAATCCATAGGTTAATGCTGCAGATGATCACTGACTTTGACAACCCACCAGTTAGTGAATTAACCCCCAATGTGTTCATATCTCGTAGACATATTTAATGCAGACAACAGATAATATGCCACCACATCAAAGCATATCAATGTATATGAGCTTATACAGGAAAAGTCCCATATCCAGCTATCTATAAGTATATACCGTATATACTCGAGTATAAGCAGACTTTTTCAGCACTTTTTTTTGTGCTGAAAAAGCCCCCTCGGCTTACACTCGAGTCAGTGCAGGGAAGGAGTGGGGACACGGAGAGCAGTCAGTGCAGTGTGAAGGAGGGACACTGAAGTCACAGCGCGTGCCTCTCCTGTGTCCCTCCTGCGTCTCCGGTGGGTCTATTAAAGGAAGTACCCGTTCGTGAGCTCTGATTGGCTCACGAACCGACACTTCATTTAACAGACCCGCCGGAGACGCAGGAGGGACACAGGAGAGGCGTGCGCTGTGCCCCTCCTTCACAAGACAGCGCAGGAGCGGCGGAAGGTAAGTAACTGGCACTGGGGGAGCATATTTGGCACTTGGGGGGGGGCGCATATCTGGCACTATGAGGGGGTATATCTGGCACTGTGGGGGCATATCTGGCACTGAGGGCTGTGTACGGCTAGAGCTGCATTTCCCACCCTAGGCTTATACTCGAGTCAATAAGTTTTCCCAGGTTTTTGTGGTAAAATTAGGTGCCTCGGGCTTATATTCGGGTCGACTTATACTCGAGTATATACGGTAAATGGAAAAGATAGCACTCAGTGAAAGATATAACCAACAAAACCAATGTTGGTGCAAGGTCAAAAAAGGGTTAATACTGACACTCACCTTTCCCAGGTAATGAAAAAAAAGAGTGTACCAGCACTCACTTTTACAGATGAAAATAAGATTATTTATTCTTCATAAAAATTCCATTGCATGTAGACCGCAGCTCCCCCGCCACCAGTGGCAGAGGCCCCGCAGCTCCCACGCCACCGGTGGCAGAGGCCCCGCAGCTCCCACGCCACCGGTGGCAGAGGCCCCGCAGCTCCCTCGCCACCGGTGGCAGAGGCCCCGCAGCTCCCACGCCACCGATGGCAGAGAGGGAGCAGTGGGGGAATAACAGCACCGATGGCACCACTGATGATCAGCCCTTTGACGGCCATCCATACCGCCTTCTAGGGGTTACCCATCATCAGGCCAATGTCGGCTGCACACAGCAAAAGCCGGCAATGTCGGCTCTACCTTATACCGCCAGCACCTCACCCAGGGGTTATGGGGGAGATGCATAAGCAGTGTAGGGTTGAGTATTTAATATTTGCCCATAGCAACCAGTCAGCTGATATCCATTCTATAATGCTTGATAAATGATACATCAAAGCTGGCCGGTTGCTATGGGCAACTCCTCCACTCTGTACCCTGCTTGATATATTCCCCACCTATAGGTCCGTCTGCTGCGGCTTCTCTCCCACTCCCCTGAGGGTGGGACGTGTACTCACCAGAGTGGGCCCAGCATCCCGTCCCGCGGCAGGGCTACAGATGAGCGAGCCCGGTGCTATCGCGATGTCAGCGGCATTGGTAACTAGGCGAAGCAGCGGCTGCAGCACGGAGCGGATGCGATCGGGGAATGACATCATGGGGACGCAGCTGCTGCCTAGCAACGGGATGACGGTTACACTCCTCGCCTTAATTGGCCGCCACTTCCCGCTCCGGACAGCACGTGATGCCAGCAGCCAATCAGAACCCTGCGGTTCCCAACCGTACCTGACACACAGCCGCCATGTCACATGAGGGCAGCTGTAGTGTCTGTACACGTCATCCGCCATGTCACATGAGGGCAGCTGTAGTGTCTGTACACGTCATCCGCCATGTCACATGAGGGCAGCTGTAGTGTCTGTACACATCATCCGCCATGTCACATGAGGACAGCTCTAGTACAGGTCATCCGCCATGGTTGGTTCTATATCGGAGGGGCTGAAGGGACCTTGTGACGTATTGAGGGGAGGAGCTACGTCAGCAGGGGGAGGAGCTATGGGCGAACAGGGTACCCGAACAGTACGCTCGCCATTACTAAAGGTAATAGTTGGTGGCGTGGATAGTAGAGGAACTATCCCGCTGGCCTAGCTCCTCCCCCCTTGCGTCGTAACTCCTCCCCCTTACGGAAAAGGTCCCTTAGCCCACTTGATTCTAGCATCTACCCATCCGCCATGTTACATGAGGGCAGCTCTAGTGTCTGTACACGTCATCCGCCATGACACATGAGGGCAGCTGTAGTGTCTGTACACGTCATCCGCCATGTTACATGAGGGCAGCACCTAACAGCGTAAAACGCGGAGTAATAAGCCGCTAGCGCCCGGGTACCGCTGCCAGAGATTCCCCTTACAGCCGGGGTTCGGCACCCGGGCGTTAGCGGCATCTATGAATGGGATGTAAAATGGCGGCGCAGGCCGGCCGCCCACACGCACAGGGTGGGGTACAGCAGAACGTTCCAGAAGGGTGTGACGTGTTCGGGTCACGTGCGGGCAGGGAGCGCGGTGATTGGTAGAGGGCGGGTGACGCGCGGGCGGGGACGCGCCCAGTTCTGGAAGCTTCTCAGGCCGTATATAAGGGAGCCGGCTCCGAGACTCCTCCTCATTCACCTCAGCAGCAGCTCGGAGACGGCGAGCAGCTCAGCCACTGACCGGGGAATCGCAGCCGCAGTGCAGGTACGGGGGGGGAAGGGGCAGGTAGGCCGCGGTGCAGCCAGGGTGTGGGTAGCGGGGTGGCCTGTGGCCGGGGAACCGCAGTTCAGGTTCCAGCATCGTGGGGGAGAGATGGGAAGCCGGCACTGCGGACCTAGTCACCATCGTGTGAGGCTGAGCTGGAGACCGGCTTCCTCCTGTGTAGGCCGGGGCACTGGCGGCGGACGGGTGGCGCAGAGGAGGTGATATGCCCGGTTCCCGGCGGCCTCGGGGCGGTGTCACGTGGTCTGCACAGTAAGATGGCGGCGTCTTGCCGCAAAATGGCACCCGGCCTGCACCTGGGTGCGCCCATCCCCGGCCCTTGTGTCCCATCTGTGCAGCGCATGGCAACCAATCAGCACAAGGCTTACATTCAGCACCTGCACTCTGGAGAACCATCAGCTGACTGGCTGCCAGTCTTCTCATTTAATTCCCGGCCTCATGGGGGGGTTATGGGGGACTGGGTTAGTTTACCACCTGGTGCTGGTCATGTGACCGCCGGGGTCCTGTACCCGACCCATTGCAGTGACTGATATGACACCCTGTATATGTCCTGTGACTGACTCCTCTCATTTCCTGTTGCAGTAATCATGTCTAAGGGACCAGCAGTCGGCATCGATCTTGGCACCACCTACTCCTGTGTGGGTGTCTTCCAGCATGGCAAGGTGGAAATCATCGCCAATGACCAGGGTAACCGTACCACGCCCAGCTACGTGGCCTTCACAGACACCGAAAGGCTGATCGGGGATGCTGCCAAAAATCAAGTTGCCATGAACCCAACAAACACTGTATTTGGTAAGTTACATTTGGTCTGTACATGCAGTGATGACTGGAGTCTATGGGACGGTCCTGATGAGAATAGAATAACCTTGTGGGGAAATTGGGAACCTGATCTGTCCTGTCGGGCCCCTGTCTGAGGGTTGTACCTCTCCCTGCTGTACAATAATGTAATGGTGTCCTTTTAGATGCCAAGCGTCTGATTGGCCGCAGATTTGAAGATGCCGTTGTACAGTCTGATATGAAGCACTGGCCGTTCACTGTTATAAGTGATGGCGGAAGACCCAAGGTTCAAGTAGACTACAAAGCAGAGACTAAGTGTTTCTTTCCAGAAGAGATCTCTTCCATGGTCCTGGTGAAGATGAAGGAGATCGCAGAAGCGTACCTCGGAAAGGTTTGTTAATCTAACTGTCTACTTATGCTGTCTGCATTATCTGGGTGAACTGCCGGATGTCGTGATTCGCCCATATAATGGTGTGCGTGTACATGACCAATCCAGAAATATTCATCAGACACACTGAATCCTGAATGTCTGTATTATATGTATGTGCGTGCTACTGTGGCTGACTGGCAGACATTTATCCTGTTCATGTGGGAGGTGCAGGGAAATGTCTCCACCCCAGGGGAGGATCCAAATGGTATGGCCATACACTGATCTGTGTGGGTACTATATCTGCTGGATGTCTGATACAATTGGTTGCAACCTTATCCCTTTAATTCTGGACATATTACACAGGTTCTGTGGCTGACTAAAGCCAGGTGAAATGGAGTCTTGAAGCCAGCCACAGAACCTGTATAATGTAGCCAGAATAAAATGGGATGAGTTGGTAACCCTACAATGAACATTTGGGTGGGTAAACACTAGCTCCATGTCAGGACGTTCTGTATCAGCATGACAAATCTACTTCATGCAGTGTGTACCCGCAATTGCACTCTCTCATAGGTGACATCTTGTATAGCGCAGCAAATTCCATTGCGCTTTACAGCTGAACACGAAACTGGGTAACTACAATCTAAGGGGAAACTGGCAGTGTCATGCAGCATGGCTAAACAGAAGAGGTCACCTGCGATCTAGTGCAGTGTACTGAAGGGTGGGCAAGATGTCACATCGGCGTGTGTACCCAATATAACATGTATCTGGCATGATCTGGGACGAAGGGAATTTGGCCTGACTGCATGTCTGCCTAATGTGTATCCACCCTTAGCCTGACAGGTGTTTATATCTGACTGTTGGGGAGTCTGTAAGTGGTAACTTACAATGGTGGTCCTGATTAAACACTAATGCTGGCTGTGTTTTGGCTCTGACATCATTAATACCCAGACCTATGCCACTTGCAGCTGTGAGTTATTGCAGCAAACTCGTGCTAATGTTACTGTATATATAGTTGTAGCTACAAGTCTGTTATGCTTGTTACTAGTCCATTTGTACTAAAGCTTAATCTCCCCCTCTAGACTGTGACAAATGCTGTGATCACTGTACCTGCCTACTTCAATGACTCCCAGCGTCAGGCCACCAAGGATGCCGGCACAATCTCTGGCCTCAACGTTCTGCGTATCATCAATGAGCCCACTGCAGCTGCCATTGCCTATGGGTTGGACAAGAAGGTAAGGGACTGTAACTTAGTACTGTACTCGCTGATCGCTGTGATGAACGTTTCCACTGCCATTCGTAGTTTCCTCCAGACCAGAGCCGTGAGGCTCATGATGGCTCCAGTACCTTCCTTGGATGTCTGAGCGATCTGATCAGTAATGTCTGATATTAAGATGCTGCTTGGGTTTCTCTCCTCTTGTGTCTTATGCTGTGTAAAGTCAGTGCTTGTCACAGCTGTGTACTAATCGGATACTTATTATCCTGCGGGGGTATTTCATCTTGGATTCATTCTACAGGGTCCATAGTCTCCTCAGGGATGACATTAAAGCGTAGATGGTTGGGGAGTAATGGGCACCAGACAGTTAAAGCTTTTGAAGTCCCAGGATGCCTCTGTCCCTCCCCCTTTAATCTGCCCCAGCCAGTTTTAGTTTGGCTGTCTACTATGCAATTGATGACCCAGAAAATCTGGTTCTGCTGTGCCATTGATGGAGGGAAAACCACTTGGTTCTTGAGATTGAACAATTTTGCCATACATATCTGCCAAACTGACTTATGAATGGCCTATGGCTGTCCCTAGTTTCAGGAAAACCTGAAGCTTCCTGGTTATAAAATCACAATAGCTTCCTAATGTACATCATTATTATAAAATGCCTAGTACTGAACATATTTAGACTGCATTTTGTGATGTGGTAAATAAGTTGGAATAAAACATACAATACACCACTTATCACATTTAACGTGTGTTCTGGTAAAATGGGGTTCTATAGAGAAATTGTCTGTAGGGTCAGTGACGGAATACTAGACGAAGCATACCCCCTCACGTCTAAATTCTGCAAAGAAATATTTCAGAGCCTGATGTATTTGTCTGTCCCCAGGTTGGTGCAGAGAGGAACGTGCTGATCTTTGATCTTGGTGGTGGTACTTTTGATGTCTCCATCCTGACCATTGAAGATGGGATATTTGAAGTAAAGTCCACAGCTGGTGACACTCATTTGGGTGGGGAAGACTTTGACAACAGAATGGTGAATCACTTTGTAGCAGAATTCAAGAGGAAGCACAAGAAAGATATCATTGACAACAAGAGAGCTGTTCGCCGTCTCCGCACAGCCTGTGAGCGTGCAAAGCGCACATTGTCATCCAGCACACAGGCTAGCATAGAAATAGATTCTCTGTATGAAGGAATCGACTTTTATACCTCAATCACCAGAGCTCGCTTTGAAGAACTGAATGCCGATCTCTTCAGAGGCACACTGGATCCAGTAGAAAAGGCTCTCCGTGATGCCAAGCTTGACAAGTCACAGATCCATGATATTGTCTTGGTTGGTGGATCCACTCGTATCCCCAAAATTCAGAAACTCCTTCAGGACTTCTTCAATGGAAAGGAACTTAACAAAAGCATTAACCCAGATGAGGCTGTGGCTTATGGTGCAGGTATGTTATGTGGAAGCTGATCATAGATGTTAGTGCCTGGTAATCTGGAGGCCTTGCATGTTTGTAACTAGGTTCGCTGTGATGAATGTTTCCACTGCCATTCGTAGTTTCCACCAGACCAGAGCTGTGAGGCTCATGATGGCTCAGTTACCTTCCTTGGATGTCTGAGCGACCGCCCCTCTTCCCTGTACTAGTTAAATTGCATCTCTAAAGAATATAACATCTGTATTGTATCTTTCCTCTCCAGCTGTGCAGGCTGCCATCTTGTCTGGTGACAAGTCTGAGAATGTCCAGGACCTCTTGCTGCTCGATGTCACCCCACTGTCCCTGGGTATTGAAACTGCTGGTGGAGTGATGACTGTCCTGATCAAGCGTAACACAACCATTCCCACAAAGCAGACTCAGACCTTCACCACCTACTCTGACAACCAGCCTGGTGTCTTGATTCAGGTAATCACATCTGCAGTTCCCTTCTGATTAGTCGCTATGATGAATGTTTCCACTGCCATTCGTAGTTTCCACCAGACCAGAGCCGCAAGGCTCATGATGGCTTTTGTACCTTCCTTGGATGTCTGAGCGACCAGCACCTAGCTGTAACATCTACCTACACATACTGGATGACAGCCAGATGTGCTAACCACTGTCTTCCTTTCCAGGTGTATGAAGGAGAGAGGGCAATGACAAAAGACAACAACTTACTGGGCAAGTTTGAGCTGACTGGCATTCCTCCAGCTCCCCGCGGCGTTCCTCAGATTGAGGTGACATTTGATATTGATGCCAATGGTATCCTAAACGTGTCTGCCGTCGACAAGAGCACCGGCAAGGAAAACAAGATCACCATCACAAATGACAAAGGTAACTATCACAGATGGCCTTCAGTCTTGTGTCATCCGCTATGATGAATGTTTCCACTGCCATTCGTAGTTTCCACCAGACCAGAGCCGTAAGGCTCATGATGGCTCCAGTACCTTCCTTGGATGTCTGAGCGGCTGAACCCATAAAAGCTTATGATGCAGTGTGTTGTCTGTGTTCACTTAGAAAGCTAATTGTAACTACTTCTGGCAGGTCGTCTGAGCAAGGAAGACATCGAGCGTATGGTCCAAGAAGCTGAGAAATACAAAGCTGAAGATGAGAAGCAGAGGGACAAGGTCTCATCCAAGAACTCCCTGGAATCCTATGCATTCAACATGAAGGCAACTGTCGAGGATGAGAAGCTTCAAGGAAAGATCTCTGACGAGGACAAGCAGAAGATCCAGGAAAAATGCAACGAGGTCATTGCTTGGCTGGACAAGAACCAGGTATGTGTCTCGGGCAGGTGGTGCTTAGTCGCTGTGATGAATGTTTCCACTGCCATTCGTAGTTTCCTCCAGACCAGAGCTGTGAGGCTCATGATGGCTTCAGTACCTTCCTTGGATGTCTGAGCGACTAATGCATAGTGGTAATGTCTGTCTAACCCTGGTCTAGTTGCAGTTGTCTGATTCTAACTTTCTCCCTTTTCAGACTGCAGAGAAGGATGAGTTTGAGCACCAGCAGAAGGAGCTTGAGAAGGTCTGCAACCCCATTATCACAAAGCTGTACCAGAGTGCAGGTGGCATGCCCGGAGGGATGCCCAGTGGCTTCCCAGGTGCTGGCGGAGCACCATCAGGTGGTGCATCATCCGGACCAACAATTGAAGAGGTCGACTAAACAAACTCTTTCCTGATGTTTGTCTTGAGATTCCTATGGCGATACCTAATAATGGCTGTTCTGTGTTAATTCCCATGTAAGCTGCTGTAAAGTTTAACTTTGGGGCATTAATACTTGAAGTCACTCCACCAGACAGAACACCATTGCACTTTACCTGTTATGTAACAAGCATTTGTTCTGGAGAATAAATCTATTTAATTGGCTTCCTGGCTTGTGTCTCGGATAAGGCTTGGGGTGGTGTGGGTACCTGGCATGGGAAGTGATTGTCTCATTGAAGCATCATTCCCACCTATGCACATGTCACCAGGCTTAGTCCCGTGAGCTTGCTGCGTAGGGTGTGCAGCAACCACCACCAGCATGGATGAGGCTATATAGGGTGTAAGCTGGAGAGTAGCTGCAGGTGATTGTTACACAGGAACACTGCCATATGTAACTTAATACATATACAAACATTCACGTGATGCTGTGGACACGGTAGTCTTGCATCTCCCAACAAACACCACTACAACATGGCAGCCTGCACTGCAATACATCTGACATAGGGCACAAATACTGGTGAGATCTGAGTAAAACATCTGTACATGGCCACACCTTATGTCATGACTGCATCAGTTGTCTTAGCCGCAGCACACACAACCTTAGCAAGTATATGTAAGGCGCACACACACTGTGGGTGACAGCCTTCTTTAGAAATGGAAGAGTTGAATGAAACCTCATGCAGACCAAGTAACTATACTGGGGTGTGGTGATGGTGTTCAGCTGCCACTAGATAGTAAAGGTGCATACACATGGTGTGATATTGATTGTGCAGTCTTTGCTATGGGTTTTTGACTAACTTGTGTTATATAGTCAAAATTGCCTGCACAGTCTAACCTTGCAAGTTTAATATTGCACCCTGTATGCCCCTTTAACCTTAGTAAGATGAAAGCAGTTGACCAGGGCTGCAGTTATCTACTAATATATAGACGAGAGATGTGCGGGTTTGGTTTTACTCAGGGCTTGAAACGGCATCTTATTGGATCACGGATGTCATGCGTTGTGGATAGCCAATAAGCAAAACCCGAAATACCCAAATAAAACCAAACCCGCTCATCTCTAATATAGACTAGCCTTACTCAGAACCAGGCCCTGTTCCACAATAGCTGTGGATAGCTTGTGAGATACAGCTGTAAGTGATGGTGCAGTCAGTTTCTGCATTGCTATAGTCCCATTCCTTGAGTTGCTGATGGGAATGTGGGATAAGAGGACATGTACACAGTAAGGTGGTACGGGTGGCTGTCATCTGCAGAGACAATATGTTGGAGTTCCTTCCATGATCGTCTTATAGACGGAGGCTCCATGAGTGCCAGCTATTCCCCATATGTACTCCTGATGCAAGGTGCCCACTTCCCTCACTTTGGGTGGACTTGTAGTCTTGACCTATAGAACAAAAGCTGGATGGGGTGGTGGAGAATAGTCTCCATATGGCCAGCCTACACTTGTCCTCCATTTTATAGTGGATGAGGAACCTTTGGCCCTCCAGCTGTTGAACTACACATACCAGCATGCCTTGCTACAGTTTTGCTATTTGGCCATGCTAAAACTGTTGCAGGGATGTGTAGCTCAACAGCTGGCGGGCCTGGTATATAGGGCATTGTGATCCACACTTACAGTGCTCTGATTGGTACTGTGAAGGGGGGGGGGTACACTCTGAGATCTGTTATCTTGGTTGAATGGAACACCTGATATATCATTGAGCTCATCAATTGATGTTTCACCTGATCATCATTCAGACATACTGCATCTGGCTGTATGTACACTGCTGCAGGGACTGCCAGGCTGACAAGACAACTGGTGTGTATGTGCTTCCTAATTGTCAGGGTGGCCAGGTGTGTAACCAGCTTTACTGTAGCTCAGAGCTGTGCTCTCCAAGATGCTTCAAGATGGATGAAACGTTGTGTAGGTCAGAGGTTCCCAAACACAGTCCTCATGGCTCTCCCAAATGGTCTAGGTTTTGGGTATATCCATGGTCCAGCACAGACCGTTACATCAAATTGTCACCTGTGGCCAAGCATGGATATACTTTAAAACCTGGATTGTTGAGGGCTGCGTTTGGGAACATCTGGTGTAGGTGATTATCAGTTTGGACACTACGGTTGGGAGTATGACGCCACCTCGCTGTAAGCAGTGTGGCATGTCCACATTCCTGATGGGCATAGCACTAGTCCCCATATAAACGTTGGCAGTAAGCAGTGTGGTACTAAGGAGCTCTGTGATGGTCAGATGCTCCAATCACTTCCACACACTTCTGAAACCACCCCACCCGGAGATGCCAGTCAGCATATAAGCCTAGTGCATGTGCCGTGTCTTACCCCTGGCTGGCTCCAGTGGGGTGGTCTTCAGTTTGCTTGCTGTTGGGGTCCCGGCGCCAGTATACTGACACTGTTTCTCCCTCTTGGGGGCCCATGACTCCCCCTGGAGGGAGAATAGATAGTGTAGCGCAGCGAGCCGGCAAGGGGCTCATTTGCAGTCACCACGCTGTTGGGATCATGCCGCTGGTATGCTGTGCGCTGGGACCCCGACAGCCGGCATACCATACTACCAGTGGACGTGGACTGTGTGGGGTCCTGGGAACCAGCGGACGAGGTGCTGCAGCAGCTCAGCAGTAAAAGTGTAGGCTACACAGGTGGAGAGAATGTATTGTACATTTAATCAGTTGGAGCAGTCGCTGCGGGTTGGGTGTCACCCGGTCGAGCAGTCACAGATCACGTGCAGTGCCAAGTGATGGTTGGAGTGGTTAAACCGCCATTGCACTATTCTTCACCGCCAGGCAGTATGATGTATGGAATTGGGTTTGGAAGATGCTGGGGGAATGTGTCCTGCGCAGATCAGTACTGCTGCTGCGGGAGGAATAATTATCTTGGGCTATATTCGGACTCCCCTCTCTGCTTACACTCACATTGTAGGGGGTTGTGCACTTTTATTTCGGCTCTCCCCTATTCCAGATGGTGCTGGACTGTGTAAAGTCACCCTGCAGCTGTCCTGCAGTCCCTAAGGGGTGTCCATTCCAGCCAGATTAACCTATCGTGTGCAAGCATTCAGGGGCGCCCAGCTGGGAACCAGTCCCTTGTTACTGCTCAATGGCAATGTTACCCCAACAGGGCTCCATTGACTACTTACATGATGGAGGGGGCAGGCCATGTGTGTTGTAATGTGGATACCTCACCATCCCATCAGAGAACTGAAGAGCCTCTTACAGTGTTTACGTCTAATGTGTCTGATACAGGTTATAAGTGGAGACTGCAGTGTATTAAGCTGCTGCTCTGTGTAAAGATGGAGACTGCAGTGTATTAAGCTGCTGCTCTGTCACTACGCAATACCACCCACAGTCAGGAAGCTTGTCCTAGCATGCAGCGTGCTACAGTGGAGTGAGAGACCGTGGTGAACAGCACGCCTGTTCCTTCACTATTATTACTGTGCTTAGTATTGGTAATAGACAGCAATGGGAACTGTGGGGGTAATTCAGAGTTGATCGCAGCAGCAAATTTGTTAGCAGTTGGGCAAAACTATGGCCCTCATTCCGAGTCGTTCGCTCGGTAATTTTCTTCGCATCGCAGCGTTTTTCTGCTTAGTACGCATGCGCAATGTTCGCACTGCGACTGCGCCAAGTAATTTTGCTATGAAGATAGTTTTTTTTACGGCTTTCTCTAACGTCCTAAGTGGATGCTGGGACTCCGTAAGGACCATGGGGAATAGCGGCTCCGCAGGAGACTGGGCACAAAAGTAAAAGCTTGAACTAGCTGGTGTGCACTGGCTCCTCCCCCTATGACCCTCCTCCAAGCCTCAGTTAGATTCTTGTGCCCGAACGAGAAGGGTGCATGCTAGGTGGCTCTCCTGAGCTGCTTAGAGTAAAAGTTTATTTTAGGTTTTTTATTTTCAGTGAGTCCTGCTGGCAACAGGCTCACTGCATCGTGGGACTAAGGGGAGAAGAAGCGAACTCACCTGCGTGCAGAGTGGATTGGGCTTCTTAGGCTACTGGACATTAGCTCCAGAGGGACGATCACAGGTTCAGCCTGGATGGGTCCCGGAGCCGCGCCGCCGGCCCCCTTACAGAGCCAGAAGAACGAAGAGGTCCGGTGAAATCGGCGGCAGAAGACGTTCCTGTCTTCAACTAAGGTAGCGCACAGCACTGCAGCTGTGCGCCATTGCTCTCAGCACACTTCACACTCCGGTCACTGAGGGTGCAGGGCGCTGGGGGGGAGCGCCCTGAGACGCAATAAAAACAGAAATACCTTAGGATGGCAAATGAAATACATCACATATAGCTCCTGGGCTATATGGATGTATTTAACCCCTGCCAGTTTTCCAGAAAAAAGCGGGAGATAAGGCCGTCGTGAAGGGGCGGAGCCTATCTCCTCAGCACACAAGCGCCATTTTCCCTCACAGTTCCGCTGGAAGGACGGCTCCCTGACTCTCCCCTGCAGTCCCTACAGAATCAGGGTAAAAACGAGAGAGGGGGGGCACTATTGGCAGCTAAATTATAAACAGCAGCTATAAAAGGGAGTAACACTTATATAAGGTTATCCCTATATATATATATATATATATATATATATATATATATAGCGCTCTGGTGTGTGCTGGCAAACTCTCCCTCTGTCTCCCCAAAGGGCTAGTGGGGTCCTGTCCTCTATCAGAGCATTCCCTGTGTGTGTGCTGGGTGTCGGTACGATTGTGTCGACATGTATGAGGAGGAAAATGATGTGGAAGCAGAGCAATTGCCTGTGTTAGTGATGTCACCCCCTAGGGAGTCGACACCTGACTGGATGGTTGTATTTAAAGAACTACGTGACAATGTCAGCACTTTACAAAAAACTGTTGACGACATGAGACAGCCGAAAAATCAATTAGTGCCTGTCCAGGCGTCTCAGACACCGTCAGGGGCGATAAAACGCCCGTTACCTCAGTGGGTCGACACAGATACTGAGTCCAGTGTCGACGGTGAGGAGACAAACGTAATGTCCAGTAGGGCCACACGTTACATGATCACGGCAATGAAGGAGGCATTGAACATTTCTGACACTACAAGTACCACAAAGAAGGGTATTATGTGGGGAGTAAAAAAACTACCAGTAGCTTTTCCTGAGTCAGATGAATTAAATGAGGTGTGTGATAAAGCGTGGGTTTCCCCCGATAAAAAAGTGCTAATTTCTAATAAATTATTGGCACTATACCCTTTCCCGCCAGAGGTTAGGGCGCGTTGGGAAACACCCCCTAGAGTAGATAAAGCGCTCACACGTTTATCTAAACAAGTAGCGTTACCGTCTCCTGATACGGCCGCCCTCAAAGAACCAGCGGATAGAAGGCTGGAAAATATCCTGAAGGGTATATACACACATACTGGTGTTATACTGCGACCAGCAATCGCCTCAGCCTGGATGTGCAGTGCTGGAGTGGCGTGGTCGGATTCCCTGACTGAAAATATTGATACCCTGGATAGGGACAGTATATTACTAACTATAGAGCATTTGAAGGATGCATTACTATATATGCGTGATGCACAGAGGGATATTTGCACCCTGGCATCAAGAGTGAGTGCTATGTCCATTTCTGCCAGAAGAGCGTTATGGACGCGACAGTGGTCAGGGGATGCGGATTCCAAACGACATATGGAAGTATTGCCGTATAAAGGGGAGGAGTTATTTGGGGCCGGTCTATCGGACCTGGTGGCCACGGCAACGGCCGGAAAGTCCACCTTTTTACCCCAGGTCACCTCTCAGCAGAAAAAGACACCGTCTTTTCAAACTCAGTCCTTTCGTTCCCATAAGTACAAGCGGGCAAAAGGCCACTCATTTCTGCCCCGGGGCAGAGGAAGAGGAAAAAGACTGCACCAGGCAGCCTCTTCCCAGGAGCAGAAGCCCTCCTCTGCTTCTGCCAAGTCTTCAGCATGACGCTGGGGCTTTACAAGCGGACACGGTGGGGGCCCGTCTCAAAAATTTCAACGCGCAGTGGGCTCACTCGCAAGTGGACCCCTGGATTCTGCAGGTAGTATCACAGGGGTACAAACTGGAATTCGAGACGTCTCCCCCTCGCCGGTTCCTGAAGTCTGCTCTACCAAAGTCTCCCTCCGACAGGGAGGCAGTTTTGGAAGCCATTCACAAGCTGTATTCCCAGCAGGTGATAATCAAGGTACCTCTCCTACAACAGGGAAAGGGGTATTATTCCACGCTGTTTGTGGTACCGAAGCCGGACGGCTCGGTGAGACCAATTTTAAATCTAAAATCCTTGAACACTTACATAAAGAGGTTCAAATTCAAGATGGAGTCACTCAGAGCAGTGATAGCAAACCTGGAAGAAGGGGACTATATGGTGTCTCTGGACATCAAAGATGCTTATCTCCACGTCCCAATCTACCCTTCTCACCAAGGGTACCTCAGGTTTGTAGTACAAAACTGTCATTATCAGTTTCAGACGCTGCCGTTTGGGTTGTCCACGGCACCTCGGGTCTTTACCAAGGTAATGGCCGAAATGATGATTCTTCTTCGAAGAAAAGGCGTTTTAATTATCCCTTACTTGGACGATCTCCTGATAAGGGCAAGGTCCAGGGAACAGTTAGAAGTCGGAGTAGCACTATCTCAGTTAGTGTTACGTCAGCACGGGTGGATTCTAAATATTCCAAAATCGCAGCTGATTCCAACGACACGTCTCCTGTTCCTAGGAATGATTCTGGACACAGTCCAGAAAAAGGTGTTTCTCCCAGAGGAGAAGGCCAGGGAGTTATCCGAGCTAGTCAGGAATCTCCTAAAACCAGGCCAGGTGTCAGTGCATCAGTGCACGAGGGTCCTGGGAAAAATGGTGGCTTCTTACGAAGCGATTCCATTCGGAAGATTCCATGCAAGAACGTTTCAGTGGGATCTTCTGGACAAATGGTCCGGATCGCATCTTCAGATGCATCAGCGGATAACCCTGTCGCCAAGGACAAGGGTGTCTCTTCTGTGGTGGCTGCAGAGTGCTCATCTACTAGAGGGCCGCAGATTCGGCATTCAGGATTGGATCCTGGTGACCACGGATGCCAGCCTGAGAGGCTGGGTAGCAGTCACACAGGGACGAAATTTCCAGGGCTTGTGGTCAAGCATGAAACATCTCTTCATATAAACATTCTGGAACTAAGGGCCATTTACAATGCCCTAAGTCAAGCAAAACCCCTGCTTCAGGGTCAGGCGGTATTGATCCAATCGGACAACATCACGTCAGTCGCCCACGTAAACAGACAGGGCGGCACGAGAAGCAGGAGGGCGATGGCAGAAGCTGCAAGGATTCTTCGCTGGGCGGAGAATCATGTGATAGCACTGTCAGCAGTGTTCATTCCGGGAGTGGACAACTGGGAAGCGGACTTCCTCAGCAGACACGACCTTCACCCGGGGGAGTGGGGACTTCATCCAGAAGTCTTCCAAGAGATGGTAAACCGTTGGGAAAAACCAAAGGTGGACATGATGGCGTCCCGTCTCAACAAAAAACTAGACAGATATTGCGCCAGGTCAAGGGACCCTCAGGCAATAGCGGTGGACGCTCTGGTAACACCATGGGTGTACCAGTCAGTGTATGTGTTCCCTCCTCTGCCTCTCATACCAAAAGTACTGAGAATCATAAAAAGGAGAGGAGTAAGAACTATACTCGTGGTTCCGGATTGGCCAAGAAGGACTTGGTACCCGGAACTTCAAGAGATGCTCACGGAGGAACCGTGGCCTCTACCTCTAAGAAAGGATCTGCTCCAGCAGGGGCCTTGTCTGTTCCAAGACTTACCGCGGCTGCGTTTGACGGCATGGCAGTTGAACGCCGGATCCTGAAGGAAAAAGGCATTCCAGAAGAAGTCATCCCTACCCTGATAAAGGCCAGGAAGGATGTAACCGCAAAACATTATCACCGCATTTGGCGAAAATATGTTGCGTGGTGTGAGGCCAAAGAGGCCCCTACAGAGGAATTTCAACTGGGTCGCTTCCTACATTTCCTGCAAACAGGACTGTCTATGGGCCTAAAATTAGGGTCCATTAAGGTTCAAATTTCGGCCCTGTCGATTTTCTTCCAAAAAGAACTGGCTTCAGTGCCTGAAGTCCAGACGTGTGTCAAAGGGGTACTGCATATACAGCCTCCTTTTGTGCCCCCGGTGGCACCTTGGGATCTCAATGTGGTTTTGGGGTTCCTAAAATCACATTGGTTTGAACCACTCACCACTGTGGAATTAAAATATCTCACATGGAAGGTGGTAATGCTGTTAGCCCTGGCTTCAGCCAGGCGTGTCTCAGAATTGGCGGCTTTATCTTATAAAAGCCCTTACCTGATTTTTCACACGGATAGGGCAGAATTGAGGACTCGTCCTCAATTTCTCCCAAAGGTGGTTTCAGCGTTTCACGTGAACCAGCCTATTGTGGTGCCTGCGGCTACTAGGGACTTGGAGGACTCCAAGTTACTGGACGTAGTCAGGGCCCTGAAAATATATATTTCCAGGACGGCTGGAGTCAGGAAATCTGACTCGCTGTTTATCCTGTATGCACCCAACAAGCAGGGTGCTCCTGCTTCTAAGCAGACGATTGCTCGTTGGATTTGTAGTACAATTCAGCTTGCACATTCTGTGGCAGGCCTGCCACAGCCAAAATCTGTAAAAGCCCATTCCACAAGGAAGGTGGGCTCATCTTGGGCGGCTGCCCGAGGGGTCTCGGCTTTACAACTTTGCCGAGCAGCTACTTGGTCAGGGGCAAACACGTTTGCTAAATTCTACAAATTTGATACCCTGGCTGAGGAGGACCTGGAGTTCTCTCATTCGGTGCTGCAGAGTCATCCGCACTCTCCCGCCCGTTTGGGAGCTTTGGTATAATCCCCATGGTCCTTACGGAGTCCCAGCATCCACTTAGGACGTTAGAGAAAATAAGAATTTACTTACCGATAATTCTATTTCTCATAGTCCGTAGTGGATGCTGGGCGCCCATCCCAAGTGCGGATTGTCTGCAATACTTGTATATAGTTATTGTTACAAAATTCGGGTTATTATTGTTGTGAGCCATCTTTTCAGAGGCTCCTTCGTTTATCATACTGTTAACTGGGTTCAGATCACAGGTTGTACGGTGTGATTGGTGTGGCTGGTATGAGTCTTACCCGGGATTCAATATCCTTCCTTATTATGTACGCTCGTCCGGGCACAGTATCCTAACTGAGGCTTGGAGGAGGGTCATAGGGGGAGGAGCCAGTGCACACCAGCTAGTTCAAGCTTTTACTTTTGTGCCCAGTCTCCTGCGGAGCCGCTATTCCCCATGGTCCTTACGGAGTCCCAGCATCCACTACGGACTATGAGAAATAGAATTATCGGTAAGTAAATTCTTATTTTTTCTTCGCTCCGGCGATCGTAATGTGATTGACAGGAAATGGGTGTTACTGGGCGGAAACACAGCGTTTTATGGGCGTGTGGATAAAAACGCTACCGTTTCCGGAAAAAACGCGGGAGTGGCTGGAGAAACGGGGGAGTGTCTGGGTGAACGCTGGGTGTGTTTGTGACGTCAAACCAGGAACGACAAGCACTGAACTGATCGCAGATGCCGAGTAAGTCTGAAGCTACTCTGAAACTGCTAAGTAGTTTGTAATCGCAATATTGCGAATACATCGTTCGCAATTTTAAGAAGCTAAGATTCACTCCCAGTAGGCGGAGGCTTAGCGTGTGTAACTCTGCTAAAATCGCCTTGCGAGCGAACAACTCGGAATGACCCCCTATGTGCACTGCAGATGTAACGTGCAGAGAGAGAGTTAGATTTGGGTGTGTTATATTGTTTCTGTGCAGGGTAAATACTGGCTGCTTTATTTTCTCTTACGTCCTAGAGGATGCTGGGGACTCCATAAGGACCATGGGGTATAGACGGGCTCCGCAGGAGACATGGACACTCTAAGACTTTAGATGGGTGTGAACTGGCTCCTCCCTCTATGCCCCACCTCCAGACCTCAGTTAGATCCTGTGCCCAGAGGAGACTGGATGCACTGCAGGGGAGCTCTACTGAGTTTCTCTGAAAAGACTTTTGTTAGGTTTTTTATTTTCAGGGAGCACTGCTGGCAACAGTCTCCCTGCTTTGTGGGACTGAGGGGAGAGAAGCAGACCTACTTAACTGATAGGCTCTGCTTCTTAGGCTACTGGACACCATTAGCTCCAGAGGGTCGGAACACAGGTGTCGTCCTCGCTGTTCGTCCCTTAGCTGCGCCGCCGTCCTCACAGAGCCGGAAGATAGAAGCCGGGTGAGTATAAAAAGAAAGAAGACTTCACAGGCGGCAGAAGACTTCAGATCTTCAGTCAGGTACCGCGCAGAGGTCATGCTGCGCGCCACTGCTCCCACACACACACACGGCACAGCAAGGGTGCAGGGCGCAGGGGGGGCGCCCTGGGCAGCAATAAATACCTCAAATAACACTGGCACAGGTCTCAGATACTGTGGAGGCAGTATAGTATAAAACCCCCGCTAGTATAAAGAAATTGAGCGGGACCGAAGCCCGCCGTCAAGGGGGCGGGGCTTGATCCTCCAGCACTAACCAGCGCCATTTCTCTGACGTCCTAGTGGATGCTGGGGACTCCGTAAGGACCATGGGGGGATAGCGGGCTCCGCAGGAGACTGGGCACTCTAAAGAAAGATTTAGTACTATCTGGTGTGCACTGGCTCCTCCCTCTATGCCCCTCCCCCAGACCCTTTAGTCAGAATCTGTCCCCGTTAGAGCTGGTTGCACACTAGGGGCTCTCCTGAGCTTCTAGTAAAGAAAGTGTTTATTAGGTTTTTTATTTTCAGTGAGATCTGCTGGCAACAGACTCACTGCAACGAGGGACTTAGGGGAGAGAAGCGAACCTACCTGCTTGCAGCTAGCTTGGGCTTCTAGGCTACTGGACACCATTAGCTCCAGAGGGATCGAACACAGGCCCAGCCTCGGTCGTCCGGAGCCGCGCCGCCGTCCCCCTTGCAGAGCCAGAAGCATGAAGATCTTCACGGAAATCGGCGGCTGAAGACTCTGGTCTTCATTAAGGTAGCGCACAGCACTGCAGCTGTGCGCCATTGCTCCCTGTGCACACCACATACTCCGGTCACTGATGGGTGCAGGGCGCTGGGGGGGGGGGGCCCTGGGCAGCAATTAGAGTACCTTAAAGTGGCTAATCACACGTAATATAGCCTTAGAAGCTATATTTCTCTGACGTCCTAGTGGATGCTGGGACTTCCGTAAGGACCATGGGGAATAGCGGCTCCGCAGGAGACTGGGCACAAAGTAAAAGCTTTAGGACTAGCTGGTGTGCACTGGCTCCTCCCCCTATGACCCTCCTCCAAGCCTCAGTTAAGATTTTGTGCCCGGCCGAGAAGAGTGCAATCTAGGTGGCTCTCCTGAGCTGCTTAGAAGTAAAAGTATACTTAGGTTTTTTATTTTCAGTGAGTCCTGCTGGCAACAGGCTCACTGCAGCGCGGGACTAAGGGGAGAAGAAGCGAACTCACCTGCGTGCAGAGTGGATTGGGCTTCTTGGCTACTGGACATTAGCTCCAGAGGGACGATCACAGGTTCAGCCTGTATGGGTCCCGGAGCCGCGCCGCCGGCCCCCTTACAGAGCCAGAAGAGCGAAGAGGTCCGGAGAAAGCGGCGGCAGAAGACGTTCCTGTCTTCAGATAAGGTAGCGCACAGCACTGCAGCTGTGCGCCATTGCTCTCAGCACACTTCACACTCCGGTCACTGAGGGTGCAGGGCGCTGGGGGGGAGCGCCCTGAGACGCAATAAAACTTGATAAAAACCTTATGTGGCTAAAGAAATGCATCACATATAGCTCCTGGGCTATATGGATGCATTTAACCCCTGCCAGTTTTCCAGAAAAAAGCGGGAGAAAAGGCCGCCATGAAGGGGGCGGAGCCTATCTCCTCAGCACACAAGCGCCATTTTCTTTCACAGCTCCGCTGGAAGGACGGCTCCCTGACTCTCCCCTGCAGACTACACTACAGAAACAGGGTAAAACAAGAGAGGGGGGCACTATTGGCAGCTAATATATAATACAGCAGCTATAAAGGGAGTAACACTTATATAAGGTTATCCCTGAATATATATAGCGCTCTGGTGTGTGCTGGCAAACTCTCCCTCTGTCTCCCCAAAGGGCTAGTGGGGTCCTATCCTCTGTCAGAGCATTCCCTGTGTGTGTGCTGGGTGTCGGTACGATTGTGTCGACATGTATGAGGAGGAAAATGATGTGGAAACAGAGCAATTGCCTGTGTTAGTGATGTCACCCCCTAGGGAGTCGACACCTGACTGGATGGTTGTATTTAAAGAATTACGTGACAATGTCAGCACTTTGCAAAAAACTGTTGACGACATGAGACAGCCGGCAAATCAGTTAGTGCCTATTCAGGCGTCTCAGACACCGTCAGGGGCGCTAAAACGCCCGTTACCTCAGATGGTCGACACAGACCCAGACACGGATACTGAATCCAGTGTCGACGGTGAGGAGACGAACGTAATGTCCAGTAGGGCCACACGTTACATGATCACGGCGATGAAGGAGGCATTGAACATTTCTGACACTACAAGTACCACAAAAAAGGGTATTATGTGGGGTGTGAAAAAACTACCAGTAGTTTTTCCTGAATCAGATGAATTAAATGAGGTGTGTGATGAAGCGTGGGTTTCCCCCGATAAAAAACTGCTGATTTCTAACAAATTATTGGCACTATACCCTTTCCCGCCAGAGGTTAGGGCACGTTGGGAAACACCCCCTAGGGTAGATAAGGCGCTCACACGCTTATCAAAACAAGTGGCGTTACCGTCTCCTGATACGGCCGCCCTCAAGGAACCAGCTGATAGAAGGCTGGAAAATATCCTAAAAGGTATATACACACATACTGGTGTTATACTGCGACCAGCAATCGCCTCAGCCTGGATGTGCAGCGCTGGAGTGGCTTGGTCGGATTCCCTGACTGAAAATATTGATAGGATATTTGCACCCTGGCATCAAGAGTGAGTGCGATGTCCATTTCTGCCAGAAGGGCGTTATGGACGCGACAGTGGTCAGGTGATGCAGATTCCAAACGACATATGGAAGTATTGCCGTATAAAGGGGAGGAGTTATTTGGGGTCGGTCTATCAGACCTGGTGGCCACGGCAACGGCTGGAAAGTCCACCTTTTTACCCCAGGTCACCTCTCAGCAGAAAAAGACACCGTCTTTTCAAACTCAGTCCTTTCGTTCCCATAAGAACAAGCGGGCAAAAGGCCACTCATTTCTGCCCCGGGGCAGAGGAAGAGGAAAAAGACTGCACCAGGCAGCCTCTTCCCAGGAGCAGAAGCCCTCCCCCGCTTCGGCCAAGTCTTCAGCATGACGCTGGGGCTTTACAAGCGGACTCAGGCAAGGTGGGGGCCCGTCTCAAAAATTTCAACGCGCAGTGGGCTCACTCGCAAGTGGACCCCTGGATCCTGCAGGTAGTATCACAGGGGTACAAACTGGAATTCGAGACGTCTCCCCCTCGAAGATTCCTGAAGTCTGCTCTACCAACGTCTCCCTCCGACAGGGAGGCAGTATTGGAAGCTATTCACAAGCTGTATTCCCAGCAGGTGATAATCAAGGTACCCCTCCTACAACAGGGAAAGGGGTATTATTCCACGCTGTTTGTGGTACCGAAGCCGGACGGCTCGGTGAGACCAATTTTAAATCTAAAATCCTTGAACACTTACATAAAAAGGTTCAAGTTCAAGATGGAATCACTCAGAGCAGTGATAGCGAATCTGGAAGAAGGGGACTATATGGTATCTCTGGACATCAAAGATGCTTATCTCCATGTCCCAATCTTCCCTTCTCACCAAGGGTACCTCAGGTTTGTGGTACAAGACTGTCATTATCAGTTTCAGACGCTGCCGTTTGGATTGTCCACGGCACCCCGGGTCTTTACCAAGGTAATGGCCGAAATGATGATTCTTCTTCGAAGAAAAGGCGTCTTAATTATCCCTTACTTGGACGATCTCCTGATAAGGGCAAGGTCCAGGGAACAGTTAGAGTTCGGAGTAGCACTGTCTCAGGTAGTGTTACGTCAGCACGGGTGGATTCTAAATATCCCAAAATCACAGCTGATTCCAAAAACACGTCTACTGTTCCTGGGGATGATTCTGGACACAGTCCAGAAAAAGGTGTTTCTCCCGGAGGAGAAGGCCAGGGAGTTATCCGAGCTAGTCAGGAACCTCCTAAAACCAGGCCAGGTGTCAGTGCATCAATGCACGAGAGTCCTGGGAAAAATGGTGGCTTCTTACGAAGCGATTCCATTCGGAAGATTCCATGCAAGAACGTTTCAGTGGGATCTGCTGGACAAATGGTCCGGATCGCATCTTCAGATGCATCAGCGGATTACCCTATCTCCAAGGACAAGGGTGTCTCTCCTGTGGTGGTTACAGAGGGCTCATCTTCTAGAGGGCCGCAGATTCGGCATTCAGGATTGGATGCTGGTGACCACGGATGCCAGCCTGAGAGGCTGGGGAGCAGTCACACAGGGAAGAAATTTCCAGGGCTTGTGGTCAAGCATGGAAATGTCTCTTCACATAAATATCCTGGAACTAAGGGCCATTTACAATGCCCTAAGTCAAGCAAGGCCTCTGCTTCAGGGTCAGTCGGTATTGATCCAATCGGACAACATCACGGCAGTCGCCCACGTCAACAGACAGGGCGGCACAAGAAGCAGGAGGGCAATGGCAGAAGCTGCAAGGATTCTCCGCTGGGCGGAAAATCATGTGGTAGCACTGTCAGCAGTGTTCATTCCGGGAGTGGACAACTGGGAAGCAGACTTCCTCAGCAGACACGACCTCCACCCGGGGGAGTGGGGACTTCACCCAGAAGTCTTCCAACTGATTGTAAACCGTTGGGAAAAACCAAAGGTGGACATGATGGCGTCCCGTCTCAACAAAAAACTGGACAGATATTGCGCAAGGTCAAGGGACCCTCAGGCAATAGCGGTGGATGCTCTGGTAACACCGTGGGTGTACCAGTCGGTGTATGTGTTCCCTCCTCTGCCTCTCATACCAAAAGTACTGAGAATCATAAGAAAGAGAGGAGTAAGAACTATACTCGTGGCTCCGGATTGGCCAAGAAGAACTTGGTACCCGGAACTGCAAGAGATGCTCACGGAGGATCCGTGGCCTCTACCTCTAAGAAAGGACCTGCTCCAGCAGGGACCTTGTCTGTTCCAAGACTTACCGCGGCTGCGTTTGACGGCATGGCGGTTGAACGCCGGATCCTGATGGAAAAAGGCATTCCAGATGAAGTCATCCCTACCCTGATCAAAGCCAGGAAGGATGTAACCGCGAAACATTATCACCGCATTTGGCGAAAATATGTTGCGTGGTGTGAGGCCAAGAAGGCCCCCACAGAGGAATTTCAACTGGGTCGTTTCTTACATTTCCTGCAAGAAGGACTGTCTATGGGCCTAAAATTAGGATCCATTAAGGTTAAAATTTCGGCCCTGTCGATCTTCTTCCAGAAAGAACTGGCTTCAGTGCCTGAAGTTCAGACGTTTGTCAAGGGGGTACTGCATATACAGCCTCCTTTTGTGCCACCAGTGGCACCTTGGGATCTCAATGTAGTTTTAGGGTTTCTAAAATCACATTGGTTTGAACCATTCACCACGGTGGACTTGAAATATCTCACATGGAAAGTGGTAATGCTGTTGGCCCTGGCTTCAGCCAGGCGTGTCTCAGAATTGGCGGCTTTATCATATAAAAGCCCTTACCTAATTTTTCATTCAGACAGGGCAGAATTGAGGACTCGTCCTCAATTTCTCCCTAAGGTGGTTTCAGCGTTTCACATGAACCAACCTATTGTGGTACCTGCGGCTACTAGGGACTTGGAGGACTCCAAGTTACTGGACGTAGTCAGGGCCCTGAAAATATATGTTTCCAGGACGGCTGGAGTCAGAAAATCTGACTCGCTGTTTATCCTGTATGCACCCAACAAGCTGGGTGCTCCTGCTTCTAAGCAGACGATTGCTCGTTGGATTTGTAGTACAATTCAGCTTGCACATTCTGTGGCAGGACTGCCACAGCCAAAATCTGTTAAAGCCCATTCCACAAGGAAAGTGGGCTCATCTTGGGCGGCTGCCCGAGGGGTCTCGGCTTTACAACTTTGCCGAGCAGCTACTTGGTCAGGGGCAAACACGTTTGCAAAATTTTACAAGTTCGATACCCTGGCTGAGGAGGACCTGGAGTTCTCTCATTCGGTGCTGCAGAGTCATCCGCACTCTCCCGCCCGTTTGGGAGCTTTGGTATAATCCCCATGGTCCTTACGGAAGTCCCAGCATCCACTAGGACGTCAGAGAAAATAAGAATTTACTTACCGATAATTCTATTTCTCGTAGTCCGTAGTGGATGCTGGGCGCCCATCCCAAGTGCGGATTGTCTGCAATACTTGTATATAGTTATTGTTACAAAAAATCGGGTTGTTTATTGTTGTGAGCCATCTTTTTAGAGGCTCCTAAGTTTTATCATACTGTTAACTGGGTTCAGATCACAGGTTGTACGGTGTGATTGGTGTGGCTGGTATGAATCTTACCCGGGATTCAAAATCCTTCCTTATTGTGTACGCTCGTCCGGGCACAGTATCCTAACTGAGGCTTGGAGGAGGGTCATAGGGGGAGGAGCCAGTGCACACCAGCTAGTCCTAAAGCTTTTACTTTGTGCCCAGTCTCCTGCAGAGCCGCTATTCCCCATGGTCCTTACGGAAGTCCCAGCATCCACTACGGACTACGAGAAATAGAATTATCGGTAAGTAAATTCTTATTATGTGTAAAATTAATTATTGATTAAAGCTAGGAAAGATGTGACCGCAAAACATTATCACCGCATATGGCGGAAATATGTTGCTTGGTGTGAGGCCAGGAAGGCCCCAACGGAGGAATTTCAGCTAGGTCGATTTCTGCACTTCCTACAGTCAGGGGTGACTATGGGCCTAAAATTGGGTTCCATTAAGGTCCAGATTTCGGCTCTGTCGATTTTCTTCCAAAAAGAACTGGCTTCACTGCCTGAAGTTCAGACTTTTGTAAAGGGAGTGCTGCATATTCAGCCTCCTTTTGTGCCTCCAGTGGCACCGTGGGACCTCAACGTGGTGTTGGATTTCGAAAAGTCGCATTGGTTTGAGCCACTTAAAACAGTGGAGATAAAGTTCCTCACGTGGAAGGTGGTCATGCTGTTGGCCTTCGCGTCGGCCAGGCGTGTATCACAATTGGCGGCTTTGTCATGTAAAAGCCCTTATCTGATCTTCCATATGGATAGGGCGGAATTGAGGACTCGTTCCCAATTCCTTCCTAAGGTGGTATCAGCTTTTCATGTGAACCAACCTATTGTGGTGCCTGCGGCTACTCGGGACTTGGAGGATTCCAAGTTGCTGGACGTAGTCAGGGCCCTGAAAATATATGTTTCCAGGACGGCTAGAGTCAGAAAACTGACTCGCTGTTTATCCTGCATGCACCCAACAAGCTGGGTGCTCCTGCTTCTAAGCAGACTATTGCTGGCTGGATCTGTAGTACGATTCAACTTGCACATTCAGCGGCTGGACTGCCGCATCCTAAATCTGTTAAAGCCCATTCCACAAGGAAGGTGGGCTCTTCTTGGGCGGCTGCCCGAGGGGTCTCGGCTTTACAACTTTGCCGAGCTGCTACTTGGTCGGGTTCAAACACGTTTGCAAAATTCTACAAGTTTGATACCCTGGCTGAGGAGGACCTGGAGTTTGCTCATTCGGTGCTGCAGAGTCATCCGCACTCTCCCGCCCGTTTGGGAGCTTTGGTATAATCCCCATGGTCCTTACGGAGTTCCCAGCATCCACTAGGACGTCAGAGAAAATAAGAATTTACTCACCAGTAATTCTATTTCTCGTAGTCCGTAGTGGATGCTGGGCGCCCATCCCAAGTGCGGATTGTCTGCAATACTTGTATATAGTTATTGCCTAACTAAAGGGTTATTGATTGGAGCCATCTATTCGAGAGGCTCAGTTGTATTTCATACTGTTCACTGGGTATAGTATCACGAGTTGTACGGTGTGATTGGTGTGGCTGGTATGAGTCTTACCCGGGATTCCAAATCCTTTCCTTATTGTGTCAGCTCTTCCGGGCACAGTTTCCCTAACTGAGGTCTGGAGGAGGGGCATAGAGGGAGGAGCCAGTGCACACCAGGTAGTCCTAATTCTTTCTTAGAGTGCCCAGTCTCCTTCGGAGCCCGCTATTCCCCATGGTCCTTACGGAGTTCCCAGCATCCACTACGGACTACGAGAAATAGAATTACCGGTGAGTAAATTCTTATTTTAGTTAGGTTTTTTATTTTCAGAGAGCCTCTGCTGGCAACAGACTCTCTGCTACGAGGGACTGAGGGGAGAGAAGCAAACCTACTAACTGCGGCTAGGTTGCGCTTCTTAGGCTACTGGACACCATTAGCTCTAGAGGGATCGAACACAGGACCTGACCTTGTCGTCCGTTCCCGGAGCCGCGCCGCCGTCCCCCTCGCAGAGCCGCCGGCAGAAGCGGAGAAAACATCGAAATCGGCGGCAGAAGACTCCTGTCTTCACATGAGGTAGCGCACAGCACTGCAGCTGTGCGCCATTGCGCCCACACTAACCCACACACTCCGGTCACTGTAGGGTGCAGGGGGGGCACCCTGGGCAGCAATTGTTACCTCCTGGCGAATGCTGCATATAAACAGTGGCACACTGTTATATGTATGAGCCCCCGCCATTTATTTTACAAGAAATCGCGGGACAGAAGCCCGCCGCTGAGGGGGCGGGGCCTTCTTCCTCAGCACTCACCAGCGCCATTTTCCTTCCACAGCTCCGCTGAGAGGAAGCTCCCCAGGCTCTCCCCTGCAGAATCACGGTAGAAGGGTTAAAAAGAGAGGGGGGGCACATAAATTTAGGCGCAAATAATCATATTACAGCAGCTACTGGGTAAACACTAAGTTACTGTGTAATCCCTGGGTTATATAGCGCTGGCAAACTCTCTCTCTGTCTCTCCAAAAGGCCTTGTGGGGGTCCTGTCCTCATTTAGAGCTTCCCCTGTGTGTGTGGTGTGTCGGTACGCGTGTGTCGACATGTTTGACGAAGAGGGCTATGTGGAGGCAGAGCAAGTGCAGTTGACTGACGTGTCGCCGCCGACGGTGCCGACACCTGATTGGATGGATATGTGGAAGGTGTTAAATGATAATGTAAACTCCTTACATAAAAGGTTGGATAAAGCTGATACCTCGGGTCAGTCAGGGTCTCAGCCCATGCCTGATCCTACAGCGCAGAGGCCCTCAGGGTCTCAAAACTAATCTTCGAGTTGCTGTAATTTACCGTCCACCTGGCATTTCCTCCAAATTCCTTGACAACTTTGCTTCCTGGCTACCTCACTTCCTCTCTTCTGACATTCCCTCCATTATTCTAGGTGATTTCAACATCCCTATCGATAACCCCACAAAATCACCTGCCTCTAAACTCCTTAACCTCACCTCTTCACTTGGTCTCTCCCAGTGGACCACCTCACCCTCCCATGTGAACGGGAGCTCACTGGATCTGGTTTTCACTCACCGCTGTGATATTTCTGATTTCTCCAATTCCCCTTTTCCCCTCTCTGACCACCATTTGCTCTCTTTCAACTTATCTATCTCTGCTTCCCCATCTCTCCCTCCTAAGGCTACAATCACGAAGCGTAACATTGAGGCTATTGACACCTCATCCCTGTCCTCCCTGTTTGACTCCCTTCTCTCTCCTCTTCTCTCTCTCACATGCCTTGAACAAGCCACATCCCTATACAATGCATCTCTTACTTCTGCCCTTGACTCTGTTGCTCCGCCAACCACTATTCACCCTCGCAGATCAACACCTCAACCCTGGCACACCAAATGCACCAGATACCTACAAAAATGCTCACGTACTGCCGAGCGACAGTGGAGGAAATCACGCTCTAAAGCAGACTTCCTCCATTTCAAATTCATGCTCTCATCCTTCAGTACTGCCCTTTCCCTTGCTAAACAATCATACTTCAAAATCCTCATTTCTACACAGTCTTCCAACCCCCGGCGCCTCTTTGCCACTGTTAACTCCCTCCTCTGCCCACCACCACCTCCTCTCCCTTCCTCATTGTCTGCTCTTGACTTTGCCACTTATTTCACATCCAAGATTGACTCCATACGTCAGGATATCACTTCCCACCAGACCAGCAACCAGCCACCACCCATCCCTTGCCACCCCTCCCCTTCCCTCTTACCAACTCTGACATCTTTCTCCCATGTATCTGGCGAGGAAGTCATGGCCCTCATCCGTTCCTCCCCCCCCACAACCTCCCCGCTCGACCCTATCCCCTCCCACCTCCTCCGTTACCTCTCCCCTTCTGCCTGTTCCCATCTTGCCCACCTTCTCAATCTCTCCCTTTCATCAGGCACTGTCCCCTCTGCCTTCAAGCATGCTCTTGTCTCCCCTATTCTTAAAAAACCTACCCTTGATCCTAACACTCTCTCCAACTATCGACCCATCTCTCTCCTCCCCTTTGCCTCCAAACTTCTTGAGCGTATTGTCTATAATCGCCTCACTGCCTTTCTTTCCTCTCACTCACTGCTTGACCCATTCCAGTCTGGTTTCCGTTCTCTCCACTCCACTGAAACTGCCCTCACAAAAGTCTGCAATGACCTCCATGCAGCCAAATCTAAGGGCCACTACTCTCTTGACCTCTCTGCTGCTTTTGACACTGTGGACCATCCTCTCCTTCTGCAAATCCTTCACTCTCTTGGTCTGCGTGATACTGCCCTCTCCTGGCTGTCCTCCTACCTCTCTGATCGTTCCTTCTCTGTCTCCTCTCATGATGCTACCTCCCCCCCACTTCCACTAACTGTTGGTGTCCCCCAAGGCTCTGTTCTTGGTCCTCTCCTTTTCTCTCTATACGTCCTCTTTAGGTGAACTCATTAGTTCTTTTAACTTCCAATATCACCTCTATGCTGATGACACTCAAATCTACCTCTCCTCCCCTGATCTCTCCACGGCTCTCCTCACTCGTACCTCAAACTGTCTTTCTGCTATCTCTTCCTGGATGTCTCAGCGCTTTCTTAAACTCAACATGTCTAAGACTGAGCTGATCATCTTCCCACCCTCCCGCACAGCCTCACCTCCCACAATCTCATTATCCATTGATGGCACAACTATCTCCCCTAGCCCCCAAGTACGCTGTCTTGGCGTAATCCTTGACTCCTCCCTCTCCTTCAAACCACACATTCAGCACCTCTCACAAACCTGTCATTTTCATCTCAAAAACATTTCTAGAATCAGACCTTTTCTCACACAGGATGCCACTAAGATCATTATTCACTCACTGATTATTTCCAGACTGGACTACTGTAATCTCCTCTTAACTGGCCTCCCTGACAATCACCTCTCTCCACTCCAATCTATCCTCAATGCTGCTGCCCGGCTCATCTTCCTCACCAAACGCACTACGTCTACCTCCCCCCTCCTACAGGCCCTCCACTGGCTTCCCTTCCCTTTCAGAATCCAATTCAAACTTCTCACACTCACTTACAAAGCACTCACCCACTCCTCTCCCATCTACATCTCTGACCTTATCTCCCTTTACTCTCCCACCCGTCCTCTTCGCTCTGCTAATGCACGCCGTCTCTCCTGTCTTCTGATTACTTCCTCCCACTCCTATCTCCAAGATTTTTCACGTGCTGCTCCATTTCTCTGGAATTCTTTACCTCTCCCCCTCAGACTCTCCACCTCTCTACAAAACTTCAAACGGGCTCTTAAGACCCATTTCTTTACCAAACGTAGCCAAATCTCAACATAACCCTCTGTTCCACGCTCTCTATGTACCCCATCTGTGTCATCCCTGTCTGTCTACCCCTCCCCTTAGAATGTAAGCTCTCACGAGTAGGGCCCTCTTCCCTCATGTGCTTATACTTTTCTTACTTTAATAATCCTCAACCGCCCAGATCCCACAGTTTTTTGACCACCTGGAACTTATCTCTATGTTTACTGGTGTAGTTATGCTTAGCTGCCCTGTACTTGTCCTATATTGTATTCAACTGTAAGTCACTGTTTTCCTATTTTTTATGTGCATTTGTACTCTGTAATCGGGCGCTGCGGAACCCTTGTGGCGCCATATAAATAAAGGATAATAATAATAATAAATAATAAAAAGCACCCACTATCCAAAATGGTTGACACAGATGTCGACACGGATTCTGACTCCAGTGTCGACGACGATGATGCAAAATTGCAACCAAAAATGACAAAAGCTATACGTTACATGATTATAGCGATGAAGGATATTTTACACATATCAGAGGTAAACCCTGTCCCTGACAAGAGGGTTTATATGTATGGGGAGAAAAAGCAAGAGGTGACTTTTCCCCCTTCACATGAGTTAAATGAGTTATGTGAAAGAGCATGGGATTCCCCAGATAAGAAAGTCCTGATTTCCAAAAGGTTACTTATGGCGTACCCTTTCCCGCCAGAGGACAGGGTGCGCTGGGAATCCTCCCCTAGGGTAGATAAAGCTCTCACACGCTTGTCTAAGAAGGTGGCCCTGCCGTCGCAGGATACGGCCACCCTAAAGGATCCTGCAGATAGAAAGCAGGAAAGTATCCTGAAATCTGTTTATACACATTCAGGGACTCTACTGAGGCCGGCAATTGCGTCGGCGTGGATGTGTAGTGCTGTAGCAGCGTGGACAGATAATCTGTCTGAGGAAATGGATACCTTAGACAGGGATACCATTATGCTGACCCTGGGGCATATAAAAGACACTGTCCTATATATGAGGGATGCCCAGAGGGACATTTGCCTACTGGGCTCTAGAATTAATGCAATGTCAATTTCTGCCAGGAGGGTCCTGTGGACTCGGCAGTGGACAGGTGATGCCGACTCCAAAAAACACATGGAGGTGTTACCTTACAAGGGTGAGGAATTGTTTGGGGACGGTCTCTCGGACCTGCTTTCCACAGCTACTGCTGGGAAGTCAAACTTTTTGCCATATATTCCCTCACAACCGAAGAAAGCACCGTATTACCAAATGCAGTCCTTTCGCGCACAAAGAAGCAAGAAGATCAGAGGTGCTTCCTTTCTTGCTAGAGGCAGGGGCAGAGGAAAAAAGCTGCACCTTACAGCTAGTTCCCAGGAACAGACGTCCTCCCCGGCTTCCACTAAATCCACCGCATGACGCTGGGGCTCCACGGATGGAGCCAGGAGCGGTGGGGGCGCGTCTCCGATATTTCAGCCACCAGTGGGTTCGCTCACAGGTGGATCCCTGGGCTATACAGATTGTGTCTCAGGGATACAAGCTGGAATTCGAGGTGATGCCCCCTCAACGTTACCTAAAATCGGCCCTGCCAGCTTCCCCCATAGAAAGGGAAGTAGTGGTAGCGGCAATTCACAAGCTATTTCTCCAGCAGGTGGTGGTAAAGGTTCCCCTTCATCAACAGGGGAAGGGATACTATTCCACAATGTTTGTGGTACCGAAACCGGACGGTTCGGTCAGACCTATATTAAATTTAAAGTCCCTGAACATTTATCTGAAAAGATTCAAGTTAGAGATGAGCGCCTGAAATTTTTCGGGTTTTGTGTTTTGGTTTTGGGTTCGGTTCCGCGGCCGTGTTTTGGGTTCGAACGCGTTTTGGCAAAACCTCACCGAATTATTTTTGTCGGATTCGGGTGTGTTTTGGATTCGGGTGTTTTTTTTCCAAAAACACTAAAAAACAGCTTAAATCATAGAATTTGGGGGTCATTTTGATCCCAAAGTATTATTAACCTCAAAAACCATAATTTACACTCATTTTCAGTCTATTCTGAATACCTCACACCTCACAATATTATTTTTAGTCCTAAAATTTGCACCGAGGTCGCTGTGTGAGTAAGATAAGCGACCCTAGTGGCCGACACAAACACCGGGCCCATCTAGGAGTGGCACTGCAGTGTCACGCAGGATGTCCCTTCCAAAAAACCCTCCCCAAACAGCACATGACGCAAAGAAAAAAAGAGGCGCAATGAGGTAGCTGTGTGAGTAAGATTAGCGACCCTAGTGGCCGACACAAACACCGGGCCCATCTAGGAGTGGCACTGCAGTGTCACGCAGGATGGCCCTTCCAAAAAACCCTCCCCAAACAGCACATGACGCAAAGAAAAAAAGAGGCGCAATGAGGTAGCTGACTGTGTGAGTAAGATTAGCGACCCTAGTGGCCGACACAAACACCGGGCCCATCTAGGAGTGGCACTGCAGTGTCACGCAGGATGTCCCTTCCAAAAAACCCTCCCCAAACAGCACATGACGCAAAGAAAAAAAGAGGCGCAATGAGGTAGCTGTGTGAGTAAGATTAGCGACCCTAGTGGCCGACACAAACACCGGGCACATCTAGGAGTGGCACTGCAGTGTCACGCAGGATGTCCCTTCCAAAAAACCCTCCCCAAACAGCACATGACACAAAGAAAAAAAGAGGCGCAATGAGGTAGCTGTGTGAGTAAGATTAGCGACCCTAGTGGCCGACACAAACACCGGGCCCATCTAGGAGTGGCACTGCAGTGTCACGCAGGATGTCCCTTCCAAAAAACCCTCCCCAATCAGCACATGATGCAAAGAAAAAGAAAAGAAAAAAGAGGTGCAAGATGGAATTATCCTTGGGCCCTCCCACCCACCCTTATGTTGTATAAACAAAACAGGACATGCACACTTTAACCAACCCATCATTTCAGTGACAGGGTCTGCCACACGACTGTGACTGATATGACGGGTTGGTTTGGACCCCCCCCAAAAAAGAAGCAATTAATCTCTCCTTGCACAAACTGGCTCTACAGAGGCAAGATGTCCACCTCATCTTCACCCTCCGATATATCACCGTGTACATCCCCCTCCTCACAGATTATCAATTCGTCCCCACTGGAATCCACCATCTCAGCTCCCTGTGTACTTTGTGGAGGCAATTGCTGCTGGTCAATGTCTCCGCGGAGGAATTGATTATAATTCATTTTAATGAACATCATCTTCTCCACATTTTCTGGATGTAACCTCGTACGCCGATTGCTGACAAGGTGAGCGGCGGCACTAAACACTCTTTCGGAGTACACACTTGTGGGAGGGCAACTTAGGTAGAATAAAGCCAGTTTGTGCAAGGGCCTCCAAATTGCCTCTTTTTCCTGCCAGTATAAGTACGGACTGTGTGACGTGCCTACTTGGATGCGGTCACTCATATAATCCTCCACCATTCTATCAATGTTGAGAGAATCATATGCAGTGACAGTAGACGACATGTCCGTAATCGTTGTCAGGTCCTTCAGTCCGGACCAGATGTCAGCATCAGCAGTCGCTCCAGACTGCCCTGCATCACCGCCAGCGGGTGGGCTCGGAATTCTGAGCCTTTTCCTCGCACCCCCAGTTGCGGGAGAATGTGAAGGAGGAGATGTTGACAGGTCGCGTTCCGCTTGACTTGACAATTTTGTCACCAGCAGGTCTTTCAACCCCAGCAGACCTGTGTCTGCCGGAAAGAGAGATCCAAGGTAGGCTTTAAATCTAGGATCGAGCACGGTGGCCAAAATGTAGTGCTCTTATTTCAACAGATTGACCACCCGTGAATCCTTGTTAAGCGAATTAAGGGCTGCATCCACAAGTCCCACATGCCTAGCGGAATCGCTCCCTTTTAGCTCCTTCTTCAATGCCTCCAGCTTCTTCTGCAAAAGCCTGATGAGGGGAATGACCTGACTCAGGCTGGCAGTGTCTGAACTGACTTCACGTGTGGCAAGTTCAAAGGGCATCAGAACCTTGCACAACGTTGAAATCATTCTCCACTGCACTTGAGACAGGTGCATTCCATCTCCTATATCGTGCTCAATTGTATAGGCTTGAATGGCCTTTTGCTGCTCCTCCAACCTCTGAAGCATATAGAGGGTTGAATTCCACCTCGTTACCACTTCTTGCTTCAGATGATGGCAGGGCAGGTTCAGTAGTTTTTGGTGGTGCTCCAGTCTTCTGTACGTGGTGCCTGTACGCCGAAAGTGTCCCGCAATTTTTCTGGCCACCGACAGCATCTCTTGCACGCCCCTGTCGTTTTTTAAAAAATTCTGCACCACCAAATTCAAGGTATGTGCAAAACATGGGACGTGCTGGAATTTGCCCATATTTAATGCACACACAATATTGCTGGCGTTGTCCGATGCCACAAATCCACAGGAGAGTCCAATTGGGGTAAGCCATTCCGCGATGATCTTCCTCAGTTGCCGTAAGAGGTTTTCAGCTGTGTGCGTATTCTGGAAAGCGGTGATACAAAGCGTAGCCTGCCTAGGAAAGAGTTGGCGTTTGCGAGATGCTGCTACTGGTGCCGCCGCTGCTGTTCTTGCGGCGGGAGTCCATACATCTACCCAGTGGGCTGTCACAGTCATATAGTCCTGACCCTGCCCTGCTCCACTTGTCCACATGTCCGTGGTTAAGTGGACATTGGGTACAACTGCATTTTTTAGGAGACTGGTGAGTCTTTTTCTGACGTCCGTGTACATTCTCGGTATCGCCTGCCTAGAGAAGTGGAACCTAGATGGTATTTGGTAACGGGGGCACACTGCCTCAATAAATTGTCTAGTTCCCTGTGAACTAACGGCGGATACCGGACGCACGTCTAACACCAACATAGTTGTCAAGGACTCAGTTATCCGCTTTGCAGTAGGATGACTGCTGTGATATTTCATCTTCCTCGCAAAGGACTGTTGAACAGTCAATTGCTTACTGGAAGTAGTACAAGTGGGCTTACGACTTCCCCTCTGGGATGACCATCGACTCCCAGCGGCAACAACAGCAGCGCCAGCAGCAGTAGGCGTTACACGCAAGGATGCATCGGAGGAATCCCAGGCAGGAGAGGACTCGTCAGACTTGCCAGTGACATGGCCTGCAGGACTATTGGCATTCCTGGGGAAGGAGGAAATTGACACTGAGGGAGTTGGTGGGGTGGTTTGCGTGAGCTTGGTTACAAGAGGAAGGGATTTACTGGTCAGTGGACTGCTTCCGCTGTCACCCAAAGTTTTTGAACTTGTCACTGACTTATTATGAATGCGCTGCAGGTGACGTATAAGGGAGGATGTTCCGAGGTGGTTAACGTCCTTACCCCTACTTATTACAGCTTGACAAAGGGAACACACGGCTTGACACCTGTTGTCCGCATTTCTGGTGAAATACCTCCACACCGAAGAGCTGATTTTTTTGGTATTTTCACCTGGCATGTCAACGGCCATATTCCTCCCACGGACAACAGGTGTCTCCCCGGGTGCCTGACTTAAACAAACCACCTCACCATCAGAATCCTCCTGGTCAATTTCCTCCCCAGCGCCAGCAACACCCATATCCTCCTCATCCTGGTGTACTTCAACACTGACATCTTCAATCTGACTATCAGGAACTGGACTGCGGGTGCTCCTTCCAGCACTTGCAGGGGGCGTGCAAATGGTGGAAGGCGCATGCTCTTCACGTCCAGTGTTGGGAAGGTCAGGCATCGCAACCGACACAATTGGACTCTCCTTGTGGATTTGGGATTTCAAAGAACGCACAGTTCTTTGCGGTGCTTTTGCCAGCTTGAGTCTTTTCAGTTTTCTAGCGAGAGGCTGAGTGCTTCCATCCTCATGTGAAGCTGAACCACTAGCCATGAACATAGGCCAGGGCCTCAGCCGTTCCTTGCCACTCCGTGTGGTAAATGGCATATTGGCAAGTTTACGCTTCTCCTCCGACAATTTTATTTTAGGTTTTGGAGTCCTTTTTTTACTGATATTTGGTGTTTTGGTTTTGACATGCTCTGTACTATGCCATTGGGCATCGGCCTTGGCAGACGACGTTGCTGGCATTTCATCGTCTCGGCCATGACTAGTGGCAGCAGCTTCAGCACGAGGTGGAAGTGGATCTTGATCTTTCCCTAATTTTGGAACCTCAACATTTTTGTTCTCCATATTTTAATAGGCACAACTAAAAGGCACCTCAGGTAAACAATGGAGATGGATGGATTGGATACTAGTATACAATTATGGACGGGCTGCCGAGTGCCGACACAGAGGTAGCCACAGCCGTGAACTACCGCACTGTACTGTGTCTGCTGCTAATATATAGACTGGTTGATAAAGAGATAGTATACTCGTAACTAGTATGTATGTATAAAGAAAGAAAAAAAAACCACGGTTAGGTGGTATATACAATTATGGACGGGCTGCCGAGTGCCGACACAGAGGTAGCCACAGCCGTGAACTACCGCACTGTACTGTGTCTGCTGCTAATATATAGACTGGTTGATAAAGAGATAGTATACTCGTAACTAGTATGTATGTATAAAGAAAGAAAAAAAACCACGGTTAGGTCACTGGTATATACAATTATGGACGGGCTGCCGAGTGCCGACACAGAGGTAGCCACAGCCGTGAACTACCGCACTGTACTGTGTCTGCTGCTAATATATAGACTGGTTGATAAAGAGATAGTATACTCGTAACTAGTATGTATGTATAAAGAAAGAAAAAAAAACCACGGTTAGGTCACTGGTATATACAATTATGGACGGGCTGCCGAGTGCCGACACAGAGGTAGCCACAGCCGTGAACTACCGCACTGTACTGTGTCTGCTGCAAATATATAGACTGGTTGATAAAGAGATAGTATACTCGTAACTAGTATGTATGTATAAAGAAAGAAAAAAAAACCACGGTTAGGTCACTGGTATATACAATTATGGACGGGCTGCCGAGTGCCGACACAGAGGTAGCCACAGCCGTGAACTACCGCACTGTACTGTGTCTGCTGCTAATATATAGACTGGTTGATAAAGAGATAGTATACTCGTAACTAGTATGTATGTATAAAGAAAGAAAAAAAAACCACGGTTAGGTCACTGGTATATACAATTATGGACGGGCTGCCGAGTGCCGACACAGAGGTAGCCACAGCCGTGAACTACCGCACTGTACTGTGTCTGCTGCTAATATATAGACTGGTTGATAAAGAGATAGTATACTCGTAACTAGTATGTATGTATAAAGAAAGAAAAAAAAACCACGGTTAGGTGGTATATACAATTATGGACGGGCTGCCGAGTGCCGACACAGAGGTAGCCACAGCCGTGATCTACCGCACTGTACTGTGTCTGCTGCTAATATATAGACTGGTTGATAAAGAGATAGTATACTCGTAACTAGTATGTATGTATAAAGAAAGAAAAAAAAACCACGGTTAGGTCACTGGTATATACAATTATGGACGGGCTGCCGAGTGCCGACACAGAGGTAGCCACAGCCGTGAACTACCGCACTGTACTGTGTCTGCTGCTAATATATAGACTGGTTGATAAAGAGATAGTATACTCGTAACTAGTATGTATGTATAAAGAAAGAAAAAAAAACCACGGTTAGGTCACTGGTATATACAATTATGGACGGGCTGCCGAGTGCCGACACAGAGGTAGCCACAGCCGTGAACTACCGCACTGTACTGTGTCTGCTGCTAATATATAGACTGGTTGATAAAGAGATAGTATACTCGTAACTAGTATGTATGTATAAAGAAAGAAAAAAAAACCACGGTTAGGTCACTGGTATATACAATTATGGACGGGCTGCCGAGTGCCGACACAGAGGTAGCCACAGCCGTGAACTACCGCACTGTACTGTGTCTGCTGCTAATATAGACTGGTTGATAAAGAGATAGTATACTACTAATATTATATACTGGTGGTCAGGTCACTGGTCACTAGTCACACTGGCAGTGGCACTCCTGCAGCAAAAGTGTGCACTGTTTAATTTTAATATAATATTATGTACTCCTGGCTCCTGCTATAACCTATAACTGGCACTGCAGTAGTGCTCCCCAGTCTCCCCCACAATTATAAGCTGTGTGAGCTGAGCAGTCAGACAGATATATAATATATATAGATGATGCAGCACACTGGCCTGAGCCTGAGCAGTGCACACAGATATGGTATGTATGTGACTGAGTCACTGTGTGCTGTGTATCGCTTTTTTCAGGCAGAGAACGGATTATAAATAAAAGTGGTGGTCACTGGTCACTATCAGCAAAACTCTGCACTGTACACTACTGAGTACTCCTAATGCTCCCCAAAATTAGTAAATCAAGTGTCTAAACGGAGAGGACGCCAGCCACGTCCTCTCCCTATCAATCTCAATGCACGTGTGAAAATGGCGGCGACGCGCGGCTCCTTATATAGAATCCGAGTCTCGCGATAGAATCCGAGCCTCGCGAGAATCCGACAGCGTCATGATGACGTTCGGGCGCGCTCGGGTTAACCGAGCAAGGCGGGAAGATCCGAGTCGCTCGGACTCGTGAAAAAAAACATGAAGTTCTGGCGGGTTCGGATTCAGAGAAACCGAACCCGCTCATCTCTAATTCAAGTTCAAAATGGAATCGCTCAGAGCGGTCATTGCAAGCCTGGAAGAGGGGGATTTTATGGTGTCTCTGGACATCCAGGATGCTTACTTGCATGTCCCCATTTATCCGCCTCATCAGGAGTACCTCTTACCAATTCCAGACGTTGCCGTTTGGGCTCTCCGCGGCACCGAGAATATTTACCAAGGTAATGGCAGAAATGATGGTGATCCTGAGAAAGCAAGGAGTCACAGTTATCCCATACTTGGACGATCTCCTCATAAAGGCGAGGTCGAGGGACAGAGCCGGCCCTAACCAATATGATGCCCTAGGCAAGATTTTGGCTGGTGCCCCCTAGCACCACCGCTGGTTCCGCCTCTGACCTTGCACCTCTTTCCCAGCACCATCACCCCTCACCCATAACAGTCCTTATTTTGGTGTTTGTACCCCCTATATTTTAAATAGGAACAGTTCACACATTTGGCGCACAGCCCAAAAAGGGGTGTGCTTTTGCTGGCAAGGGGCATGGCCACACAATAGTACCCCCAATTCAAATTACGCCACACAGTACTGCAACTTTATTCACATTTGATCATGCGATAGTGTCCATAATTCACATTACATCCCACAGTAGTATCACTTTACCTTATAAACGTTACTCCTCACAGTAGAGCCCCTTATTCACATTACATCACACTGAATTGCTCCTTTTTTACATTACACCACACCCTATTGCTCTTTATTCACATTGGACGACACAGTAGTGCCCTTTCTATACGCAACGCCACATAGTAGAGCACCTTAAACACATAATGCCACACATTAGTAATGCATTTATACACATAATTCCACACAGTAATGCCCCTTACACATCATGAGACACATCATTAATGTCCTTATAAACATAATGCGTCTTACACATTATGACAACCTTTATTAATGCCCCTTTACACATAATGTCCCTTACACATATGCCACACATTATTAATGCCCTTATACACATAATGACACACATAGTTCCCCCTACACATTTGCTGCACATTATTAGTGCCCCTATACACATAATGACACACATACAGTAGTACCCTGTTACACATATGCCGCACATTATTAATGCCCTTATACACATAATGACACACATAGTGCCCCCTACACATTTGCTGCACATTATTAGTGCCCCTATACACATAATGACACACATACAGCAGTACCCTGTTAAACATATGCTGCACATTATTAATGCCCTTATACACATAATGACACACATAGTGCCCCTTACACATATGTTGCACATTATTAATGCATTTTTACATGACACACATAATGCTCCTTACACATATTCCGAACACTACTGCACACAGCACTCACACTGCCACTAACACTGTGACCTCTGCCTCTGCTTGGATACAGATGTGTCTTCATAAATCTTGCCTCAATGCTAACGTCGGGCACCTTTTTTTATTAAAATGCATCTTATTTGCATTGCTATGTAGCTAGGATGCACAAGCAGCTTCTGTTGATTAAAATGATATGCAGCATGCCTATATACTGTGTGAGACTGTGGCTGTATCTGCTTATGAAATGCTACACACAGAATATAGGCATGCTGCATATCATTTTAATCAGCAGAAGCTGCTGATGCCCCTAGGCATATCAAATGCCCTAGGCAATTGCCTAGTTTGCCTATGCCTATGACCGGCTCTGTCGAGGGAGCAGTTGCAGATCAGCGTAGCGCACTCACAGGAAGTGTTGCAACAGCATGGCTGGATTCTGAATATCCCAAAGTCGCAGCTGATTCCTACGACGCGTCTGCCCTTTCTGGGCATGATTCTGGACACAGACCAGAAGAAGGTGTTTCTCCCGACGGAGAAGGCTCAAGAGCTTGTGACTCTAGTCAGAGACCTCTTAAAACTGAAACTGGTGTCGGTGCATCACTGCACACGAGTCCTGGGAAAGATGGTGGCATCGTACGAAGCCATTCCCTTCGGCAGGTTCCATGCGAGGATCTTTCAATGGGATCTGTTGGACAAATGGTCCGGATCGCATCTTCAGATGCATCGGCTGATCACCCTGTCCCCCAGGGCCAGGGTGTCTCTTCTGTGGTGGCTACAGAGTGCTCACCTTCTCGAGGGCCGCAGATTCGGCATACAGGACTGGGTCCTGGTGACCACGGATGCGAGCCTCCGAGAGTGGGGGGCAGTCACTCAGGGAAGAAACTTCCAAGGGTTGTGGTCAAGTCAGGAGGCTTGTCTGCACATAAATATCCTGGAACTATGGGCCATATTCAACGCCCTGAGTCAAGCGGAGCCCCTGCTTCGCAACCAACCGGTGCTGATTCAGTCAGACAACATCACCGCGGTGGCTCATGTAAACCGCCAGGGCGGCACAAGAAACAGAGTCGCGATGGCGGAAGCCACCAGGATTCTTCGGTGGGCGGAGAATCACGTACAAGCACTGTCAGCAGTGTTCATTCCGGGAGTGGACAACTGGGAAGCAGACTTCCTCAGCAGGCACGACCTCCACCCGGGAGAGTGGGGACTTCATCAAGAAGTCGTCATTCAGATTACAAGTCGATGGGAACTGCCACAGGTAGACATGATGGCGTCCCGTCTCAACAAAAAGCTGCAACGGTATTGCGCCAGGTCAAGAGACCCTCAGGCGATAGCTGTGGACGCCCTGGTAACACCGTGGGTGTTCCAGTCGGTCTATGTGTTCCCTCCTCTTCCTCTCATACCCAGGGTACTGAGAATCGTAAGAAGAAGAGGAGTGAGAACAATACTCATTGTTCCGGATTGGCCAAGAAGACCTTGGTACCCGGAATTGCAAGAAATGCTCACAGAGGACCCATGGCATCTGCCTCTCAGACAGGACCTGTTGCAACAGGGGCCCTGCCTGTTCCAAGACTTACCGCGGCTGAGTTTGACGGCATGGCGGTTGAACGCCGGATCCTAGCGGAAAAAGGCATTCCGGAGGAAGTTATTCCTACGCTGATAAAGGCTAGGAAGGACGTGACAGCAAAGCATTATCACCGCATATGGCGAAAATATGTTGCTTGGTGTGAGGCCAGGAAGGCCCCTACAGAGGAATTCCAACTGGGCAGATTTCTGCACTTTCTACAGTCTGGAGTGACTATGGGCTTGAAGTTGGGATCCATAAAGGTCCAGATTTCGGCCCTATCCATTTTCTTTCAAAGGGAACTGGCGTCTGTGACAGGACGGTACCGTACGAAAGCACTCGCCGCTTTCGCGTCCCGTTGACTGCGCACAGATTGGAAGGTCAAGCCGCACGAGGCCTGACCACATAGGGGATTCCCGCTTATTGTCAGTAACCGCCTGTTACTGACTCCACCCACTGCGTTGTGGGCGGGTTCTTGCTGCCACCACCAAACTCCTAACCTGCCGTGGCGTTTGGAACCACGGTTCTGCTATGTATGTGCTGACGCACTGCCTTACCACAGCTGTGTGGTGCTGACGAATCCCCACTAGCCACTTGCTAGGCCTCTACCGGTAGCTGGCGGAAGGCGGAGCTTGGAGACGCTAGGTGCTTCCCTGGACAGCCGGAGGACGGGGCTAGGTTTGGCCTAACCCTGTTGGTCACAAGATGAAGCAGTCTTCTTGAGGCAATGATGTTTATTTGCTCAATGATAATAACCTTTAAAAAGGCTCCTCCCTATTGCTAGGGGCAACAGCATACAATCAGATGTTTTCAGCAGAAGAAGATGTTACAATATACACTCCTATGGGCCAACTGCCCTTCTTTTATCCCTCTCCAAGACCCCTTACCACAGGGGGTAAGCCCGCCCTGTGGTGCACAACCAATCAATGTTTACCCATGAGCTGTGCATGCTCTGGTCTCATGCACAGCTTTACATTGTTCCCTATGGACAGTGGGGAGTGGTCGGTCTCCTTTGACTCTCCCATCTTGGAGATTCAGGATACTCCCACGGTGCCGTTCAGTCTGGCTGGGGGGAAGTTTTCCCTCCTAATCTGACTTCCAGAAACCTGCCCGGGACCCCTCTCACTGCCTGCAGCCTGGATTTGGGCTCCAGAGCTGGGCAGCCTGGCTCCCCGGTCCAGGTTTCTTGGCACTACGGCTGATCTCCATGGAGCTCCAAGAAACCACTCAGCTTGTTTCATAGCTAAGCTGCTTCTCTCTCTCCCTGTGCCCCTTGGAAATGTGAGGCTGGATGGGAAAACATTCCGTTTTTGGGGAAAAGGTCTGGGAGAATCCATCAGCCTGCACAGCTATGGATTCCCCCCTCCTGGGACACACAATCAAGTAAGTGCAATTTATCTTTAAATACATTACATTTAAATCACACTGTACATGTTTATACATTTAAATACACTCTGAGCCTGCACAGGCTCCACATACCTAGGCACTGCATGTTTGACACAATGTCCTGTTCTGTAACTACTGTGCCCAGCGCTCAGCGCTGGGCTTCCCTAGCCCTGCAGCCTGGCTGCTAGGGCTCTCTCTCAGTGCTGGAGGTATGGGGCTGGCTTCCCCCATCCTCCAGCCTGCCTTCCTGCCTCTGGGGTTCCAGGGAGCTGGCTCTCCCTGTCCTCCCAGTGTGGCACTAACCAGTGGCCTCGCCGCACGCAGCGGCGCACCCCCCTGTACCGAAGTCCGGCGGCCCGGGACACTTGTCCCGGCCGCCGTGACCCTCGCTTGTTTCAGCGCTGAGGCGCCGGGAGCGGAGCTCCCGGACCCCAGCGCTCACCATCCTGCTCGGCAGCCTAATTTCCCCCACACCGCTAGGGAGCCGGCTAGCCCGGTCCCCCATGAGCGGCGCTGACTATTAGCCTCGCCGCAGCGTCCGGCGGGGAGCCGGGCTGCGGCGCACCCCCCCCCCCTCGCCGGCTAGCAGTCCCGGCTGCTGCGGCTGGCCACCCGTGCTGGGCTGAGGCGCCGGGAGCAGAGCTCCCGGCCCCCAGCGGCGGCTCTCACAGAGAACACTGCAGCGGGAGCCGAGCTCCCAGCCGCAGCGCTCACCCTTCTCCCCGGCGCGCACACTCCAGTGCGCCCGGGGCTGCATCGACCGCTGCTGGGAGCGGAGCTCCTGGACTCCGGCGGTCGGCGGCTCCCTCTCCCCCGGCGTGCACACTCTGCTGAGCGTGCCGGGGGGCTGTCCTCACTGCCGTGGTCTCCGGAGGGGTCCGGGACCACGGCACAGTTTAAAAATACATTTGCTGCAATATTTTACAAACACGGCGCCTAGCGCCCAACACATTTAAAATCTGGCGCCAAGCGGCCTTTGTTCTTTAAAAATGGCGCCGGGCACTAGGGGTTAACCCCTTCAGTGCCGCAGGCGGCCATTCTACTCGTGGCTGGGGTCCCTCCGGCCACACTCCCCTCCCCCCCATTCAAGCGGGTCAACCAGGGACCCATGTCCCAACGATTTGGGTCCTGGTCCCGCAGTCCTTAATGAGGTTACCGGGAGTTCTTTGGGGGTTCAGGCTCCTCCTGACGTGACAGTCCATCTGCATTGCTATGAGCCTTGCCTTGCTTGTGGATAATATGGAAGTCATAAACCTGAAGAGCAAGGCTCCACCGCAACAGTCTGCCGTTTTCCCCCGTGGTGTGTTGGAGCCACCGTAATGGATTGTGGTCCGTTACCACCGTAAAATGGCGGCCATACAAATAGGGCTGAAGCTTCTTCACAGCCCAAACAATAGCCAAACACTCCTTTTCAATTGTGGCATACCCCACCTCCCGCGGTAGCAGCTTTCTGCTCAAATAGGCCACAGGGTGCTCCTGTCCATCCGGCCCCTCCTGGCTCAGTACTGCCCCTAGTCCGTACTGTGACGCATCAGTTTGTACAAAAAAGTTTTTACTATAGTCCGGCGCCATCAGTACTGGGGCTTGTACTAGAGCAGTTTTCAACGACTGGAATGCCAACTCACATGCGGTCATCCAGTCAACTATCTTGGGGAGTTTCTTCTTCGTCAGATCAGTCAGGGGTTTGGCCACGGAACTAAAGTCAGGGACAAAACGTCTGTAGTATCATGCGATCCCTAAGAAAGCCAGGACCTGTCTCTGGGTTGTGGGCCGGGGCCAGTCGCGGATCGCCTCCACCTTCGCTGGTTCAGGCTTCACCTTACCTCCCCTCACACGGTGCCCCAGGTACTGTACCTCTGTCATCCCCATTTGGCACTTGTCTGCCCTGATGGTCAGACCGGCCCACCGAATCCTCTCTAACACCAACCCCACATGCCCCAGGTGCTCTTCCCAGGTTCGGCTGAAGACAGCAATGTCATCCAAGTAGGCCTGGGCGAACTCTCGGAACCCCTTCAGCAGGTCATCGACCACACTCTGGAAGGTGGCTGGCGCATTCTTCATCCCAAATGGCATGGTTTTGAACTCAAACAAGCCAAAGGAGGTGATGAAGGCGGACCGTTCCTGGGCCTCGGGAGTCATTGGTATCTGCCAATACCCCTTGCTCAGGTCGAACGTAGAGATGTACTTCGCCCCAGCCAGCTCGTCTAACAGTGCGTCAATGCGGGGTAGGGGATAGGCGTCTGATTTGGTTACTTCGTTCAACCGGTGGTAGTCTACGCAGAACCTGGTTGTCCGGTCCTTGGGAACCAGTACAACGGAGGCGGCCCAGGGACTGTTGGAGCGCGTGATTACGCCTAGCGCTAACATCTCCTGCACCTCTTGGTAGATACTCGCCTGCGCCTCTGGTGAGACCCGATACGCGGGTTGCCGAATTGGCCTATGCTCACCAGTGTCTACATGATGGGCACGTAGGGAAGTCAGGCCGGGCTTCCTGCTGAACTGGGCCTCAAAGGACTGCAGCACTGACTCCAGCTGCTTCCTCTTGTGGTTACCAAGCTCACTGCTCCAGCTAACTTCCTCTACACCACCCTCACCCTTGGCATCCGCGAGGAGGTCAGGAATGGGATCTTTTCCTGGTTCCTCCATCGGCAGGCAGCACACAGCGGCTACCGACTCCACACGCTCGTGGTATGCCTTCAACATGTTTATATGGTAAGTACGCTGCCTCCTACCATCGCTGTCAAATGACACCACGTAGGTGATGTCGCTTAGGCGTTTTGCGACTGTGTACGGTCCCGCCCAGGCAGCCTGGAGCTTGTTCTGACGTGTGGGCACCAGAACCAGCACCTTCTGCCCTGCTCCAAAGACCCGAGCACGCGCGCCCTGGTCATACCAAGTCTTCTGCTTGGTCTGTGCTTCCGCAAGATTCGCTTGCGCTAGTCCCATGAGATTCTCTAACCGATCTCTGAGCTTCAACACATACTCCACCACGGACTCATCCTGGTGGATCAGCTCCCCCTCCCAAGCCTCCCGGAACAGGTCAAGAGGTCCACGGACTCTGCGGCCATATAGTAACTCGAAGGGCGAGAATCCGGTTGACTCCTGGGGCACTTCCCGATATGCAAACAGGAGGTGCGGCAGGTATCGCTCCCAGTCTCCCCCCTCCGAAGTCACAAATGCCCGTAGCATCTGCTTCAGAGTGCCATTGAATCTCTCGCAAAGTCTGTTAGTCTGGGGATGATAGGGGGCAGTGCGGAGTTGGCGCACTCCGCACTTCGCCCAGAGACACTGGACCAGATCACTCATGAACTGCGTCCCTTGATCGGTTAGGATCTCACTGGGGAACCCTACTCTACTAAATATGCCTAGCAGAGCGTCCGCTACCTTTTCCGCAGTGATGGCGGACAGAGCCACAGCCTCTGGATACCGGGTAGCATAATCTACCACGGTGAGGATGTATCTCTTCCCCGATCTACTGGGCACAGGTAGGGGACCGACTATGTCCACGGCCACTCGTTGGAAAGGTTCCCCGACTATTGGCAAAGACCTCAGGGGAGCCCGAGCACTGGGGCGTCCAAGCCGTTGGCACACATCACAGGACTTACAGTAGGTCCGGACGTCATCCGACACTCCGGGCCAAAAAAAGTTCTGCGTCAGGCGCCTCAGTGTTCGGTCCCTCCCCTGGTGTCCCGCCAAAGGAATTTCATGGGCAACTGACATCAGTTGCTCCCGAAAGCTCCTGGGAACCACCAGTTGAACTTGCTCCCGCACTGGCCTATCCCCTTCTACCTTGGCTACCCGGTACAGTAACCGTTTCCACCAGGTCACACTCCCTGCCCCCATCCCAGCAAGGCCGCGGCCAGCTTGGCGCCTCATACCTTCCAGGGATGGGTCAGAGAGCTGAGCTTCCCTAAACTCCTGCCTGCGGCCCTCACTTTCTCCTAAGTTTGGACACTCTACAGGGGGAATATTGGGGTCAGTCAAGTTGGAGTCAGTCATGGTAGGGTCGGGGTAGTCACTCATACTCACCGCCGGAGTTGGCAAACCACTAGGGACAGGAGCATCACTGGGCACCCGCACAGGATTCAACAAACTGGAACCGACATCCTCTGCGTTGCTAGGGGACGTAGGCCTACCAGAGGCAAGGGGCAGATGTGATGATCTTGCCGCTGTGGTCTTTTCCTCTGGGTTGGCTGACGCTGTGGTTGGCGGTTGTTCAGCCGCTGTGGTCTTTTCCTCTGGGCTGGGCGGTGCTGGCAGAGACGATGAAGACTGTAGTCTGGCCGCTTGACTCCGGGTGATGGCGTTCGCGAAGGCAGTAACGATTCCTCCACGAGATCATTCCCCAAGACGACATCAGTTGGGAGGCCATCCATTACGGCAACATCTCTTAGCTCTTGTCCAGCTCCCCAGTCGAGGTAGACTCTGGCCATGGGCACTTCTCGCTCTAGCCCATCGGCCACTGTAACTTTTGCAGTGCAACCCTGCAGTACGGCAGCAGGGTCGACCAGGTGGGGGCTTACAACGGTTATGGAGGCCCCAGAGTCTCTTAAGCCTTCGCCCTGCAGGGATCCCACTTGGACCGGCTGCAGGTGCCGCCACATATTTGGTGGGGGCTTCTTAGCCATACAGGTGACTCTTTCCGTGGAGTCCACCTGTTTCTTGCCACACTCCATCGGACTGACTGGAGGGGGTACAGTCTCTGGAAGCTCATCTTCACGGGTTAAGCAAGCAATCCGGGCTCCAGCACTCGGATTTGGGGCACGAGTCTGGGGTGCTTGGGATGCAGGACAGTTCATCCTCAGATGTCCGATCTTCCCACAGCCATAGCACTTTTTGTCCAGGCGTGGCTCCGATGGCCTCTGATTACTGGCAGGGGCACTGCGGGGCGGTTGCTGGCCAAAAGCACCCAGGTTGGAAGAAGCTTGCTTTGGGGGGCGATGAGCTGAAGAGGGGTGTCCCCCTGGTGGTACAGTCTTTTGGGGCTGGCTGCTGGTTGGGCGCTTCTGCCCCTGCGGCCGAATTGCCACATATTTGTCTGCTAACTGGGCAGCCATCTTTAAGCTTGGTGGCTCCCGATCTAGCACCCACTCCTTCACTTCTGGGGCACACCTGCGGTAGAACTGCTCCCTGCAGATCAGGTCGATCAGTGCGTCCCACGTAGTGGCTTCCGAATCCTTCACCCACTTCACCACGTACTGCCGCAGCTGGGTGGCGAACTGCTCATGGGTGCTGCTAGGATTCTTGGGCAAGTCTCTGAATTTCTTCCTGTAAGACTCGGGAGTGATGAAGAATCGCTGGAGGAGGGCCTTCTTGACTTCGTCGTAGTTCCCACAGTCCTCCGCGGCCACTCCTCGATAGGCCTCCAAGGCCTCTCCATGCAGAGTGGGCACAAGGTGTCTCACCCACTCTGACTTGGGTAGATCGTGTAGTTTACAAGTCCTTTCAAAAACTTGCAAATGTCCATCAATGTCCCCATCACTGTCTGCAAACTTGGCAAACTGTATACGTCCTGATCTGTGTACAACAGCTGACAACGGCTCCCGGGGTACCACGGCCTGTGGTGCCCGCTCATCACGCCACATCTGGATGATGATCAAGCGTTCTTGCTCTGTTGCCCTTTCCCCCAATTCCGCTAGGCGATCTGCTAGGGTATCCGGGCCGCCCCCCCTGGGACGTTGGGATCCTGGCCCTGCTAGGGATTGCTGGGAGACATGGCTGTTGTGAGAGAGGGAGGGGCTTGTGGATCTCACCGGTTCTGTACGAAGGGCCACTGTTGGGTCGTCCTCTGTGATGCTGACGTCGTCAGTGTTTTCTACCTCTACCCGATGAGACTCTTCCCAGCTCTTGAGCGCCGCCTGCATGACGCTCCTGGACGCGTTGAAAGGGATTTCCACACCCTTCCCCTGGCATACGATCTCCAGATCCTCCTTGGACATTCCGCTGAATTCCGCCATCTTGTGCGTTCTCCTGCGCTGCAGTTACTCCTCTCCTGAGTAACTCAGCTTCTCCAATCGGGTGATGAAAAGCCGCCTGGGAAGATCCCACTGCTGCCACCAATTTCTGTGACAGGACGGTACCGTACGAAAGCACTCGCCGCTTTCACGTCCCGTTGACTGCGCACAGATTGGAAGGTCAAGCCGCACGAGGCCTGACCACATAGGGGATTCCCGCTTACCGTCAGTAACCGCCTGTTACTGACTCCACCCACTGCGTTGTGGGCGGGTTCTTGCTGCCACCACCAAACTCCTAACCTGCCGTGGCGTTTGGAACCACGGTTCTGCTATGTATGTGCCGACGCACTGCCTTACCACAGCTGTGTGGTGCTGACGAATCCCCACTAGCCACTTGCTAGGCCTCTACCGGTAGCTGGCGGAAGGCGGAGCTTGGAGACGCTAGGTGCTTCCCTGGACAGCCAGAGGACGGGGCTAGGTTTGGCCTAACCCTGTTGGTCACAAGATGAAGCAGTCTTCTTGAGGCAATGATGTTTATTTGCTCAATGATAATAACCTTTAAAAAGGCTCCTCCCTATTGCTAGGCGCAACAGCATACAATCAGATGTTTTCAGCAGAAGAAGATGTTACAATATACACTCCTATGGGCCAACTGCCCTTCTTTTATCCCTCTCCAAGACCCCTTACCACAGGGGGTAAGCCCGCCCTGTGGTGCACAACCAATCAATGTTTACCCATGAGCTGTGCATGCTCTGGTCTCATGCACAGCTTTACATTGTTCCCTATGGACAGTGGGGAGTGGTCGGTCTCCTTTGACTCTCCCATCTTGGAGATTCAGGATACTTCCACGGTGCCGTTCAGTCTGGCTGGGGGGAAGTTTTCCCTCCTAATCTGACTTCCAGAAACCTGCCCGGGACCCCTCTCACTGCCTGCAGCCTGGATTTGGGCTCCAGAGCTGGGCAGCCTGGCACCCCGGTCCAGGTTTCTTGGCACTACGGCTGATCTCCATGGAGCTCCAAGAAACCACTCAGCTTGTTTCATAGCTAAGCTGCTTCTCTCTCTCCCTGTGCCCCTTGGAAATGTGAGGCTGGATGGGAAAACATTCAGTTTTTGGGGAAAAGGTCTGGGAGAATCCATCAGCCTGCACAGCTATGGATTCCCCCCTCCTGGGACACACAATCAAGTAAGTGCAATTTATCTTTAAATACATTACATTTAAATCACACTGTACATGTTTATACATTTAAATACACTCTGAGCCTGCACAGGCTCCACATACCTAGGCACTGCATGTTTGACACAATGTCCTGTTCTGTAACTACTGTGCCCAGCGCTCAGCGCTGGGCTTTCCTAGCCCTGCAGCCTGGCTGCTAGGGCTCTCTCTCAGTGCTGGAGGTATGGGGCTGGCTTCCCCCATCCTCCAGCCTGCCTTCCTGCCTCTGGGGTTCCAGGGAGCTGGCTCTCCCTGTCCCCCCAGTGTGGCACTAACCAGTGGCCTCGCCTCACGCAGCGGCGCACCCCCCTGTACCGAAGTCCGGCGGCCCGGGACACTTGTCCCGGCCGCCGTGACCCTGGCTTGTTTCAGCGCTGAGGGTCCCCCATGAGCGGCGCTGACTATTAGCCTCGCCGCAGCGTCCGGCGGGGAGCCGGGCTGCGGCGCACCCCCCCCCCCTCGCCGGCTAGCAGCCCGGGACGTCCGTCCCGGCTGCCGCGGCTGGCCACCCGTGCTGGGCTGAGGCGCCGGGAGCAGAGCTCCCGGCCCCCAGCGGCGGCTCTCACAGAGAACACTGCAGCGGGAGCCGAGCTCCCAGCCGCAGCGCTCACCCTTCTCCCCGGCGCGCACACTCCAGTGCGCCCGGGGCTGCATCGACCGCTGCCGGGAGCGGAGCTCCCGGACTCCGGCAGTCGGCGGCTGCCCTCTCCCTTGGCGTGCACACTCTGCTGAGCGTGCCGGGGGGCTGTCCTCACTGCCGTGGTCTCCGGAGGGGTCCGGGACCACGGCACAGTTTAAAAATACATTTGCTGCAATATTTTACAAACACGGCGCCTAGCGCCCAACACATTTAAAATCTGGCGCCAAGCGCCCTTTGTTCTTTAAAAATGGCGCCGGGCACTAGGGGTTAACCCCTTCAGTGCCGCAGGCGGCCATTCTCCTCGTGGCTGGGGTCCTTCCGGCCACAGCGTCTCTTCCTGAAGTTCAGACGTTTGTTAAGGGAGTGCTGCATATTCAGCCCCCTTTTGTGCCCCCAGTGGCACCGTGGGATCTCAGCGTGGTGTTGGGTTTCCTAAAATCTCACTGGTTTGAACCACTTAAGACCGTGGAGCTGAAGTATCTCACGTGGAAGGTGGTCATGCTATTGGCATTAGCTTCGGCTAGGCGTGTGTCAGAGTTGGCGGCTTTGTCATGTAAAAGCCCCTATCTGGTTTTTCATATGGACAGGGCAGAATTGCGGACTCGTCCCCAATTTCTGCCAAAGGTGGTGTCATCTTTTCATTTGAACCAACCTATTGTGGTGCCTACGGCTACTCGTGACTTGGAGGATTCCAAGTTGCTTGATGTAGTCAGGGCTTTGAAGATTTATGTAGCCCGAACGGCTGGAGTCCGGAAAACTGACTCGCTGTTTATCCTATATGCCCCCAACAAGTTGGGTGGCTCCTGCTTCAAAGCAAACCGTTGCCCGTTGGATCTGTAACACGATTCAGCAGGCTCATTCTGCGGCTGGATTGCCGCATCCAAAATCAGTGAAAGCCCATTCCACAAGGAAGGTGGGCTCTTCTTGGGCGGCTGCCCGAGGGGTCTCGGCATTACAACTTTGCCGAGCTGCTACTTGGTCGGGTTCAAACACATTTGCAAAATTCTACAAGTTTCATACCCTGGCTGAGGAGGACCTTGAGTTTGCCCATTCGGTGCTGCAGAGTCATCCGCACTCTCCCGCCCTTTTGGGAGCTTTGGTATAATCCCCATGGTCCTTACGGAGTCCCCAGCATCCACTAGGACGTCAGAGAAAATAAGATTTTACTTACCGGTAAATCTATTTCTCGTAGTCCGTAGTGGATGCTGGGCGCCCGTCCCTAGTGCGGACTTTCTGCAATACGTGTACATAGTTATTGCTTACTAATGGGTTAAGTTATGTTGGCATCCATTGTTGATGCCCTGTTGTTGTTCATACTGTTGACTGGATAAGTGTATCACAAGTTATAAGGTGTGATTGCTGTGGCTGGTATGAGTCTTACCCGAGATTCCAAAATCCTTTCCTTATAATGTCTGCTCTTCCGGGCACAGTTTCCTTAACTGAGTTCTGGAGGAGGGGCATAGAGGGAGGAGCCAGTGCACACCAGATAGTACTAAATCTTTCTTTAGAGTACCCAGTCTCCTGCGGAGCCCGCTATCCCCCCATGGTCCTTACGGAGTCCCCAGCATCCACTACGGACTACGAGAAATAGATTTACCGGTAAGTAAAATCTTATTTTTCTCCACAGCACGCTGCAGAGAAGCTGCTTCCGGACTCTCCCCTGCTGAACCAAGTAACTGAGGGCAAAAACGAGGGGGGGGGGGGCACATTTATTTGGCGCAAAAATACACTATATATATATATATATATATATACACAAACAAACAAAGAACCCAGCACTCACCAAAGTAAACTCACTTATCCTCAACAATTCAATAAATAAATGATGGGGGTTTAGTTGGTGGATTGGCCAATGCACGGAAGCCTGCATACCGATTTTCAAGGTACCCCACCTTCATGCAGGTCCTGCATTAGTGTAGGACCTGCATGAAGGTGGGGTACCTTGAAAATCGGTATGCAGGCTTCCGTGCATTGGCCAATCCACCAACTAAACCCCCATCATTTATTTATTGAATTGTTGAGGATAAGTGAGTTTACTTTGGTGAGTGCTGGGTTCTTTGTTTGTATTTATTAGAGCGATGTGGTCATGGGCTACATGCACCCCGCCCTGTGAGTGGTAAGTACAGCTGTGTGCCCCGCTTTTGTGGTGGAGAGTGCTGTGTTACATGCACCCCACCCTGTGAGTGGTAAGTGCATAGCTGTGCCCCGCTTCTGGTGTGGTGAGTGCTGTGGTTTTTTCTCTGTGTATATATATATATATATATATATATATATATATATATATATAAAAGCGCTGTACAGACTGGGATTTTATTCCAGTTTCCAATGGCGCTGGGTGTGTGCTGGCATACTCTCTCTCTGTCTCTCCAAAGGACCTCATTGGGGGGCTGTCCCCATATTTGTATATCCCAGTGTGTGTGGGGGTGTCAGTAGGTGTGTGTCGGCATGTCTGAAGCGGAAGGCTCGTCTAGGGAGGAGGCAGAGCAGATGATTGTGGTGTCTCCGTCGGCACCGCCGACATCTGATTGGTTGGATATGTGGCATGTTTTAAATGTAAAGGTGTCTTTATTACATAAAACAGGGGTTCTCAAACTCGGTCCTCAGGACCCCACACAGTGCATGTTTTGCAGATAACCCAGCAAGTGCACAGGTGTATTAATTAATCACTGACACATTTTAAAAGGTCCACAGGTGGAGCTAATTATTTCACTTGTGATTCTGTGAAGAGACCTGCAAAACATGCACTGTGTGGGGTCCTGAGGACCGAGTTTGAGAACCTGTGACATAAAAGATTGGACAAAGCAGAGTCCAAGGAAAAAGCAGGGAGTCAATCCATGGCTTTGACTGTGTCACAAGGCCCTTCGGGGTCTCATAAACGTCCCCTTTCCCAGATAGCAGACACTGATATCGACACGGATTCCGACTCTAGTGTCGACTATAATGATGCAAGGTTACACCCAAGGGTGGCCAAAAGTATTCATTATATGATTATTGCAATAAAAGATGTTTTGCATATCACTGAGGACTACCCATGCTAGTAATGATAATGTATGTTAGATTTTATTTATTAACACTCTTTTTTATATATAATTTATAATTGAGTATGTATACTGCTAATTACAACCTCTGATGGGGAAAGGGTTAATGCACAGGTGGAAATGATGATTACACCTTGTGAGGATAAAAGCAGTGGATGAGGACAAGGGGAAATTCACTTCTGAGGAAACAGCCACGGGTAACAGGTTGAGAAACATGTTAAGTTCATACCCCTGTATATGGACTTGAGCTTCTACAAAGCCGACATCACTTCTCCTGACGCCAATGCCGGTGAGAACTTGTGCCGCCCTGCCATTACGGGCCAAGCGCATAACAGCTGATGCAGTTCTGAACTACTGGCCGGAGGATCTCTGCGCTCCAAGCTGTTTGCACGCTTGCATCCAACCCACACCAACGGGAGGAATACAGCGCTGACGTCAGTGATAGAGCCGCTGAGCGCTATGTGCGGCAGAGACGGAGCCCGGCGGGAGATGTGGTAGCTGCACAAACCGGTGAGATCAGCTATCTCTACACTTCACCTGCAGTGGACATTCAAGTTACTGTGCAATCAGTTTATTTCATAAGAACCTCATCCATAATTATTCTATGCTTAGACGGGGACGCCTGTCAGAAGCTAACTAGCTGGAAAGCTTCCATAGGAGACTTGATTCTTTGTTACATATTCAGCCTGATTCTAAGGCAGAGACACTTTGGACACATTGTATCACTACGCTGTCCCAGCGGGAGGTGAAAAAGCATTTATCAACTGTATGCATTTCCTCTAGATATGTTTGGGCTGTGAAAATAAGTGTTCCATATAAGTGTACTTAAGTATTTAGGAGGCTAATATAATTTGCTACTAAGAATTGTTCACTGTGGAGCTAATTAGAGCACCTATTGCATGCTATATTGTTCTAATCAGCAATGTAGTATTCATTACCAGTGCAATCACAAGGTACCTGTGATAAGGATCACTGAAGAAATAGGCTTTGTAGATATACATATTATGTTTCTCTAACGTCCTAAGTGGATGCTGGGGACTCCGTCAGGACCATGGGGAATAGCGGCTCCGCAGGAGACAGGGCACAAAAATAAAGCTTTAGGATTAGGTGGTGTACTGGCTCCTCCCCCTATGACCCTCCTCCAAGCCTCAGTTAGGTTTTTGTGCCCGTCCGAGCAGGGTGCAATCTAGGTGGCTCTCCTAAAGAGCTGCTTAGAAAAAGTTTTTAGGTTTTTTATTTTCAGTGAGTCCTGCTGGCAACAGGCTCACTGCATCGAGGGACTTAGGGGAGAGAATTTCAACTCACTTGCGTGCAGGATGGATTGGATTCTTAGGCTACTGGACACCATTAGCTCCAGAGGGAGTCGGAACACAGGTCTCACCCTGGGGTTCGTCCTGGAGCCGCGCCGCCGACCCCCCTTACAGATGCTGAAGATTGAAGGTCCGGAAACAGGCGGCAGAAGGCTCTTCAGTCTTCATGAAGGTAGCGCACAGCACTGCAGCTGTGCGCCATTGTTGTCACACACTTCACACCAAGCGGTCATGGAGGGTGCAGGGCGCTGCTGGGGGCGCCCTGGGCAGCAATATTTAATACCTTTATGGCAAAAGAATACATCACATATAGCCATTGAGGCTATATGTATGTATTTAACCCATGCCAGATATCTAAAACTCCGGGAGAAAAGCCCGCCGAAATAGGGGGCGGGGCTTATTCTCCTCAGCACACAGCGCCATTTTCCTGCTCAGCTCCGCTGTGAGGAAGGCTCCCAGGACTCTCCCCTGCACTGCACTACAGAAACAGGGTAAAACAGAGAGGGGGGGCATTTTTTGGCGATATTTTGATATATTTAAGCTGCTATAAGGAACAACACTCATATAAGGTTGTTCCCATATATATTATAGCGCTTGGGTGTGTGCTGGCAAACTCTCCCTCTGTCTCCCCAAAGGGCTAGTGGGGTCCTGTCTTCGATAAGAGCATTCCCTGTGTGTCTGCTGTGTCGGTACGTGTGTCGACATGTATGAGGACGATGTTGGTGTGGAGGCAGAGCAATTGCCGATAATGGTGATGTCACCCCCCAGGGAGTCGACACCGGAATGGATGGCTTTGTTTATGGAATTACGTGATAATGTCAGCACATTACAAAAATCAGTTGACGACATGAGACGGCAGGCAAACCAGTTAGTACCTGCCCAGGCGTCTCAGACACCGTCAGGGGCTGTAAAGCGCCCTTTACCTCAGTCGGTCGACACAGACCCAGACACAGACACTGAATCTAGTGTCGACGGTGATGAAACAAACGTATTTTCAAGTAGGGCCACACGTTATATGATCACGGCAATGAAGGAGGCTTTGCATATCTCTGATACTGCAAGTACCACAAAAAGGGGTATTATGTGGGGGGTGAAAAAACTACCTGTAGTTTTTCCTGAATCAGAGGAATTAAATGATGTATGTGATGAAGCGTGGGTTAACCCAGATAGAAAAGTGCTAATTTCAAAAAAGTTATTAGCATTATACCCTTTCCCGCCAGAGGTTAGGGCGCGCTGGGAAACACCCCCTAGGGTGGATAAGGCGCTCACACGCTTATCAAAACAAGTGGCGTTACCGTCTCCTGATACGGCCGCCCTCAGGGATCCAGCTGATAGGAGACTGGAAACTACCCTAAAAAGTATATACACACATACTGGTGTTATACTGCGACCAGCCATCGCCTCAGCCTGGATGTGCAGTGCTGGGGTCGTCTGGTTGGATTCCCTGATTGAAAATATTGATACCCTGGATAGGGACAGTATTTTATTGACTATAGAGCAATTAAAGGATGCTTTCCTTTATATGCGAGATGCTCAGAGAGATATTTGCACTCTGGCATCGAGAGTAAATGCGATGTCCATATCTGCCAGAAGGAGTTTATGGACGCGACAGTGGTCAGGTGATGCGGATTCCAAACGACATATGGAAGTATTGCCGTATAAAGGGGAGGAATTATTTGGCGTCGGTCTATCGGATCTGGTGGCCACGGCAACTGCCGGAAAATCCACCTTTTTACCTCAGACCCCCTCCCAACAGAAAAAGACACCGTCTTTTCAGCCGCAGTCCTTTCGGTCCTATAAGAACAAGCGGACAAAAGGACAGTCATATCTGCCTCGGGGCAGAGGAAGGGGTAAGAGAGGGCAGCAAGCAGCCCCTGCCCAGGAACAGAAGCCCTCTCAGGGTTCTGCAAAGCCCTCAGCATGACGCTGGGGCCTTACAAGCGGACTCAGGAGCGGTGGGGGGTCGACTCAAGAATTTCAGCGCACAGTGGGCTTGCTCACAGGTGGACCCCTGGATCCTGCAGGTAGTATCTCAGGGTTACAGGTTGGAATTCGAGAAGTCTCCCCCTCGCAGGTTCCTAAAGTCTGCTTTGCCAACGTCTCCCTCAGACAGGGCGACGGTATTGGAAGCCATTCACAAGCTGTTTTCTCAGCAGGTGATAGTCAAGGTACCCCTCCTACAACAGGGAAAGGGGTATTACTCCACGCTATTTGTGGTACCGAAGCCGGACGGCTCGGTAAGACCTATTCTAAATCTGAAATCTTTGAACCTGTACATACAAAAATTCAAGTTCAAGATGGAGTCACTCAGAGCAGTGATAGCGAATCTGGAAGAAGGGGACTTTATGGTGTCCCTGGACATAAAGGATGCTTACCTGCATGTCCCAATTTGCCCTTCACATCAAGGGTACCTCAGGTTCGTGGTGCAAAACTGTCATTATCAGTTTCAGACGCTGCCGTTTGGATTGTCCACGGCACCTCGGGTCTTTACCAAGGTAATGGCCGAAATGATGATTCTTCTGCGAAGAAGAGGCGTATTAATTATCCCTTACTTGGACGATCTCCTGATAAGGGCAAGGTCCAGAGAATAGCTGGAGGACGGAGTAGCACTAACCCGACTAGTGCTGCAACAACACGGGTGGATTCTGAATTTTCCAAAATCTCAGTTGACCCCGACGACACGTCTGCTGTTCCTGGGAATGATTCTGGACACGGTTCAGAAAAAGGTGTTTCTTCCGGAGGAGAAAGCCAGGGAGTTATCCGAACTTGTCAGGAACCTCCTAAAACCAGGGAAAGTGTCTGCATCAATGCACAAGAGTCCTGGGAAAGATGGTGGCTTCTTACGAAGCGATTCCATTCGGCAGATTCCACGCACGAACTTTTCAGTGGGATCTGCTGGACAAATGGTCCGGATCACATCTGCAGATGCATCAGCGGATAACCTTATCGCCACGGACAAGGGTGTCTCTTCTGTGGTGGTTGCAGAGTGCTCATCTGTTAGAGGGCCGCAGATTCGGCATACAGGACTGGGTCCTGGTGACCACGGATGCCAGTCTGAGAGGCTGGGGAGCGGTCACACAGGGAAGAAACTTCCAGGGAGTATGGTCAAGCCTGGAGATGTCTCTTCACATAAATATACTGGAGCTAAGAGCGATTTACAATGCTCTAAGTCTGGCAAAACCCCTGCTTCAGGGTCAGCCGGTGTTGATCCAGTCGGACAACATCACGGCAGTCGCCCACGTAAACAGACAGGGCGGCACAAGAAGCAGGACAGCAATGGCAGAAGCTGCAAGGATTCTTCGCTAGGCGGAAGATCATGTGATAGCACTGTCAGCAGTATTCATTCCGGGAGTGGACAACTGGGAAGCAGACTTCCTCAGCAGACACGATCTACACCCGGGAGAGTGGGGACTTCATCCAGAAGTCTTCCACATGATTGTGAACCGTTGGGAAAAACCAATGGTGGATATGATGGCGTCCCGCCTCAACAAAAAACTGGACAGGTATTGCGCCAGGTCAAGAGACCCTCAGGCAATAGCTGTGGACGCTCTGGTAACACCGTGGGTGTTCCAGTCAGTGTATGTGTTCCCTCCTCTGCCTCTCATACCAAAAGTACTGAGAATTATACGGCAAAAGGGAGTAAGAACGATACTAGTGGCTCCGGATTGGCCAAGAAGAACTTGGTACCCGGAACTTCAAGAGATGCTCACGGAGGATCCGTGGCCTCTACCTCTAAGACGGGACCTGCTTCAGCAGGGACCGTGTCTATTCCAAGACTTACCGCGGCTGCGTTTGATGGCATGGCGGTTGAACGCCGAATTCTAAGGGAAAAAGGCATTCCGGAAGAGGTCATTCCTACACTGGTAAAAGCCAGGAAGGAGGTGACTGCACAACATTATCACCGCATTTGGAGAAAATATGTTGCGTGGTGTGAGGCCAGGAAGGCCCCCACGGAGGAATTTCAACTGGGTCGATTCCTACATTTCCTGCAAACAGGATTGTCTATGGGCCTCAAATTGGGGTCCATTAAGGTTCAAATTTCGGCCCTGTCGATTTTCTTCCAGAAAGAATTGGCTTCAGTTCCTGAAGTCCAGACTTTTGTAAAAGGAGTACTACATATACAGCCCCCGGTTGTGCCCCCAGTGGCACCGTGGGATCTTAATGTAGTCTTGGATTTTCTCAAATCCCATTGGTTTGAGCCGCTCAAATCGGTGGAGTTGAAGTATCTTACATGGAAAGTAACCATGCTACTGGCCCTGGCTTCAGCCAGGAGAGTATCAGAATTGGCGGCTTTATCATATAAGAGCCCATATCTGATTTTCCATACGGACAGGGCAGAACTGCGGACGCGTCCTCATTTTCTGCCTAAGGTGGTGTCAGCGTTTCACCTGAACCAGCCTATTGTGGTGCCTGCGGCTACTAACGATTTGGAGGATTCCAAGTTGTTGGACGTGGTCCGGGCATTGAAAATATATATTTCAAGAACGGCGGGAGTCAGAAAGTCTGACTCACTGTTTATATTGTATGCACCCAACAAGATGGGTGCTCCTGCTTCTAAGCAGACGATTGCTCGTTGGATTTGTAGCACAATTCAACTTGCACATTCTGTGGCAGGCTTGCCACAACCTAAATCTGTCAAGGCCCATTCCACAAGGAAAGTGGGCTCATCCTGGGCGGCTGCCCGGGGGGTCTCGGCATTACAACTCTGCCGAGCTGCTACTTGGTCAGGGGCAAACACGTTTGCAAAATTCTACAAATTTGATACCCTGGCTGAGGAGGACCTTGAGTTCTCTCATTCGGTGCTGCAGAGTCATCCGCACTCTCCCGCCCGTTTGGGAGCTTTGGTATAATCCCCATGGTCCTGACGGAGTCCCCAGCATCCACTTAGGACGTTAGAGAAAATAAGAATTTACTTACCGATAATTCTATTTCTCGTAGTCCGTAGTGGATGCTGGGCGCCCATCCCAAGTGCGGATTGTCTGCAATACTTGTACATAGTTATTGTTACAAACAAATTCGGGTTGTTATTGTTGTGAGCCGTCTGTTCAGAGGCTCCTACGTTTGTCATACTGTTAACTGGGTTCAGATCACAAGTTATACGGTGTGATTGGTGTGGCTGGTATGAGTCTTACCCGGGATTCAATATCCTTCCTTATTGTGTACGCTCGTCCGGGCACAGTATCCTAACTGAGGCTTGGAGGAGGGTCATAGGGGGAGGAGCCAGTACACACCACCTAATCCTAAAGCTTTATTTTTGTGCCCTGTCTCCTGCGGAGCCGCTATTCCCCATGGTCCTGACGGAGTCCCCAGCATCCACTACGGACTACGAGAAATAGAATTATCGGTAAGTAAATTCTTATTTTTAGCTTTTTAAGTGTTTTATATTAACAGTTATCAATACAAAATAAATACAATTTTATCTATCCTTTATTGTGGACAGCGCTTTCAATTTAGTTCTTTCTTGTCACTGAGGACCCCTCTGTCCCTGACGCGAGGGTCTGCATGTTTAAGGAAAAGAAACCTGAGGTAACATTTCCCCCATCTCATGAGCTGAACGCTTTATTTGAAAAGGCTTGGGAAACTCCAGACAAGAAACTGCAGATTCCCAAGAGAATTATTATGGCGTACCCTTTCCCCTCACAGGACAGGTTACGGTGGGAATCCTCGCCCACGGTGGACAAGGCTTTGATGCGATTGTCCAAAAAGGTGGCGCTACCGTCTCCAGACACGGCGGCCCTCAAGGATCCTGCTGATCGCAGACAGGAAACTACCTTAAAATCAATTTATACACACACATACGGGTGCCTTGCTCAGACCGGCAGAAGCGTCGGCATGGGTGGGTAGCGCAATTGCAGCGTGGGCAGATAACTTGTCATTGGACATTGACACCCTAGACAAAGATAGCATTTTGTTGACCTTGGGTCACATTAAGGATGCAACGTTATATATGAGAGAGGCTGCGAGAGACATTGGGCTGTTGGGTTCAAGAGCCAATGCCATGGCAGTGTCGGCTAGAAGGTCCCTGTGGAACCGTCAATGGACAGGTGATGCTGATTCAGAGACATATGGAGACTTTGCCTTACAAAAGGTGAGGTTTTATTTGGGCAGGGCCTCGCGGACCTGGTTTCCACAGCTACCGCGGGTAAGTCTTCTTTTTTGCCTTACGTTCCACCACTACAAAAGAAAACGCCTCAATATCAGATGCAGTCCTTTCGGTCGTATAAGTTCAGAAAGGGTCGGGGCTCTTCCTTCCTCGCCAGAGGTAGAGGGAAAAGAACGCCTGCTACGACTAGTTCCCAGGAACAAAAGTCCTCCCCAGCCTCTACAAAATCCACCGCATGACGCTGGGGCTCCACTGAGGGAGTCCGCACCGGTGGGGGCACGTCTTCGACTCTTCAGCCAGGTCTGGGTTCAGTCGGATTTGGATCCTTGGGCGGTCGAAATTGTATCCCAAGGCTACAAACTGGAGTTCGAAGAAGTGCCTCCTCGCCAATTCTTCAAATCGGCCTTGCCAACTTCTCCCCCAGAGAGGGAGATAGTTTCAGCTGCCATACAAAAGCTGTGTCAACAGCAAGTGATTATAAAGGTTCCCCTAATGCAACAGGGGAAGGGGTATTATTCAACCCTATTTGTGGTCCCGAAGCTGGATGGCTCAGTCAGACCCATTCTGAATCTAAAATCCCTGAACCTGTATTTGAAAAGGTTCAAATTCAAGATGGAATCTCTCCGGGCAGTGATCTCCAGCCTGGAAGGGGGGGATTTTATGGTGTCCCTAGACATAAAGGATGCATACCTTCATGTCCCCATTTATCCCCCTCATCAGGTGTACCTGAGATTCGCTGTACAGGATTGTCATTACCGGTTTCAGACGTTGCCGTTTGGGCTTTCCGCGGCCCCGAGAATTTTCACCAAGGTAATGGCGGAAATGATGGTGCTCCTGCGCAAGCAAGGAGTCACAATTATCCCATACTTGGACAATCTCCTGATAAAGGCGAGATCAAAAGATCAGTTACTGAAAAGCGTGTCTCCCTGAGAGTACTACAACAACACGGCTGGATTCTAAATCTACCAAAGTCACAGTTGGTTCCGACAACTCGGCTGTCATTTTTGGGCATGGTTCTGGATACTGAAAAAAAAGAGGGTTTCTCGAACGTCCTAGTGGATGCTGGGGACTCCGTAAGGACCATGGGGATAGACGGGCTCCGCAGGAGACATGGGCACTTTAAGAAAGAATTTAGGTTCTGGTGTGCTCTGGCTCCTCCCTCTATGCCCCTCCTCCAGACCTCAGTTTGATACAGTGCCCAGAGCGAGCTGGGTGCTTTTCAGTGAGCTCTCCTGAGTTTGCTGAGAGAAAGTATTTTGTTAGGTTTTTTTATTTTCAGAGAGCTCTGCTGGCAACAGACTCCCTGCATCGTGGGACTGAGGGGAGAGAAAGGTCCTGCTTCTTAGGCTACTGGACACCATTAGCTCCAGAGGGATCGTACACAGGATCTCACCCTCGCCGTCCGCTCCCAGAGCCGCGCCGCCGTCCCCCTCGCAGAGCCGGAAGACAGAAGCCGGGTGAGTATGAGAAGCAAAGAAGACTTCACAGGCGGCAGAAGACTCCGTGATCTTCACTGAGGTAACGCACAGCACTGCAGCTGTGCGCCATTGCTTCCACACTACACCCACATACTCCGGTCACTGTAAGGGTGCAGGGCGCAGGGGGGGGGCGCCCTGGGCAGCATTGGGGACCTCTTTTGGCAAAGTTAAGCATATATACAGCTGGGCACTGTATATATGTATGAGCCCCCGCCAAGAATTGTATATTTAAGCGGGACAGAAGCCTGCCGCCGAGGGGACGGGGCTTCTTCCTCAGCACTCACCAGCGCCATTTTCTCTCCACAGCACCGCTGAGAGGAAGCTCCCCAGGCTCTCCCCTGCAGATACACGGTAGAAGAGGGTAAAAAGAGAGGGGGGGCACATAAGTAGGCGCAAAAATCAATATAAACAGCAGCTACTGGGTTAACATTAAGTTACTGTGTTATTCCTGGGTTATAGCGCTGGGGTGTGTGCTGGCATACTCTCTGTCTCTCCAAAGGGCCTTATGGGGGAATTCTCTTCAGAAAGGGGCATTCCCTGTGTGTATGGTGTGTCGGTACGCTTGTGTCGACATGTCTGATGTGGAAGGCTATATGGAAGCAGCGGGAGCAAATGGATGTGTCTCCGCCGACGGCGCCGACACCTGATTGGATGGGTATGTGGAAGGTTTTAAATGATAATGTTAATTCCTTGCATAAAAGGTTAGACAAAGCTGAAGCCTCGGGACAGTCGGGGCCTCAACCCGTGCCTGATCCTATGTCGCAGGGGCCGTCAGGGTCTCAGAAGTGCCCACTATCCCAAATTGTTGACACAGATACCGACATGGATTCTGACTCCAGTGTCGATTACGATGATGCAAAGTTACAGCCAAAATTGGCTAATTCCATCCGTTATATGATTATAGCAATTAAGGATGTGTTGCACATCACAGAGGAAACCCCAGTCCCTGACAAGAGGGTGCATATGTATAAGGGAAAGAAGCCGGAGGTAACTTTTCCCCCCTCTCACGAGCTGAATGAGTTATGTGAAAAGGCTTGGGAATCTCCAGATAAAAAACTGCAGATTTCCAAACGGATTCTTATGGCGTATCCTTTCCCGCCAACGGACAGGTTACGCTGGGAATCCTCCCCTAGGGTGGACAAAGCTTTAACACGCTTATCCAAGAAGGTAGCCCTGCCGTCACAGGATACGGCTACCCTCAAGGATGCTGCGGATCGCAAACAGGAGGTTACCCTGAAGTCCATTTATACACATTCAGGTATCTTACTGAGGCCGGCAATCGCGTCGGCCTGGGTGTGTAGTGCTGTAGCAGCAAGGACGGATACCTTATCTGAGGAAATTGATACCTTAGACAAGGATACTATATTGTTGACCCTGGGGCATATTAAAGACTCTGTCCTATATATGAGAGATGCTCAAAGAGACATTAGTCTACTGGGTTCTAGAATAAATGCAATGTCGATTTTCTGCCAGAAGGGTCCTGTGGACTCGGCAATGGACAGGTGATGCCGACTCAAAAAGGCATATGGAGGTTTTACCTTACAAGGGTGAGGAATTGTTTGGGGAGGGTCTCTCGGACCTGGTCTCCACAGCTACAGCTGGAAAGTCAATTTTTTTTGCCTTATATTCCCTCACAGCCTAAGAGAGCACCGTATTATCAAATGCAGTCCTTTCGATCACAAAGAAACAAGAAAGTCCGAGGTGCGTCCTTTCTTGCCAGAGGCAGGGGCAGAGGAAAGAAGGTGCACAACACAGCTAGTTCCCAGGAACAGAAGTCCTCCCCGGCCTCTACAAAATCCACCGCATGACGCTGGGGCTCCACAGGCGGAGCTAGGCCCGGTGGGGGTACGTCTTCAAAATTTCAGCCACAAGTGGGTTCACTCCCAGGTGGATCCCTGGGCAATAGAAATTGTGTCTCAGGGATACAAGCTGGAATTCGAAGAGATGCCCCCTCACCGATACCTCAAATCGGCCCTACCAGCTTCCCCACACGAGGGGAAATAGTGTTAACGGCAATTCACAAATTGTATCTTCAACAGGTGGTGGTCAAGGTTCCCCTCCTTTAACAGGGAAGGGGTTATTATTCGACCATGTTTGTAGTCCCGAAACCGGACGGTTCGGTCAGACCCATATTGAATTTAAAATCCCTGAACATGTTCCTGAAAAGGTTCAAGTTCAAGATGGAATCGCTAAGAGCGGTCATCGCAAGCCTGGAAGGGGGGGATTTTATGGTGTCTCTGGACATAAAGGATGCATATCTTCATGTCCCCATTTATCCACCTCATCAGGCGTACCTCAGATTTGTGGTACAGGATTGTCATTACCAATTTCAGACGTTGCCGTTTGGTCTATCCACGGCACCGAGAATATTTACCAAGGTAATGGCAGAAATGATGGTACTCCTGCGGAAGCAGGGGGTCACAATTATCCCGTACTCGGACGATCTCATAAAAGCGAGATCAAGAGAGCAGTTGCTGATCAGCGTAGCACGTTCTCTGGAAGTGTTACGGCAACACGGCTGGATTCTAAATATTCCAAAGTCGCAGTTGGTTCCGACGACTCGTCTGCCTTTCCTGGGCATGATTCTGGACACAGACCAGAAAAGGGTTAATCTCCCGATAGAGAAAGCTCAGGAACTCATGACCCTGGTCAGGAACCTATTAAAACCAAAACAGGTGTCAGTGCATCACTGCACTCGAGTCCTGGGAAAGATGGTGGCATCATACGAGGCCATTCCCTTCGGCAGGTTCCATGCGAGGACCTTTCAACGGGACTTACTGGACAAGTGGTCCGGATCACATCTTCAGATGCATCGGTTAATCACCCTATACCCCAGGGCCAGGGTGTCACTCCTGTGGTGGCTGCAGAGTGCTCACCTTCTCGAGGGCCGCAGATTCGGCAATCAGGACTGGGTCCTGGTGACCACGGACGCAAGCCTCCGAGGTTGGGGAGCAGTCACACAGGGAAGAAATTTCCAAGGTCTGTGGTCAAGTCAAGAGGCTTGCCTCCACAGTACATCCTGGAACTAAGGGCCATATACAACGCCCTGCGTCAAGCGGAGACCTTGCTTCGCGACCAACCGGTTCTGATTCAGTCAGACAACATCACCGCAGTGGCTCATGTAAACCGCCAAGGCGGCACAAGGAGCAGAGTGGCGATGGCGGAAGACACCAGAATTCTTCGCTGGGCGGAGAATCACGTAAGCGCACGGTCAGCAGTGTTCATCCCGGGAGTGGACAACTGGGAAGCAGACTTCCTCAGCAGACACGACCTCCACCCGGGAGAGTGGGGACTTCATCAGGAAGTCTTCGCACAGGTTACAAGTCGGCGGGGACTGCCACAGGTGGACAGGATGGCATCCCGCCTCAACAAAAAGCTACAGAGGTATTGCGCCAGGTCAAGAGACCCGCAGGCAGTAGCTGTAGACGCCCTGGTGACATCGCGGGTGTTCCAGTCGGTCTATGTATTTCTTCCTCTTCCTCTCATACCCAAGGTGCTGAGGATAATAAGAAAAAGAGGAGTGAGAACAATCCTCATTGTTCCAGATTGGCCACGAAGGACTTGGTATCCAGATCTGCAAGAAATGCTCACAGAGGACCCGTGGCCTCTTTCTCTAAGACAGGACCTGTTGCAACAGGGGCCCTGTCTGTTCCAAGACTTACCGTGGCTGCGTTTGACGGCATGGCGGTTGAACGCCGGATCCTAGCAGAGAAGGGCATTCCGGATGAGGTCATTCCTACGCTGATAAAGGCTAGGAAGGACGTGACGGCTAAACATTATCACCGTATATGGCGAAAATATGTTTCTTGGTGTGAGGCCAGGAATGTTCCTACGGAGGAATTCCAGCTGGGCCGTTTCCTTCACTTCCTACTGTCCGTGGTGAATTTGGGCCTAAAATTGGGCTCCATTAAGGTCCAGATTTCGGCCCTATCCATTTTCTTTCAAAAGGAGTTGGCTTCTCTACCAGAAGTTCAGACGTTTGTAAAGGGAGTGCTGCATATTCAGCCTCCTTTTGTGCCTCCAGTGGCACCTTGGGATCTTAACGTGGTGTTAAGGTGGTCATGCTGTTAGCCTTAGCTTCGGCTAGGCGTGTGTCAGAGTTGGCGGCTTTGTCACATAAAAGCCCCTATCTGGTTTTCCATATGGATAGAGCAGAATTGAGGACCCGTCCACAATTTCTGCCGAAAGTGGTTTCATCTTTTCATATGAACCAAACTATTGTGGTGCCTGTGGCTACTCGTGACTTGGAGGATTCCAAGTTGCTTGATGTGGTCAGGGCTTTGAAGGTTTATGTAGGGTCAGGAAAACAGAGTCGTTGTTTATCCTGTATGCATCCAACAAGCTTGGTGCTCCTGTTCAAAGCAATCTATTGCTCGCTGGATCTGTAACACGATTCAGCAGGCTCATTCTGCGGCTGGATTGCCGCTGCCAAAATCTCTTTAGGCCCATTCCACTAGGAAGGTGGGCTCTTCTTGGGCGGCTTCCCGAGGGGTCTCGGCATTACAACTTTGCCGAGCGGCTACTTGGTCAGGTTCAAACACTTTTGCTAAGTTCTACAAGTTTGATACCCTGGCTGAGGAGGACCTCTTGTTTGCTCAATCGGTGCTGCAGAGTCATCCGCACTCTCCCGCCCGTTTTGGGAGCTTTGGTATAATCCCCATGGTCCTTACGGAGTCCCCAGCATCCACTAGGACGTTAGAGAAAATAAGATTTTACTTACCGGTAAATCTATTTCTCGTAGTCCGTAGTGGATGCTGGGCGCCCGTCCCAAGTGCGGACTTCTTCTGCAATACTTGTATATAGTTATTGCTTCAATAAGGGTTAAGTTATTGTTGCATCAGTGTTTGACCTGATGCTCTGTTCTTTGTCATACTGTTAACTTGTTGTTATCACATGTTATAAGGTGTGATTGGTGTGGCTGGTATGAATCTTGCCCTGGATTACCAAAATCCTTTCCTTGTACTGTCAGCTCTTCTGGGAACAGTTTCTCTAACTGAGGTCTGGAGGAGGGGCATAGAGGGAGGAGCCAGTGCACACCAGAACCTAAATTCTTTCTTAAAGTGCCCATGTCTCCTGCGGAGCCCGTCTATCCCCATGGTCCTTACGGAGTCCCCAGCATCCACTACGGACTACGAGAAATAGATTTACCGGTAAGTAAAATCTTATTTTTTCTCCCAACGGAAAAAGCCCAGGAACTCCAGAACATGGTCAAGGACCTGCTAAAACCAAAAAGAGTGTCAGTTCATCAATGCACTCGAGTATTGGGAAAGATTGTGGCGGCCTACGAGGCCATTCCGTTCGGCAGGTTCCATGCGAGAACTTTTCAGTGGGACCTTCTGGACAAGTGGTCTGGGTCCCATCTACAAATGCATCAGAGAATAA